>NC_064883.1:37606201-37912722 GCF_929443795.1 Astur gentilis | reverse complement strand
AATATTAGCTATAGAGTAACCTACATGGAACATTATGATCAGTAAGTTATAGGAGTACTGAACAAGTAGTTAAATGTAATTTCAGTACTTTATAAAAAAAATTTACAGAAAAGCAAGGGAAAGCCAGTTTTTTTTGTTTGGTAACTTGTGGCCCGTACTTTGAAATGCAAGGTTCTTCTGTGTCCTATTATACTGGAGAGATCCTGTCATCTTGACCACTTAAATGCAGCCTTTGTCATCACATGCTGTTGTGGTCATGATGTTTTTCTGTGAGTGTATTCCAGAAAAATTTGAAAACTGCCCACTTTTGAGGGAATTGTACCAGGTGAGAGACACCAAAGAAAGTATTTACGCAAAAGAAGATAAGGCACCATGTTTGTTTTAATATTAAAAAAATAGACTAAATCAGGTATGCTGCTGTCATATCTTACGTTAGTGTATTTAGAAACTGGGAGGAGAAGCAAGAAATGTGGTTAGCCACATCTAGGAAGACATGTTTACTGTCTCTGAGAAGTCCTGTTACTTTGTAGAATGTCTGCTGACAAGGTGGCTAAGTCTAAAGAAGATTCATATCCCAGTATACGTAGTGAAAATCTTCTCTGAGTAATACTTTGCTTCAGGCAAGAAGCCATTTACTCTGTTTTTAATATGGGTGTATTCTCTTCAGTAAGTCTGATCTCCAGAAAAATTTGTAATCATCCATGTGGTTTCCTCATTTGAATCATGAGGAGAGAATTCCCAGATAGTTAAAATTTAGGCATAAATTTAATGTTCTGAAAATAATTTAAACATTCCTTATCTTCCCATTTCTAAAACAACAAAAAAAGCCCAAACCCACAGAGGTCTTTAATAATCTCTCCTTCCAGTCAGGGATACTTAAATTTTGCAACGTATCTTGCTGGTCATAAACTTGGTATACAGTAGGTCTCCAAATTAATTGCTCTGATCAAATTAGAAGTGGATTAAAGACTATCTTGTGTGCCTTACATCATGCAAAACTGTCATTGGGTCTAGAATATTATGCATTTAATGAATGGGTAGGTACTAAATGCATCATCAAGATTGTACAGTTGATATGTCAAAAGACAGTTCTAGATAATAGTCTGTAGTGTCAGTACAACTGTGACAATGTATGAGGTGACAGCTGTAACTATGAACTCTACAAGCTGGAGGATTCAAACTTTCAGAAAGCAATTTTCCTTCTGTAAATAAGCAGTCTCAGTGGGGGAATGCAGATGGTTACTAGTTACAGCTTCTGTGCTGTTAAATACAAAAGCTTGCCAACTACAGTTGCATTAAGCAGGCAGTGCTCCATTATAGTTCATTATCTAAAATCCTAGGTCTGGTGTGTATTTTCAAATTGCTTACAGTGCTTTAAAATAGCTGTGTTTTTGTCCTACAGAATTGTTGAGAATGGACAAGAGAGAGTAGAAGTTGAAGAAGATGGCCAGTTAAGGTCGCTAACAATAAATGGTAAGGAGCAGCTGCTACGCTTGGATAACAAGTAATTCAACGCACGCATTTAACAGAAATTTTAAGCTATAACAGCCACCATTTGAGGATTGACAGGAACATTTTTTGAAGATTTCAAACGAACTCAACTTTCTGTATATCCGTACTTAAGTAGTATAAATAGCTCACTGAAGCTCGTATTTGTCATAGACTTTTGAGTTAATTGTTGGGACCACATCAATTGGACCATTTTTTGTCCTTAAAATTGTTGTAAATTTCTGTATGCACTTTTCTTTTTATTATATATGATCAAGGTGAACCATGATCCTTCAGTAGTGCTAGGGCGAGATGTACACTAACACTAGCATGAATCTTGCTTTTTACAATTTGAAATGTGAGCCAAGTAGTAGTTTAAGTCTGCTGTGAAGTTAACATTTCCAGGATAACCTTTTTAATAATTTCAGCTTTTTTTTAAATGTTTAGTAGTGAACAATGTTAATACATTTCTGGTAATGCATTTCTGGTTTAAATAAATTAAGGTTGTTTTCTAGTTGTGCATGAATGCAGACAATTTAGTAAGTTTTGACAAATGTTTAAATGTGTAATGTAAGCAAAAGGTAAACAAAAGTGAAGCCAGTGAGCTGAGTCTTTTGTCATTTGCTAAAAAAAAAGAAAAAAAATTCAAAATGAATAAATGCTGATGTTTGTGGTGCATTCTTTCATGAATGGCATTTGTAACCTTCTTGTGTCTGTGTGTAATTTGGGCAACTTGGGAAAACAGTGCTTCCCGACCCCCCCCCCTCCCCCCCTTCCACCTTTTTTTTCAGTCTTAAGGATGAGGGCCTTTTTTCTTTGGTTTTCTTCAGTGTGTCTGAAAACATGGTATTTAATTTCTTTTCTAAACCTGTATTTGAAGCACCTACTTTTAAGAAGCATTCAGAGGCTGACTCTCTAACTCCATCTTTTGCCCTAGTACATTATTTTTTTGGTCTAGGCCTAAAGTAACTATTTCTGTTTAAAAGAAGTTTTCTAAAGTTCTAAGTTCTGAGATTGCTTCAAAAAATAATCTGTAGTGAACCTAAATATACAGGAAAATATTTAATAATTAAAAAAAGGCTTTCTGAATGATAAGATTTTTTTGCTTGTTTTGAGAACAAATGTAATTGCTTTGAAGAAGAATTGTACAAAAGTATTAGCATTAAAATATCTCACTCTTACTTTTAGTCATCAACCAAAAACTTTGTTAAATTAATGGAGTGAAGCAAAGTGTTAATTTGTAGCTAAGACTGGATTTTCAAAGTTTAGTGGAAGATGACTTGATTTCTGTATGTCATAGAGAAAGCATGCAAATAACTATTGGCATGTGTTAACACCTGCCAGGCTCTGGGTAATTTCATGCATAAATCATGGATGTGCAGTTTTTATCTGTGCACCAGCTTTGAACATCTGGCCTTTACAAAATTATTTAAGGTGGCTTAGTGTTGGGTTTTTTTTTGTTTTGTTTTTTTTTTTAAAAAAAGCACGGTGTTTTCAAATGATCCCTTAATGCCTTCTTGCTGAACACCATCTGCTTTGTACTAACAAATGCGTTGATTATTAAATACATCAAAAAGACTTGGTCTTGTTTATTGTGCAGGAAAACCAATTCAAGTTAACCCAAACCAACAATCTAACAAACTGCAAAACCAGAATTAATATTTGTAGCAAAGTTAATATTTCTTATATTTGTCCCTCTACCATTAATGCTAATTTCATAGAACCCAGCAAAATAACAGGTAGAGGAAGAAATAAATATGTACTTTGCTTTTAGGCCTACAGAAGTTATGTACCTTTTCAAGTTCTTTGCAGAGTTCTTGTTACTTCAGTGTTTTGTTTTTGGTGTAGAAGCACAAACTCAGTTTAAAACTAAACAGTGTTTTCTTGTTAATGCTGTTTTTTCCTTCCCCATGTATGTTCCTTCTTGATCCAGGTAACTAAACAGACAATTTATTTCAAAATCTGGCTTTGTTGTGATGTCTCAAGTTATTAAAAATGTTAGTTTATATTTATAGGACACAGTGTGCTCCTTTAAGTTTTATGTAAACTGTAAAAAGTGCTTCAAAATTGGTTAACAGAGTCAAATAAAATTAGGACAATCTGGAGTTGAGTTTGAATTCCTTCCTGTGGATACCCATAGGTTTTACACTAAGCTGCCAAACTTCACCTCCAATTTTAGTCCCAGGTAATCTTCTTTAACATTTAAATTACCTTGCTCAAGTTAAGAACACAATTTTGATAGCAGAGCTGCTAGTGGCCAATTTGTACCCACATGCTTGCCTTGGATCTTCTTAACCCAGAAAAGTATGGTCCGTTTCACAGCATTATGTACAAACAGTTCACTCCAGGGTTTTATAATGAAATCTTTTAACACTGTAAATTTGCTGAAGAACCAGTGTTTTGGATAGTCTCTCTTCTGCCTTCAGATCACTGAAGCTGGATATTGTCAGAGCTGGACAAAATGCAGCATTAAATGGCAGCACTGCACTTTCTTGGTAGAAGGAGAGACTGGCAAAACACAAAGACAAGAAGAAATGAGTCAGCAGAAGGCAGAATTAATTAGTAAAGATTTCTACACTAGTAAGCAGATACCCGTACACCAGCGTTTGAACAGCCTGATTGTTGAACTGGATGGTTACATGGTTTTGGTCCAAGTATATAATTGGACTGGTAGTTCCAGTTCCAGATGTAAAAAATTGTCACCTCCTTACACTTGACCTAAGCCTAATAGTCTCCACCTGTTTCATTATGCAGAACACAGGGTTTTGCTTTTTTTTAAAATAACACCACATCCAACTTTTTTAATGCAACTTCTTGCATCCAACTTCACTTTTAGTACACAAAATGAATCCTTACTCTATGTTTACTGTGGATCCAATATAAATTCTTTCTATTATGTATTATATATTCAGAATTTCTTCTTATTTGTGCTGCTGAAATGAGTTTCTTTTCTCTTGAAAACCCACATATTAGGTTCCTGTGAAAAATTTTGTTGTTCATACTAATATGTGATTTGCATGGATGTACAAAACCTACTCACTGGAAGTAATGGATCATCAAGGGCAGCAAATTTCCTTAAACTTCAATTTTGGCCAAAATAGCACAAAATACTTAATAACGGAAAAGGTTCTTAATTCTAGCAAATGCTAGGCATCAGATGTGCAGTGGGATGAGGTGGCTTTCAAAAAGAGGTGCTGTTTGATTAAAAGTACCATTTCTTCATACAGGAGGGATTAATTTTGAATGTGTAGGGACAGCATCCTGTTTAAATTAAGCTTCCTCCAGTGGTTTGGAAAAACTGAGATGGAGTTTTTGAACCTGCTAAGTCACTTACTCTTTATCGCTCCGCTTCAAAGTTCATTGGTAGAACACAATAACTTTGTAATGCTTTTTCTTGGTGCAGCCTCTTTTTGGTCTCTTGTGCATGGCAGTAATTTCAGTGCAATACACTGTAACGCAAGTTTCTCTTTTGATTGCATGGCACCTACCCCTTTCACTTGGCTTTACTGTAGAAGTTTGGGATTTTGCCTTAGAATGCTTCACATTTTAAAATTGCTGCAGCTATTGTAATTCTTGTTTCTTGCATCACCTTCTCTGTTGAGAATGACAGGCACTGTTTTGTGGTATAAGTGACAAAGCTGCTCTGCAGAGTAAGGGTACATAGCATTTGTAAGGTGTATACTGTATCAGCGTGTGATTAATTGATGGACTGAGTCTTAGAATGCTGAAAACAAGATTGTAAAAGACTTAAACCCATCATCTCTAAGCCCAAGGGTTTCTTATCCCTGTCAGCGTTTGTGTTCAGCTGTCCTGTTTGCTTGTCTCCTTCAGTATATTGGTGTTAGGTGTAAGTGGAGGTCTGTCTTTTGTATTTAGTTGTGCTTCTGTGTTTCAGACCATCTCTGGGATGGTCCACTGATTAAGACAGTTAGATTTTACTTTTTGTTTTTGGAAATGTGAGTTCTGTTCCTGAATCTGTTTTTGTTCTGTTTACAAAGTAAGCTTGTTTCCTTCTACGCCTTAATTGAATCTGTGATTGTAAGAGGATAGTGCTTACTTCTAAAGATGGTTGCATTGCAAAATGAATGCTACAGCTGTACAGTGCTTACAGTCAGAGAACTTTTCAAAAGTGGTCAATGTTAGTGCAAGCTTTAACTTAGTATTAGAATACTTGTTAACCTTTTTGTGGCATCATTTCATAGTATTTTTGGAAAAAACCTGCGTCTTTGGTTGTGATTTTTGGATGTCTTGGTATTTAGGCTTATTTTGAAGTCATGATGTTCTCACAGGGGTAGTTGCAATACAGACCCCAGTGGTCTGCCAATCAGCAGTAATCCAAACTTTGAAATTTTACTTTTTTTAACATACAAGGAAGCTTGTTTGCTCTGTCTGTTCTCTCTGGTCTTGTTTATTTTGGGACTGAGTTGTGACCATAGACTTGCTTTGCGTAGTACTCAACATAGATAGTTTGGGTTTTCTTCTTGTTATTGCTTGTTTTCAAGTGGTTCTCTTAAGTAAAAAGTTTTTTATCTTCCACCTGAAATGGTCCTTATGTTGCAATAGTGTTGGAATGAATCATATGCACTTTGTTAATGTTACAAACTATACCTTTTGAATTTATAATTTAAGTGGGTTTACTGCTTGTTCTGCTTTGGTTTTGGAAAAAAAACCCCACTCGACTAGAGTTGGTTGTTGAGTGAAATGCAGTACTGAAAAGTTAGAGCAGAAGATGGTTGGTTTATACTCTGCTACATAGGTCATGCGTTCACAAAAGAGTAAGCCTCGCTTTTGAGATGTTGCTGTCAGATTAAAAAAAAAATAATTAAAATGCTGTGACCATCTGAGCAGTAACGCTGAACCTATGCAAGCTGACTGCTGATTCAAACTCATTGAAACTTCTCTGAAAACTATGTTCTGGCAGACTTAGCGCTGGGTTAGGTGTTATCTTACTTACAACAGCTGGTAGAAAGTTAATTGAAAACCCACGTGAATACTATATCCCTTGTCATGCTTACCATGTCTAAAATACATGCAGTAGTTTGGATGTGATAGTACCGAAATCTGAAAGCTATGAAGTCCTGGTGTGAGGCAGATTGTGCTGGTGGCCTGAGTGCTAATTATCTGCCAAATAAAGGAAGCTGAGGACTTCTGCCTGAGAAGGTGTCAGCTTTGAAATGTAATGGTGGGGATTAAAGTATATTTAATTCAGAAGATAAGTAAAAAGTTTATTAAAAGGATGCTATTAAGTAGAACTGTCTCTTTAGTTCTCTGGCTTTTTAAATAATGCTAGCTTTTGCAGGATAGTGGGTTCATTTTAAAATAACTAAAAATAGATCCTTTTTGAGCTTGACTTAAAATTGACAATCAAGAAAATAGATTTTTAGAGGCTTACAGTAATAACTCTTTAAAACTTTGCTTTGCCCTATAACTTATCCTTTATACTGAATCACAAATGAGAGCTCTTTCAGCTATTCTTTTCAATGCAGCCAGCTTCAAATGAACTTCATAAAAGTAGAAGAAAACCCCTGTAGCTGCTAGTTTACCAGCGGTCAAAATAAAGCTGAATTGTTCATACACCTGAATTTTAATTCTGAGAGAGATTCAATATTAACACCTAGTTTGTAAAGACTACAGTAGGGATGTTAGTCTCTTACGTGATGCAACAAATGACATAGTACATTGAGAAGGCTTCAGTTCCTCCTTTTATTGACTGTTAAAAAATGTGACATCTTCTGCATTGTTTCTTATTTGTAAATTTATTTGAATGAGTTACTAGTATGGGAGAGGAATCCGGCCTGGGTGAGTGGTCGTAGAATTCAAATGGTGAAACACACATTCCTGATGGCCAGAAGAGAGAATTATTTTGGCTGCGTCTGTAACGGAGTTGCTTGAAGTTGTTACTAAACACAGCTGAAGATGCAAAGGAGCAGCTCTGGAACAGAATTCTTCTCTCAGTTGCAGTCACAAGCTTGAAGGAATTGTGGTCCAGGAGGGGAGTTTACCTGGAAAAAAAAATCATAAGCCTGCAGAGGCTTTGACACATCTGGTAGAGAAGCTGGGCAGATGCAGCAGTCTCTCAGTTTCTCTCCAGAAATACGTGCTGTGTCTGTGTTAATCTTTGTAACTGATATATGGAGTAAGATTAACTCACTTATTTATCACACATTTGCATAACGGTCGCCATAGCCACCTCTGGCAGAGTTTTTTCCTAGGCATGTAGTTGGAGGCTGCGTTTTACTCTTCACAGAAATGAAATGCAAATTTGTCATCCTGTTGCGATTTTGTCTTACTCGGCAACAGAGTACTGTGTCTTGCTTTTGTGAAAGGGCATATTCTGAGTATCAGTCTCTGTCATTCTTCTTCCAAAGGGAGCTAGACCATGGATGTTTTAAAATTGCTTCGGACTTCTCTATGAAAGTATTTCTGGAGGAGGATGGAGAAAACTCACGTGGCCGAGGCTCAGTCTTTCCTCCAGTCTCTCTTAGCCAGAGTTGGAGGACTAAGCCTTTCGTCTTCAGAGGACTTTGGCCAGGCTTTCTGTAGTAATACTGCCTCTCATCAGAAAGCACTCTGGTACTTTATTTGGACATGCCCAGTTAAGTAGCCACCCGGACACCTCCCAGAATTAGTCTTCTAATCTCGACGTATACATTTATTACTAGTGGGTGCTTAGGGGAAATACAGTCGGGTCCTTATCGCCAAAAGTACCGCACTTCAATAACGAACGGGCGTTATTCACCTCTTCTATACAAACTGGGAGCTGGATGTTCAGGAGAGCATTAGAGAGCTAGAAATTCACTTAAACCTCTTTGGCTGCATCTGGTACGGCCTGCAAGCATGAGTAATGTTCATAAACCTCCTGCCCTCAGTCTTTGAGCTCCTGAATGAATGCAAAGAGGTGGAAGATTTTTCTCTTGGGGAGGTTCAGCTTTTGAGTTAGGACAACCACCAAAATGTTTCTTTCATTAAATACCTCTAGTGCTACTTCGTCTTTTCTGTGACTGGATGTTTTAGCCCCAAGAAGAAAGGCAAATCTTAACATCCTTGATAGGTGCGAAGTTGCTTCTCAGTGTAACTTGCAGGGCATGAAACCAGTGAGGGAGAGGCAGGAGACCAACGCAGCCTGTTTTGTGCTGTTGACATAAATTTCAAGGACTTTTTTCCTCATTTGGCCTTTGCGTTTCTCATCAGGAAAACACGATCACGAGTTATCACAGTGAATGCAGAAGCGGTGGGTGTTTGCCCGTTCTCTGCCGGCCCAAGCTCTGTGCTGCTGTGAAGGCTTGTGTTCCTGCCAGCGCAGGCAAGGGAGGTGCTTCTGCAGCCTGAGGATGGTGTGCCAAATTCCAGTTTGATTCTAAAAAAAATGCGTACACCAGTAAGATAAAACTGTGCATATTAAAGGTTGCCTTGTTTGGAAGAAGGGTATAAACATTTGAATAAGGCTAGACAAATTCAAACAAGGAGATAAACATGCACGCATGGGTGATTAACTGTTGGAAGAACCTGCCAAGAGAAGTAGTTTGTCCAGCTTTCAGTGCCCTAAAAAACCAGCTTTCTGAAAAATAGGGTTTAGTGAGAAGTGAGTGTTTGGGCTTTACAGAGAAGTAACAGAAACTCAGGAACCTGGGGCACAGATCGAGATGCAACACAGGGCGCAGTGTTCCTTCAGGCCTTTCTTAGCTTCTTCTCTCCCTCTCCTGATGTGTTAACATTAATGCACGTGACATGTTTTCTTACTGTGGTTTTGAGACTGGGGGATGCTTTTGTGATGAAGGAATTTGAGGGATGGTTGGGGCCGTGTGGAGGCTGCCCTGCCTGTCGGGAGGTGCCGGGGAAGCAGGGTAGCTGGAAGAGAGGAGACAAGGCGTGTATCTAGGGCGCAGATATTATTGCTTGACGACTATTGCCCTAAAGCATCCAGTTTGGCATGTGTAGTGCACGAGAGTGGACTTCGAGTGGCAGAAGACGTTCTGGATCTGTTAAGGTAAGTAGTTGCTTTATTGTAGTGGACAAATGGGGTGGTTAGTGAGGAGGAGGAACCAGGGCGAGGGCTGTGATGACTGTCCCACAGAACTGGGTTTGGAATTTGCATTACAGTCAGCCCTTGTGCCTCTCCTGTCTTCTCACCAACAACAGGCTGCAGAGCTTGAGACAGCCTTAATTCCGGCTCTTGAGATGAAGATTAGAAGGGCTCTTGTTAATGAACGTAATGTTATGACAAACTTTTATTTGGCAGAATGAACTATTAATTTTCTTAAGCGTGGGCAACGTTTTAATGATGTAAAGGTTTTATTTTTAGTGTGTGTTAAATCTTATATGGACAGCAGTATGCGTGTTTTGAATTTTGAGTGACTGATGAAAAAAGCTGGCTTTTTGTTAATTCGATTGTCCGTGGTAGTGCTCTAAATGCCTAAGACTGGAATACATCAGAAAAAAATATTTCTACAGGGAACAGCCGGAGCAGAGTCTCCTACACAACTATGTGTGTGAAAAAAATCTCTGTAGATGCTGATTTGGGTTTTGTGTATATGCAGAGCTGCATTTGTTAAGCAAGTTTATTTCTAAGAGAAGCTTGAGGAAAGGCAAATTCCTGGAATTATAACTCAGCAGCATTTGGGTCATACAACAACCAAACGTAAACTCTTGTGTGGCAAAGTCTTGGTATCTCTAAAGTCCTTCCTAATTTTCTGGGCAAGGTATCCTGCTTGGAGAGTGTTGGAACTCCAGAACTAAGTCTTAGTTCTTCTGTGGTCAAATTAACCATATTTTGAGAACTAAATATTCAGCCCTTAAGATAGCTTTTGTGCAGTCTCCTTTCTGTACAAATAATAAAAACTGTGAGGCTTTCGCCTCACAGCAGAGTCAGGGAATACAGCTTCACTGGTGTGGACACAGACAGCTGTAGTGACAAGGAAACTTGTTAATAGAAAAGCAAACAAGCGTATGTGCTGTACTGCTCTGCCCTTTTCTGGCTTGAAAGAAGCCTCGGACAGAAATCTTTCTGTAGTTGGCAAAGTCTACACCCAGTGTAAACCTTGTATGTGTTGACTGTTCATTAACAGTAAGCCACTTCAAAGCTAGTTATTTTTAAATGTATTAGAGCTGTAACTTTTCAAAGCAAAATAATTGTATCCATTTTATCCAAGGAGCTTCAAAGTTTTTGAGTCGCATCCCACGTGGAACCTATTTCAGAGTTCAGAAATGCAATTCTCTTTGCTGTACAGCTGAAGTCCCCTGTTACCATTGCTGGAAGAGATATCACCAGGTGTTCTTAGGCGAAACACAACAATTTCTCTAGAGAATCGGGTAGAAAATGACCAAGTAGATGATTATTTTTACCACTGTTAAGTAAAAAGACAATTTATGCATACTTTTCTGTGCATATTCATGTTTTTGAGGTGTTATATCAATGCCAGCTACTACTATATGGTATATAACTTGCAATATCTGTTGCAAGGGGGGCTGCATAAATAATTTCCAAAGTATTTCTGAAACACTGGACTGACTTTTCATCCATCTTGAAAGCATTAGCCCAAAAGAATTGGAAGATAGTCCTGTTTGAAAGGTTAAAAGAAAGTTGAGTAATTTGTCCTGAATCCTTCCTATAGCAGTTTTGTAGCCATTAATAATTTCTTTATTAACATCTATAACTCTGACTTGAAAAGTGTCATAGAACAGAAGGTGAATTTTAAGTGCTTTTTAATGCAGTGAATAATGGAGAAGATGCTTCTTGAAATCGCTCCTTAAAACAAGAAGCTCAGCTCAGGGAAATAAAACATTTTTCCAAGAAGACGCAGGTGTTTGAGCCTCCCTGTTCTTCTTGATGAACAAAAACAAGAACATAAGAGTAATTGATTACTCTTATGTGGTTTCCACTCTTCCCTCTCCTCTAGCACTTGCTCTGAGATCACATGTGTGCTTTGCTTCCAAAATGTTTATAGGAGGAGATGACTACATCCCTGGTAGCTCTTCTCGTAGAATAAATCACGAAGCCGAGTGCATGGCCGTGCCGTGTGCTCTGTTGCAGGGGAGGTGCTTCTTGCAGAATAGTTTCCAATAGAGGAAAGCTTTTTTTTTTTGAGAGCTGTTTGGGGGTGGTGGGGGTGGTGGTTTTCCTTACACCTCCCAGCTTCTCCTGAAACAAAAAGCCGACGCTTCGTTCACACCAGGCTCCAGATTGGGCTCGCTATTGTGTTTTCTGGGTGTGGTGGCAAAGTTCCCCAAATTTTCGGTGTCTCTGGTGTTGACTATGGACCTGTAAGCGGCCCAGAGCTAAGCTAGCAACTTGAAAGTGCAGCATTAATGTAGGTTAGAAAGTATATTGCTAAGAGAGGTCAGTGCCTCTCCAGTTCTCTATTTTGTGACAGTTCTGGCTAATCTTCCCTTAAAATGCAGGCCCTCCAAATTTTCAGTTGAAATTGTGATAGAGATGGACACTCTGAGGTCCTGGCTGAACTGTCATCAATGTCCAGTATATTAGTGCTACAACAGCATGGTTTTATTTATCAGTTTATCTTCTCAATAGAAATACAGTGCTTTGAAGGCTTTTGCAAACAGATTCTACCTCCTGGAAGGTGAAGCTGTAATTTTGTGTCCAGTCCAATATTCAGTCTTGAGTAAGCAACTTCTTTAGAAAAACAGTTGTTAATTCTTTTATTCAGTATTTTTTAAAATTACTGTAAAAGGAGATTGTTTCTGCAGAGATACCAGGCAGTATCCAATACCGGCAGTTCAGGCAAAGTCAGAATTTTAATTGGAAAGTGATGAAGTGTTCTCAAAAGTGCAAAGTCTGAGATTTTTTGCGTCAGTCGCTGACTTGCATGATAACAAATGTAGGTGAATGTCAGTCTTATCTGTTGTGCGTCTGTTCTAGGTTTCCTTTCGATATCACTTTGCTGACTGCAGGACATCTTCAACCCTGCAAAGGGAGCAATAATGATCTTACAAGGCCGAGGAGAAATGCTGTAGCGTAAATGAAGTTTGACGTCTTCAAACTTAGTAAAACTCTTGGCAGTGTTTCTGAGAAGATTTTGAGATTGCTGGTGTTCGAGGGGGAGGTGGAGTAGCTTTGCTGGATCCTGCACTTTGGGCTGCTGGTAGTACAAAATTGTCTTTGTAGTTAAACAGTTCTAACTTCTGCAGTTTTGATGATTTGTTTTTAAAGTTTTTCAAATATTTATACCATGGTCTAAAGAGTCCACTGACAAATACTCACTTAAATATTTGGAAGAGCTTTCACTGGCAGTACAGAATTACAGGAGATGCAGGTATGTGCATACGCCAGGTGATTTTGAGCAGAAGCTCGTGATGGTAACTTCAGGTGTTGAGTTGTCCTGGCGTGCAGTTTCGGTGGGTGCATCCCTTCCACGGACACATCCACCTCTCCAACGAGAGCCGGTGGGCGTTCAGGTGCTCTTTTGTTCCGTTCTGGAATGTGGCACTCTCCAATTTCTGTGCCTTTGTGGTAGCTCTTAAATTCTGGTGTCCCCCTCTTTTGCTTTGGCCCCAGAGATTGTGGTTGGATCTGGCTGTTGCTGTCTTCGGTGCTTCGTCCCATCGATCTCGGAGGTGTGTTAAAAGAGGAGAAGGTGGGATGGTGCCGCTGCGGCAACACAATAGGATGGGAACAGCCATCGCTCTGGGCATGGGCAGCTCTGGGGTGACCTTCCCAGGAGATGCGTGGCCATATCGGGTACACCAAGCAGGTACTAACGTCACTGAACTCTCCTTCTGTTTCCAAAACTCGCAAAGCTCTCTTGGTAAAACGTTCCCTGTTCCTACTGGATCTCCGCAGAGGGGGCCTATAAACTGACTGACAATACTGTTCCCAGGCACAAAAGGTAATTGTAAGTATTGTTGTTGTTGGATGGCAGTCATGTTTCTGGTTTGGTGGTTTTTTTAACAGAGAAAATTTTAATTTCTGTGCTTTCCATTTATTGGTTATTGTGGTCAGAACTTCAGTTAGAGCAGTTATACATGGAACAATTTCTTTTTGTGTGTGTAAATATATGTATGTATGTGTGTGTGTGTATGTTTGCATGTATAAACATTTAGTTATTGATAGGTCTTGGATTTTAAAAATTACTTTTATTCCTAACCTATAGTGGGTTTTATGGCACAGGCTGAAGAGCTTGACTATGGGTGGGAAAGAAAGATTGTTTGGAAACTTTGACAGTTCCCTGATGGATCAGAGATGCCAACAGCAAAAAGTGGTGCAGCTTGGAGTTATGGCCCCTCTAAGGCCAATGTATAGGTTCCTAATTAAATACAGTATTTAGTCAAAATTAGTATTGAACGTCAACTTGTAACACTATTTTTTTAAATTCAGACTTCTCATTAGTGTAGTCAATATTATCGAACTGGATGCCAACTAATGGCTTAGTGCTCTTGTCAGGAAGATGTCAAAAATAGGATTAGGTTTTGTGGTGAAGGTTCATAAAACATTTTGAAACCTATTGAGCTGTCAGAAGAGATGTGCTGTTACTGTGAGCTCATGTCATTTTCAGGGTCAATTAAAAGATGATGGTCTTTGGAGCTCTGTAAATCAGGGATGTGTGCAGGCACTGGGAGCTGGGATTTGCTGGCCCTAGTCCTAGTAATGCAGGGACAGATGAAGAATGAATGACACGTTGCGGGGGTATAATTGGAGAGGGTGGGTATCTCTTCTTTTTTTTGTAATTAGTATGTGAAACCCTCAGTGTCGTATTTAAGGCTCAGGGTAGAAGGGAGAATATTTTTCAAACGATAAACCTGAAAAGATGAGAGCTTACAAACTGAGCACAGACAGTGCGGTATAAAATGTGGAGCTTGCTCTTACTGTCTTGTGTCTGTGAGATTTCAACAGCGCTAATAGCCATTTGATGAAAATACAAACTTGGTGATTTTGTGCTTTTGCCAAATTACTATGGAAGTGTTGACAAAACAGCTGGGGAAGTCATTCATCACATTTTTGTGCAGTCACTCATAAGATTCTTTTCTTTTTAAATTTAACTGCATGGCTTTTTGCTTTATATGTAATCTTTTTCTCTTACGGTAATCTGGATTTGCTGTACATTAAGGTTTTGAAGACTCATTTAAAGCTGATAATCAATGGAAAAAATATGTAACAAAACTGTAATTTGCAAATTAGGGCTTGCTCAGAACTGCTCTGGGCTGCTCCTTTTAGTGAGGGCCACTAATGGAAATGTAAGATGACATCTTGATACTTCAACTTGTTGGGTTTTGAGAGTTACAAAGATCTGTTCATTGCGAAAATGGAAGAGCACTTTTCCTCTGCTTGCTACCTGAGGAGTTTTCTAATTAGAAGCCAATTTTGCTTGACTTGGTGGTGGTAACTCCTAGGAGGGTTGAAGGCAAGAAGCAAAGTTTTGTCTTTGGGGCAGCGAAGGGGCTGTTTTGTCTGGCGCTGGGAGGTTCTGGAGCACAAGTGCGAGAGGTGCAAAGGTCCGCGGGGCTCTGCTCGGGCACAAGGAGAGAGGAGACGCTGGTGGAAGGCACTCGTGTCCGGGTATGCAGTGGAGGACCTGGTCGGGCCGCATGTAGTTGCGCAGTGGATTTTTTGTTTATTTGTTTGTTTTCCTCTAGTAGTGAGTATTCAGTTGCATTGTGCTTTTTTTTTTTTTTTTTTTTTCCTCAGTAGGATTTTGGTTTGCACTTCAAATTGAATTTCAAAGTGAAACGCGAGCTGCGAGGCTTCCTCATGGTAGAGGTGAAACCTGCAGGGATTTTTCCCTGAGGTTGAAATATAGGCGAGGTGAAAAAAAGCTCTGAATATTGAACCCAGTCAAGTATTTTGATGTTGGTGATACCAATTCTGGAGGAAGAGAGGCCATGTAAGAGGGAGGCAGCTACAGTGATCTGAGCCCCATCTCACCTACCTGTTGCGTAGGGAGTGTGTTGGGGGAAGAAGCCCCAAAAGCAGGAGCCCCTGGTGCAACTTTTTAAAGGGGTCTGGTAGGCAGCACTGCAACGTAGTGGCGTGCAACGTGACTTGCAGGAAACCATGATAGAGATGTGACATGACCCTGAAAAGCGTAGAAAGCATCATCTTTTAAGTAATCTCAATTGCTGTTTAAAAGTCGGGTCCATTTGTTCAAACTCTGAGCTTGAAATCTTGCTAATTTGTATTTATATATGTCAAGCTGTGAAGCTCATTCCTCATTCTTTGCTTCCTTTCAGAATTCATGCAGAAATGAATAAAAGACCGCTGTGTGATAAAGTCTTTTAAAATTAATAAAATTCACTTTGAGCAGCATGCAAATGGGGTCATCTCTCTGCTTGCTGGAAACATGGGGATTTGTGTTACCTCCTGCTATTTGCATTTCCTACATCCCAGATTTTTAAGATGAGAGCAGTTGGCATAATCTATATGGATGCCCTGGCGTGCTTCGACAGAAGCAAAATAACTGCAAAAGCCTGGAAGTGCTCAGCCTGCACTTCTCTCTGGCCTCAAATTTAATGTAGGGCCATTCATTGGGCTTTAAAAGATCTTTCAGTGAGTAAGTTTTGACAGCGAGGAGGTAAATCCAGGCGCTCTCAGCAACTGCCCTACCTATAGTCAGGCAGCAGAGCTTGGTGCCAGCCGATATGGTCAAACAGGAGTGGCTTTAGCCATCGATCCCCGTTAGCCACTCGGGAACAGCGTGATGACACTTCCTTCCAAAGCACCCCTTGGCAGCGCCGCTGCAGTTAGCGTATGGTGTGTATTCATTTGATTTTCCCTATTTGTTGCGGATTGGGGTATCTTGGTGGCGAAACATCGTTGTCTTGAGTAGCTCGGTGTTCTGGGAATGCAGGATTTGTGTTGGTACATGCTGGGCTAAACACAGGATAGAATGGGGTTCTTGGGCGTGTACGGGGGTGGTAGGTAAAATCCAGGTGGCTAAAAATAAAAGAAGAAAATCAAAAGGCTGAGCTTTCGAAGGGAGCTGCTGCGGGGCGGGGAGGGTGAGCAGAGCCGGCGTGGGGCTTTCCCTGCCCCTGCCCTGCGCCGCAGGGGTACGGGCTGGGTAGGAACAGTGTGAGCTGGCACCGGAGCAGCTGGATACGAGGGCAAAAATAAAAAGAGCAAGTCCATTGCCAGCTTTTGAAGCCAGATGGGCAGAGGATTGCTATATGCGTTGAGCAAAAAGTACTGAGCCCTGCCCTTTACTGGATACTGGACGTGCTGCAGCCATGGCTCCCCCAGGACAGAAATAGCACTGCGAGAGTCACTCCGCCAGTCTCTGTCCTTTTTCCCAAATCCCACCCCTGTTGTTTTTCCATCACTTCCCAGGACTTCGCCACCACCTCCCTGCTGTCTCCTGCCACTTGTGGGTTTTTTTCCCCCTCGTTGCAGGAAATGCCCGGCTCCCACGGCAGAGGAAAAAACAGTGCTAGTCCTGGCCTGGGAAAGCCCGGCCCAAATCCCCCAAGTTACGAACTTAATCCAAGGTTTTGAGTTGGAGCAGGGAGACATAATGTGTGTCTGAGCGCGGTGATGTTGGCGACGGGCGAGCTGTGCGGTCGGAGCCAGCGCAGGGTGAGACGGGGCAGGATGAGGTGGGACGTTGCAGCAGGTTTCTGCGGAGGGTGCAGACCGAGAGCCGGTGACGTCTTTAGTTTCTGTCGCTCAGCACTCCGGGCACCACTTCGACTAAATATTTCCTAGCATTTTGCAGGAGGGATGTCTCAGACGCCAGTTTGCTGCACCAGAGGACGCCCTGAATGTCCTCGTGCTCTCGCTAGCACTGAGGAATGTGCAGTCGCTCTGGAAGAAAAATGATTGCCAATAATTGGTGAAAGCCACTGATGTGTGTTAGATGACTCAAAATGTCGTCCTTCATCCTGTGCTGCAGCTGATAAACTTCAGTGTTGACATAAACTCCCTTTATGGTTTACAAAAGCTCTGCCTGTGGAAGCAACGGTGCAGATGGGGCAGCTGCTCCGGCATTCCCGAGATAGTTTCTGAGTGATTTCAGGCTCTTTTGGCTTTCAAGACTACTTGCATTTTTTTTTATCAGTAGATTTTAAAATGGCTGCTTTTTTCTCATAAGCGTCACATCAAATAGCAAGAGAGAGTTTTTTAGAGGCCGTCACTGTCAGACAGTGACATTTTCCAAAGAGGACTTGATGCAAATTTTAGTTTCTGTCGAGTCTGACAAACCCGAGAGAGCACAGGCTGAAAGTGGTTTTTATAACTCCTGCTGTTAAGAGTTGCTGTATTAGTGTTTCCTGGCATTTAGAAACAAGTTTAAGAACAATTCATCAGAAGAATTTGCTCATCATAGCCTCTAGTAATGGTGAGGGAGTATTTTCTTGGCTGAGTGTGTTGCCTACAGTTTCAGGAGGGGAGGGTGTGTGTGTGTGCGCGCACATGCAATTTTGGAAAATACCCTGGGCTTGGTGTTTTACAATGAGCATCCGTCACTCCCAACAGAAATTAAAGGAAACTATGATGATTTGGCAACTTTCTGAAAACAACTTTCAAGTTTGGTCCCCCAAATTATACCACCTCTAGGTTTTAGTAGAGTTACTCGGTCTCCTGATGTTTCTCTGTACTATAATACATTAGATATGGAGCTTTCAAGAGAAGAAACAAAAGAACCAGTTAATCTCCAGGAATTTTTCAGCCCAGGGTAATCCAGGCCTGTAGACAGGTCATTTCCATTAAGTAAGTTCTCAGCTCCAACGGGCTCCTCTAAAGTGTGAGACTTCCCAGCAAATGTTGGACTTGAGTCTCAGAAGAACCCTGGTATCTTCTGCTAAGGAAAATATTAATACCAGAGCTGCTTTAACAGCAGAGAAGTTTATCAGTACAAAACACTTACCAACAGATTACAAAGATTGTAGTGCTATCGACTTCAAATAAGTGTATTTAAATGTTTGGGGGTTTTGGGGGGGTTTTGTTTTTTTTTTTTTCTTCTTCTTTGGGTTGCGCCTTCAGTCACAGCTCAGCTCTCTCTGGCAGCAGCGGATGTAGTTGAATCATCAGAAACCCCAGTGCCCTCCGTAGGCGCAGGGTAAATTCCAAGCCCTTGTAATAGGAGGGGGAAAAAGTCAAGCAAAACTTTTTTTCTTTTGCACACTTGTTTTGTTGTCAGTCAGCATCGGTAGCAGCTCAGACTAACATCAGACTTCCAGTTGAGTCTTCTCTAGAAGCAGCGTTACGCTGTCCTGCTCTGAGCTTCAGAAAATACACCGTCTCTTAAAGTATTAGAAAGACATTTTGCTGGCCATCATTCAAGGAAGATTTGAACGAAGTAAGCTTCCTGCAAGCCATCCTTGCACAACCAGCTCGCTGGAGCTTTAGCTCGGAGCCAGCTTGTGTCCTTAGGTAACGCCAGGTATCCCTCACCAGCTGCATCTTCTGATGCCGGTTACAGGAAGGGCCGTGAGGTGTTCGCGGCCTCAGGGAAGTCTTCCTTTGGACTAAGCAAACCGGTGTGCCTACTTTTTGTCTCTTAATACAGGGGGAAATCCTGATTATAGTTTTTTTTTTTCTTGGTTAGGTGTGTAAGAAAATAGCATGCAAGCAGTAGGGCTGTCATGTGGGAGACACAAACGCTCCGCTTCCTCTTGCGCGGGAGGTGACATGGTAAATGTAAATCAGTGGTTCGATATCCTCAGGATGTTTACCCTGGTTTGTTTGGCATGTTTCTGTTAATTACTACCTTGCCATTAATTACTGCTGGCTCCTGGTAGGATTTCAGTTCAACTCCAGGACGTATGCTTAAATGTAATGCAAAATAATAATCCTAGCCCCTGCAGGGCTGCTGTTCTGTGAAATGCTCCATGACTTAACCTGTCCCACCTCACCTGGAATATCCCCGGCCTTAGTGGTTTTATTCCTGTGTGTTATCTCCATTTTCCATGGACCCCTTGGGGTAGCTGGCAGCTTCCCCGAAGTGCCCACCTAGTCCAAGAATTGTACTCGCCGTTTGCCTTAGACATATAAAATCGATGTATTACCGAATAAATACAAGTTGGCAGTGACTTTCCCGATAACGTTGCCCCTCACGATAGGCAATATTGCCCTCTACTGGTTAATTACAGGTTAAAAGATCCATATTTTCCCCTTTCATACAGCAGCACTTTGCTATGAGAGAGAATTTTTCAGCCCTTCTCGCTTGGAGCAGAACGCAGGTTTTGGTCCTAATGCAACTTTTTAGGATGCTACAGCTCGTGTTTGATTTCTTTTTCCCCAGAAGCTGCTTTTCATTTGGGAGAACCTGGTGCACCAGAAAACCAAGATTTAATTATTGTTTCTAAATGTTAGTAGTAATGCTGAATCCCTCATTTTCAGAATTAACCCCTGGAAATGTAACTTCTCCAGACTGGTTTTGCAAGTGAAATAACTGCAAGGTTTTTAATTATTATTTGCATTAGTAGAATAAGACCTTTTGCTTAACACTAATTGGGATGCTGCTTCCAGCAGCCCCCAATAATTGCTCCCTTCCCTGCCCCAGCTGGGGCAGCTGCATCATGAGCTGGATCCTGGCACTGAGCTGGGTTAAAAATAAGCTTGCAAAAAGAGTGTTATTTTTAACCCGGGTCAGTCCCCTGCTTGGGTTCACGGCGCGGCTGCCCAGGCTCTTGTGTGGGTGTGCTGGCTTGGAGGCAGGGGAGGTGGCACGGAGGAGCCGTGGGGGGAACCAAGGGCTGTTTAAAGCCGGAGCACCCCTGAAAGTTGCTTCTCAAGTGGATATTCCAGCTCTGAACTCAGCTATGGACTCCCTCTCCGTACAACTAGTGTTCCTAAAAGCCTTTTCCAGGACAAACATCACCGCTGACAAAGCTCCAGCCCTGTTGAAATGCTTTTTGGTGGTGATGCCCTGTGTGGCTGACCTTTCCCAGAGTAAATTCTTTTCAAGTCTCATATTTGCAATTGGTACAGCTAGCTTTATTCAGAGTCTGGCTCAAATGTTTCAAATACGCTTAAAAATGTAGAACAAGAGAAAATAGTTGATGCAAATGACACTTCAGTTTTGCTTTGCAAGTTGTATTAAAGATAGGTAATCAAAGATTTGGAGGCTCATACCGTGCACAGTGCCGTAGATAATTCAATATTTGAATCACGGCTGATGTGATTTTACAGCATTTAACTAATCTGTGGTGTCATCCTGCTTTCGTGCACCTCAGAAAGGGGAAAAATTTTGGACCATTTTGGGGGGGTCTTTTTGTTGAAGTAAAACTTGTCTTTATTTCAGGGGGAGATGGAAAACTGAATTACTCTGGGTGATTGAGATGGATTTAATCTTTTCAGTACTTAAAGGGGACATATAAGGAAGGTGGAGACAGACTTTTAGTAGGTCCTGTAATGATAGGAGAAGGGGTAGTGGTTTTAAACTAAAAGAAGGTAGATTCAGACTAGATACAAGGAAGAAACTTTTTATGCAGAGGTTGGTGAAACACTGGAACAGGTTCCCCAGAGAGGTGGTAGATGCCCCGTCCCTGGAAACATTCATGGTCAGGCTGGATGGGGCTCCGAGCAAACTGATCTAGTGGAAGGTGTCCCTGCTCATTGCAGGGGGGGGGTTGGAACTAGATGATCTTTAAGGTCCTTTCCAACCCAAACCATTCTATGTTTCTATGATTTAGCTGCAAAATGTGCTGCTGTGTAGTGGTGGGGAGCAGCTCTGCATCCCCCCAGGGCTTTGCCATAGGGCGAAGGACAGATGGGGACAGGCGCTGGCAGCCCAGAGATAGGAAACACAAATTATTCTGGAGGAAAACTGGGTAATTTTGTAGTCTAATCAAAGTAAATACAGTATTTGACTTCAGTTGCCACTGTATTATGTTTTGTGGCATGCAGATGCAGCCCCTCTGGTGTGCTGATGCTTTCACCCCAAATAGAAAAGTAATGCTGATGGCAGCTGAAGAGGGAGTTTTCTTGCAGTATAACACAGGTTAGCTCAGCTTAGCAAAAAATGCTAATTACAAATCCTTGATGACAGCAATTTAGGGAGCTTATGAGGAAAGGCTGAAGACAAACTTCCAAAGGGATGTTGGTTCCCCGAGTCCAATACTGAGGAGTTGTGCTCTAGGTTTTAGCATAGCTTGCCACCTCTTTGGGGCCAAGCGGTGTGTTTGAACAAATTTGCAAACAGCCCCTTCACCATTTCTATCTCAGTGGATGGTCCCTAAGTGTTTCATTCCGATTCCCACCCTCAGCCACGTGCCCTTTCCTTGTGCTTCAGCTGTAGCTGTGTTGCACAGCTAAAACCCAAGCAGGAGAAGCCCGGTCCTGCATCTCAGACTGGTGCTGGGAGAGCACCCAGCACAGCCAGGGCTCTTCTCTGTTCGCTGGGCTGGTGCAGCACCCTCAGCCGATGCGATGGTGCGGTGCAAGGTCCAGCTTTGGGGGTTAGTTTTGGATTGTTTTTGAAGGAAAGAGAAATCTGCGTTACAGGAATTATCTGTTTGTGGTGGTGTGTTTTTTTTTTCTTGGTGTATCATCTTTCATGGAGCAATTGAACTGTGAACCCTGCTGGAGGAGGGGACAGTCCTTGCTCTGGGCCATTTGCAGAAGAGCTGCAGGTGGAGAACACCGCAGGCAAAGCCTTGGAGAAGGCGTATTGTGACTTTTCGTAGATGAAAAGTGGCATAGTTATAAGGACTTGTCCCAAAACACACAGGAGGTGCGTACAGGCAGGTACCATTGTTTTCCAGAGTCTGTGCTCATACTGTCAGGACTTGAAGGCTAAAACCTGCTCTGGAGAGCAGCTCTCACGGGATTTGATAAAGCAGGACAAGCTCTCCTGCCTCGTCTCTAGATTGCAGTTGATTTAATGGAAAAGTCTGGAGTACGGAATGTCCTTTGCATTTTTATGTTTTAAGTTGGACTCGAGCAGCGAGTGCTTGCAGGAAGATCTTTCTGCGACTTTGTTAGGTGCTCAGTGTTGTGGGGCCGGTGGCACAGCTCAGCTCCCAGAGCGAGGGAGCTCTGCAGGAGCGTTCCCAGCAAACGGCAGAACTAGGACGCGTCAGGGTGCAAGAGGGCCAGCACGCAACGGTGCCGCGGGTACGGCACCAGGGAGGGGCAAGGTTATTTTGAATTCTTCCAGTGTTAAACCGTGCCTTTCACACCAGCGGAATGGGAGTAAAGGTGGCGAGATTGATCTCTAGTGTAGGTTGGAGTTAGTTGATGGGGTGCGTGTAAAGCATCTGGTTTAATATTTAACTGCGTTAAGTGTTAGTGTGTCTGATCGGGGTGTCTCTGCGATGCACACACGCACACAGAGCTTCGAGAACAGCCTCATCACATTTCTCGTTCCTGCATCTGCTTAGCAATATGAATTTTAAACATGCATCAAAGCAAGACTTTGCACATCAAAAAGAAAGCCATGCAGTTTGTGTTTCCATGGGAGGGGAGAGATCTATTTCTGGTGCACTATAATTTGTTAGGAAGTGAACACTCTTGACTGGTTTGTGTATGTGCAACTGGTGTACATGGGTTTCCTATGCTCTTTTTTTTAACTCCTGGAATTTTATAGGCTTCATCTTCATAGACCTGGTATCATCAGATGGATACATGCTTCAGTGCTGTTTGTATAGTGTGTAAAATCCCATGGCCTCTTATGGGAAATGCTGGCAATTCTGCATCTGGTGTTTTCTGAGCTTTTCCTTGCCCACCCGCCTCTCGTAGCTGAAGCACTGTGCCCCATGAGAGGGGAAAAAAGCCATCCCGCCAGCCCTCTCCTACTGCAAGGAGAACCACACACGCAGAGTTTTATGTTGGTGGGATGCAGACAGGCAGCGTCTAAATGCGGAAATCCTTGGTGTTATCATCACTCGTGTTTTTGTCTTGTTTGCTTGTGCCTTTGGAAGTGCAGGAGACTCCAGGGTAAAAAAGCACGAGTGCTGGGAGGGGGGGTGGGGAATGAGCATTTAATCACCCAGGGAAGAGGGTCCTCTGCAAAATATTCATGCACATCAGGTGCTTAAACGTGTGGCGGGGTGATGTGAGGCACGTCTTGGAGTCCTCTTCTCCTGTGAGGCCTCGGGTGCCGCATTGCACTGTGAAATGACTTTTTAAACATACCTTGCCTCCTTTTTCTCATGCCCTCAGAAGCATCTCCCTATGTACGATTACAAGGTAAAGACAATGCAACCTGTTTTGTTTGAAAGTGTCTGTGGTTTGGTGCACACAACGAAGTGGGTATTACTGCTCTTGTTCCTTACTGCATACGTGGTGCTTTTTCCATCTTCAAAGCATTTTCCAGCTATGAAGTAAGAGCACACGCATTAGCTGAGAGCGCACACTCCTCCCTAAGCAGCTGATGCCGGGCACATCCCAGGAAAAACTTCCAGAATGTGACACACCACTTTTGATGCAAATAAAATGACGCCATATTTCATCAGATCTATTAAAAGTACTTAAGTAATTGAATTAATGAAACTTTAAAAAGCCTTTGAGAGGTGGTACACACCTTTCTTCTCACTCTTTTTTTTTTTCCTTATTATTTTCTCTGTTGAATGTCTTTGGCTTTTTTATTTATCTTACTGTTTCCTTTTCGATGTGTGGTTTTGCTGGTTTTTTTTGTTTTTTTTGTGTTACGGTAGTTTTCGCAACTTTACAGCATTGGTACTGTTACAGTTTCTGCAGCAAAGGAAAGTGTCATCTGCAAAACAGCATGAGTGTGACTGGAGTACCTCATCTTTCATACTAATTTTTGCAAACATTGGGTTTTTATTTCCATTGCGTTCATTCGCCTTTGCTGCGCGTGCCTGCCTTGCCCCCTGCACTGTGCTTACCTTTTACATCTTCAACCCAATTTCCCATCTTCATGTGATCCTTCACACTTCTTTACCATCCTACCAGCTGTGGATGTCCAATGTCCCGACCCTCTGAACCCACGTTAGCTTTGTTTTTCTCCCACCGTCCCTGTAGCCCGTGTGGGTGTTTCTCCCTCCTTTCCCTATAGTTTTCCCTTGAGCAGGGCCGACCCTTCCTAGGCAGACAGTCCGGGTGAGGTGGGATGAGACGACGTGCTCTGCACAGGACAGAAGCATCGTCCAGGGCCATGTGCTCAGCCCTGCCTTTTGGGAAAAAGGAAACAGTGGCCCCAGAGCTGTCATATCTAGCTGACTTTTTTCGGGTGGCTTCAGTGTGGTGAGAGGCCATTGAAGGAGCTTTCTGCTCCAGACACTCCCTGATCTGGCAGATAGGCAGGACTATCTGTGAGCTAACCACAGCCAAGGCAGTAGTTGTGTGACACCCAATTTCCAGCCCAGTTTTGAGATTTTTTTTTTTTCTTTTTTTTTTTTTTCTTCAGGCTAAACTTAAGCATTCTGGGTGCAGCTCACTTTTCTTGCACTCTTTGCTTTTTCAGGTGAGGCAGATGAAGAAGCCTTTGCCGAGGAGTGCAGACGGAGAGGACAACACGCCCTGCCTTGCCAGCCGACCAACCCTCGCCTGCTGAAGTCTCACAAACCTGCCAGTTCCCCCAAATATGCCTATCATTACAATAGTGATGAGGTGGAAGAACAAGATAGAAGCCGGGTTACAAGCAGCTTGGAGACCCCTTTTTATTTATCAGGTGCGCACAAGCATGTTGATGAGAAATGCGCAGAAAAGGATCCATCAGCTAGTCAAAAGCCAAAACCAAAAAGCCGAGCAAGAGGTTGTTGCTGTGTGTTGACTTAATGTTAGCTCCCCAGTAGATAATGATCGGCAGCTTGTGTGCCTTCATCCTGCATTAGCTCTGCTCTTCAATTTAGTCTAGGTTCACAAACGCTCTGGGATATTCAAGGATCCAGGGCAAATATTGTTATGCTGCTGCTGAAGCGCCTATGCTCTTTGCTCTTAAAAGTGCAGGCCTTTTAGACGTTAACTAATCACAATACTTTGCACATTCATTTACTTAAATTGTGCGTGGCTTCCTTGTCGAAGGAGAAGTTCAGCAACTTGATATTATTTCTGGAAGCTGCAATTTTAGGCACCTAAATCCTAATACAGAAGGTTGAGACCATTCAGGCGAACGCGGAAGCGTGGCAATTGTCCTGGTTATTTTTGGAAGTAATTAGTCCTTTGATATATTTCCTGTCTGTAATGTTTCAGCAATATAGTCCAGAGGCTATCCTGGACAACAAAGCCCTCGTAACTACTTGATTTAATTTGAACCTGTGGTCAAAGATCATCCAGGACTGCCAGGACAGGTTCTTCTGAAACATGAAGATGCCCAAACCAAGGGCCCTTCTCAGTAGTGCTGAATTAGTTGAAGTGCTAGGCAGTGTGAGCGTATGAGGCTCCTCAGAGTTAACACAGAGCATGAAAAGCACGCACTGTAGCCCAAAACATGTGCTCACGTACTCTCGGTGCTGTATCAACTGCTGCATTTATGAGCCTTCAAGTCTAATGCTGTCTTCTGTATGGAAGACCTAACAATAACACGTGGGATGACAGCTTGAAAAAATAGAAATATTTAGATAAATGTCTTCCTGATCAGTTGCTGGAAGTTTTGTTTCTTTAGGGATGGCTAAGTTGAATCTTTTAAACTTTTTTTAAAGAAAATTTCTCTACAAAAGCCTGAATGTAACCTCTGGGCTGATGTCCTGAAATCTCCCACACAAGGGTTACAGGTTTTGTCTCCTGTAGCTGGCAAAACAAAACCTTGGCTCCGCATTTGGAGACTTGAGGTTCTCTGCAACCATAACAATACTGTGTAATGGTTTCCAAAGAGCATCTGAGTTTGATGTGCACCTTGCAATTTTTGGAGCAATTTTTAAGATTGCTTAGGACTTTTTGCCATGAGTCGATTTACGCTCCAAGATGCACAAGCTTGCAATTAAAATGAATTTCCAGAAGTATTTGTGCAGTCACAAAATCCTCTCTTCTACCAGTAGATTGAGAGTTGCCATAAAAGATTCAGGGTAAAAGCTTGATTGCAGTAAGACTAAGATTTTGCTGTCGCTTTAAATATTTTGCCTCCTGTTCCTCTGATGGACAGGGCTGCTGAAGGACTGGTCGAGTCAGTCGTAAAAACCTACGTGAGTGTCTTAATCCCTCCCTGGGAAGTTTGTGCACGAGCCCTGGCCAGTATTGCCGTTCATGGGTGTTCACCTCTGCCGACCGCCTTGCCCAGCAAGCAGGCTTCACCGGCGCAGCTCTGTAATTATACAGACCACTTACTTGCTCCCGCTTGGCTTCTCCTCGATCACTGCAACAGCTGCCGTGCTTACTCGGGCCAGCGTTGGGAAAGAATAGCCTCTTTTTCTGCCTTGGTCCAAAGCCCGCTCGATTCAGTGGAAAATAGTTAAGTTCAACGGCCTCCAGCCAGGCACTGTTCCACCTCGAATCAGATGGTTTTGCCACCGCTGGCGCGCGGCCCTTGGCAGCGAGGCTGTTTTAGATGTTGTCCCAGTTCGAGCACCTCAAGCAAATCCTCAGTCGTTAATGATTCACTTGCGGTGAAATGGTTTTCTTTTCCCAGCTCTAAGGGTGGGAATGTTTGAGTTTTAATTTGTAAGTCTGTAGCAAATTTAAATGAAGGAAAAAGGGGATAGGTTTCACCTTGACTACGTGGTGGGGAATCCCTCTGGAAGTGGCCATCTCGCTCTCTGGCACCCAAGGAGAAAGGCTGGCCAACTTGCTCAGACTGGCAACCGATACCCAGAGGTGAGATGAATCCTCTCCTTAGTCAGGATTTCCAGTCACTACAGCGGGTATTTAATAAAAAAATTAGAGTTTAATTTGATTCGCCATCTAACATTGGCACTTTGCGTTTTAGTAGAAATTGCTCTGGGTTTCATACTGTTCCTGGTTTCATAATAGCCTTTTAGAATAAAACTTCACCTCTTGTGCTCTGAAGTCGTTGCATATCTCAAACAGTCCTCTAGCTCCAGACAAGTAATTTTTTAATAAGAATTCAGATACTGTAAGTAATGTGCTCCCTGATTGTATGATGTATGGCTGACTGGTGGTATCCAAGCTGTGTCAAAGCGGTCTTAATGCTAGCAGAGACCTAGGGGTTGCAGCCATTAATGGTAGGGGTAGTGGTAACTACCCCTAAAACCCTACTTCTCTGGATTTGAGAGTTTTGACCTTTATCTAGCAAGAATGGTTGAAATGTTTAATTGTTAAAATAATGAAAAATACATGATATGAAAGATCATTATTTGGAAGATAATATTGCAAGGTTTGCTCTTCCTTTTGAATGAAATAGCTTGCATTAACCTAAAATTTACAACACTAATAATTCATTTTTGCTGCATGTTCATCTGCTGGCATCCCTGAAGAGGAAGCCACTTTAAACAAAGTAGCTTAACTAATCTTGATCCTTTCCTGGCATGGATTCCTCTGCTGGAAAGTTGAGCTTATTTGTACTTTATTTCGTCTTTAATGCAGTCTCCGTTCTTTTCACTGACGTACGGTTTCCTGAATTACACTTTACTAACTAGTAAAATCAATATGCTTGGTTATCCAAACTAATTATTTTATAATTCCCTCACATACTTGTATTTGGGCATGTAATGGAAAGAGAAAGGAAAGCAAAGCCGCTGTTTTCTGTGGAAATCTAATATGCGAGGAATGCTGGAGGTGCGGAGGTGGGAGGGAGTTCACTCTCCCTTTGCTCCACATTCCTGGCTGTAACTGCGTGCGAGTGGGACGGGGTAAGAGCCATAGTCTTCTGCAGACAGAGGGTGGGAAGACTGGCTGGTGGATTTGGAAGTGGGCTGGTTGCTCCCTGGCTTAGCCAGAGCTGCCTTCACGCATGGTTTTTTTGGCTGCTAGTACAAGAGCATCCCGTTGCCCATCCCGTTGCCCGTTTGCTTCCCATAGAAGGTGGCTGGGTTGCACGTGGAAGGGCTTCCAAGGCTGCAGAGCCTTGCAAGCTTTTGCTGGCCATGTGGGAGTAAAAACTTGGACTCTATTCGGTAATAGTAATACCTTAATGAATAGCAGGCAAGCGGGTTGTATCTGGCTTGGTATGTTCTTGTAGCAATTCTAGGCAGAATTGGTGATGAAAATGGTACGGTGAGCAAGCATGAAGGAAGGCCCCAGTAAGTTGCTAAAGCTTTTCAGTCCCCTAAAACATCAAAGTTGGAATTACATCACTGGGCTGGCCAGTGAAACTGGAGAACTCGCCCCTTGGATTTAACAGTACAGGTAATTAAATAGTGGAGTGGCATACCTAGACAGGGTGGGATGTTTTGTCACCTCAGGTCTTTACGTAAAGGCAGGTTCTCTCTCCGCGATGCTCTGTGGCATGGGCAGGTGCCGTGGATGCGATGAGAGAATTAGCAGGTCAAACTGTGGTGTGCGTTGGGCAGTGGCTCGGGCTGAAAGGAGAGAGAATGTGAAAGTGTAGTGTAAAGCTGTAATTGTAAATTGAGTCACACGCCTGAAATTACACTGAAGCTGTGATCTGGGGTGAATTTTTGTAATGGCATATGCAAGTGTGGTCAGTCTAAAATAACAGATGGTGGCTGCAACTCCCAAGTAAGCTAGCTACCTTTGAAATGGCAATTTATTGTTTTGACTAGAGAGATATTTCTAAGAGCAGAAAATTAGAAAGCGCACAACTGAACCCAAGGTGCATGCGACCTGCTGCCCTGTTAAAACTCTGTGTGCCTGTCGGAGCCGTGACTGCTTTCATGGTTTTAAGGAGGGCAAAAGAACGGCCGCAACCTCAGCGAAAAGTTAGTAGATCTTGAAAACCATTTTCTCTGGGACTTAAGCAGAAAGCATGAATCCCTCCCACACCCAACCTCAGAGCTTCAGAACCTGAAGGTGGAAGGAGGCTCCTCCCAAGTCTTCACCTTTGCAGGAGATCTTCTATAAAAATCAGGCCATGGCCTTTACTACCGACTGATGTGTGTCGAGAAGCAGCAATGCTATGTGTGAATGGTCGGTCGTGACCGAACACCTTGTTTCTCTCTGCTGACTCCTACGTTCTCCTGTGCTGGCAGAAGGAAGGTGGAGCAGGCCCGTGGCTGCTCTCTGCATCCTGGTAGAGCAGGCGGGTGTCAGGCAGGGCAGGAGGAAGAAGGATACCACAAACGGGTTGGGTAGGAGTGTTTTCCCCAGGACGCTTGTCCCTTTGGATCGATCGTTCAATGTGCCTACCTCCCTTGCAGTTGCCGCCCAAGAATGCGATGAGTTTCGTAGTCAGGGACTGAACAAACCTGTGTCTTTGGGAGGTGCGGATGGCACAGAAGTAGAAAGCCAGAAGGAAAGTCAGTCTGAGACGCAGCAGAGAGGCTTCCCAATCTGTTTTGGTCCTGCTGAGTGGTTGAGGGAGTTGCTACTAAGCATTGTTGGAAGTTGCTTTCAGCCTTTAGCAGCTTTGTGAAAGCTGGAATAGCTTCTGTGCTGTTCGCGGTTGCTCTGGAAGTAGAAGAGAAGGGATGAAATGGGAAGAGCAGGCCAGCAGGTGCTGTTTGTTTTAAACAAGAATCACCCAGGTTGTAAACCAGGTGTAATTCCAAATGGTGTAGATTCTTGCTTCATGCATCTCTGCTCCTGGCAGCTGGCAAAAGCAAGAACATACCAAGTTAGGCTGATACCTATCTGCATTTGAGTGACTCTGTTTTCCAAATGTCAAAGCTTGGGGAAGCTCTCAGCGACCTATCTCCCTCCACCCTTCCCTAAGACTCTCTATCTTCATGTAATGCATATCTAGAGTTTAGATGGCTAACAGTTACTTCTAAGGGTAGAAATTTGAAAAGCCCATCCCCAAGGCCGGAACTGTTTGGCTGAAGCCAGTTCAGCCAGGCACTGGCCACGGGAAGTTTCTATGACCGCTTCGTGATGCTGGCAACTCACCAGGACGCAGGTTCACTGCAAATTAATCAAACAGTAATGGGACTGCTGCTTTCTAATTCGGATTTTATTCTCTCGTGACTTTGGGCCTAGTCTTGTAACCAAGGCTTTTAATTAGTGCTGATTTAAGTATTTGAAATAACCACCAAAGGGTTACATATTTAGTGAGTGATTTTTATTTTTGCTAGGAGCTGCTTCACTTGTTTGGGTCAGGTTTTTGGCTGTTATCACCCAACATAGCATCACTGGAGCTAACAGACTGGCTAAGTTTGACCCATCCTTTCTTCTTTGGTGGGGGTAGAAAAGGAAACGGTCACGAGTGAAATTATTTATCACAGCAGGCTCAAACCAGAAGAGACCTGGCAGTTTTCTCTTGAGAAATACGCTGTATTTGTGTGTTATCTCCTACTTTGGCCAATCTGTTTCTGTGTGTCAGTGATAACACTTGAAAGATTTCCACTTTTCACCCTTATCATTCCAGAGGCTGGTAGGAGACTGTGTTGTCAAATGCCTAAATATCTCCATACCACATTATTTTAACATTTGAGTTGTTTCATTTGTAAGACAATGAATTATGTGGCATTCATTTCAAGTCATAATTTACATTGACTCACAGTATTTTTAAGGAGGAGTTGCTAGAATTGCTTTCAAAATCTCAAACATTTGAAGAAAATGGACTGTTGCAAAAAAAAAAAAAAAAAAAAAAAGGTATAAAATAACAGTATCAAATGCAATCATGCCTGGATGTGGAAGCCTTTTAGAAATACTGACAGTGTTTTAAGAGTGAAAAATGAGAAAATTATGAAGCGAATAACCTGTTAGTGTTTAATGATCCTTTCCCAAATATCTGTGTTAATGTTTCATAGTTACTACATCAACTAGTTCTGATCATCTGATATGATGCTGTTTTTCCCTCCAGTAAAGGGAAGAATCCTTTGAATAACACCCCTCAAATGACTGATTCTCAAGAGTCAGCATGTCTCTTCCGCCTCCATTGGCCTCTGTGGGAAAGCAAAGAGATGCTTGAGCCCTTCTGGCATGTGTGCCTTACAGCAGGCAATTAGATGCCAAGGGATCCTATTTTTGACGATGTATAGGTGACCAAGGGGCTGACATTGAAGTAAACGTCACGGATGGAGTTCTTAGTTAGGAGACATTCATGGTGTCCCCGGGGAAGGACTGTAGCTCAGGAGGGTGGCAGGGTGCAGGGAAAACACGGCGTCATCTGCAATTCTGCAAAGCACTGCCAGTTTTTCTCTTCCTTAAACAATAAAACTGGTTTCCACTCTTAACTTTGCGCAGGCTAATCACTCATGGCAGAATTTCTAAATAAATACCCTGCTTCTTGACTCAGACGATTGCAAAAGATGAAGTCATGCTGTTGATACAGCGTAGGAGCTAGAATGATAATCTAGGAACAGTTTCCCTTTGCTACAAGGGAGTGCGTTTCCTCTCGCACAAGCCGTCTCAAGTGGTTTTAGCCCACGGACTATCTCGTGGTTCTCCCCAAGTCTCACACCGAAGAACTGCAGTTCTGTCATGGGCACAACCCTCATTGCGCTTGGGAGGAGCCCTGATGAGGAGCAAACTTCAGCCACAGTGTGGCTTCATACTCCTCTGACCTCCCACCACTTCCTTCTCCCATCTTCATTTTGGGACTGGTGCTAAACTGGTGGAGAACCAGGTGCAATGGTGACGCGGCTTCCTCAGGGTCGTCTCTGCCTGCCTGCAGACCGAATGGGGGAAAGAAAGAGATTTCCAGACAGGCAGAGCTGCTCCTTTCCTGGGCCATTCCTCCGAGTCCCAGCCCTGCCTCTCAGCTGGCTTGCAGGGGCTCCTCCGCTCCGTGCTGGCCCCCTTCACTGGATTGTGCCGATTCCCAGTGGCAGAGCACTGCTGAGCTAACAAATCCCTCCAGCTATCTCAAAGCCTCACAGAACGATTATCTGAGGGAAATGTTTGCTAGCTTTGAGTTTAGATTTACAAGTGCGCTTGGGTAGATGTGGTGTTGGTTCTGCGCAGTTCACTGTCCGTGCAAGTCTGCTGGCAAGTTGCGTTTTACTGCAGGTTTGGAGGAAAGGGCCTGATGCAGAGCAAGAACTGTTTTTCACGCATCTTTTGTGGGGGGGAAAAACCCCATTAGGATGGTGATCACAGGGATGGAAACTTGTGCCTACTGAACTCATAGCAAATAATTGTTGCTTGAACTTAATGCTTCCATGCACCATTGGAGCTGCAGTAGAATGTAACCTGTGGTGCATAGTTAAGCATGAGCAGGCTGACGACGTGCATATAAAATGCAGGTTGGTAAACACTGAGCACCTTCTTATTTACTCAGGATTCTCGGCATTCCCTAGTCTTAAAATGGAAGTGCAAATATCGTGGTAACTTTGACTACTGTGAGCAGGAAACACCAGTACTTAAATAGCTCCTGCTGTATAAGTCTTATTTATTGATTCCATTTTGAAAATTATTCTGGTTTTGCATGTGCTCTAACTTTGAAGCTTTTCCTGAATGGCTTTGAAGTCTTTTGAAAGTTCTCCTGATCTTTTCAAACTTCAAAGATTGATAGGGTTTCCCTTCTATCCTATGTAAGGGATACAGTAGAACTGGGGATATAGTAGAAATGAACGTTTAAAAAGCCACATTAGAAAGCCAGACCTTTTCTTTAAGATTCCTTAAACCATTCAGAGAACATGTGCTTTTGCTAGAGGGAAAAGTCCATGAATGCTGTGAATAGTGTTTTACAAGCCATGTTTCCTCAGGACACAAAGAAGGCAGCAAGAGGAGGAAGCAGAAGCAGAGAGAGGAACAGAAGAAGAAGAAGTCAACCAAAGGGAGTTACTAAAATGGACTTCTCTGCTATGCCAATACCTTTATAATAATGACAACTTAATGTTACATTTGAGCACACCTCTTTTGTGTATATTTTTTGATTGTTCACACTGCTAGCAAGGAAGTGACTCATGTTTAAAACTGTACTAAAATTGCACTATGTTATTCTTTTTAGTTTCACAGAGTGGCTTTCTTGCCAGTCAGGTTAGGGAATCTGAACGAGGCTGATCTTGGTTAGAAGTGTGTTATGTTTGAAGATTGGAAAGCGTTACAGAATTTCTTACCTCTTTCTTCCCTGGGACTAAAATGACTCTAGTCTAGTGTTTGTTTATTTGTCTTGTAGGATATAAAGGGTTGTGCAAATGGCTGTTTGTTTGGTCACTCTGGCATCAACATCAGGCCTGTTGAAAGAAGAGTCCTGTTCACTCATGTCATTGGGAATGGGGGATTGAGACATGAGCTCTTATAGGGTAATTTATGCAAGCTTGATAAGTGATTTTTATGGTTGGGGTTTTTTTCCCAAGCTGGGCAGCAAAGGTTGGTCATTACTATTAAAATGCTCCTTCATTTTAAATTGTATCATGAAGTTATATCCTCTGATTTTAAGAAACTTAGTGTAATGATGGTCTCCTGTAAGCACTCCTACTGATTTCCTTAAGCATAGTTGACTCCCAATGAATCATTTAGTGAAATCATTCCTTATTTTAAAAGTTTATTTTCAGAACCTAGAGACAAATGATCTAAGTGCTACTTTAAAACTGCTCTTTGTTTCTGCTGAGTAGGTTTTAGATAACAAACATTTTTTTCAGCATCCGTATAAGATTTTATCAAATTGTTTCCGCAAAGAACTTACACCTTTATGTATGAAAGCATTTTGCATTGGTTTTATTGCAGGACTAATTTTTTTAGCTTGCAAAGATGTCTTCAATTTAAAAGAAATATATATTTTCTGGCAAGATTACTTCCTTGCTTCCCATACTTGTCTCATGTGCATGACACATTGCTTCTCTTAACCTTTTAGTTTGTACAGAGCCCTTCCATTGCCTTAAGCATTTACCTGCATGTTTCTTGTCAGTATGTTGCCTCCTTTTTTTAACCTCCAGGTAGGAGTTAGCAGCTTATGGTTTTGTTTTGTTTCTTTGTCTTCCTCTCACCAATACGTTGTTGATGTAACAGCCTTAAACCTGGCAATATTGAAGGTCCACAGTTCCTGGAGAAACTGACTCGTCCTAACATTTAAAAGATGTAGGAATGCACATAATGGTGTAAGGAAGAAGCTAAACAGAAAAATCAAGCCTGCATTCTAGTGTGGTTTGATATAACAAATTCTGGTGTCTCTAGTATCTGAACGGTTTAGCTTCAAATGCTTACATTACCCAATGTAAACCTATGCAAACATATAACCATACATGAACTCTGTTAGGGGATTGAAATTATGGTTACTATGAAATAAGACTGAGTACTGGTTTTCTGTCACTTAAGTACCACTTTTTTTTGTTTTGTGCAGTGTTACTAATATTTAAAAATAAAGAAAATTCTCCTTTATACTTTGTCCTCTTGCGCTGTACCATAGACTACAGCTGGCATCAGTTGTTCGTGTTTAATTTCAATTAAAGCTTAGGCTATGAGCACAAGGGGGAGAGTCCACATTCACAGACGCCCACAAGCATACCAAGTTACTCCTTTTGCTAAATCCATGAGCAAGTCAATACAGTCCCTGTGTCAAATGGCTGATACTGGAAAAATGAGGGTTTGTTCTCGCTGGAAACATCACTATAAGGAGCGTATACCTCAAACAGAGCTTGCACGTGAGCTGTGCAAGGAACATTCATCCTGGATAATACACAACACTTTGAATTGCATCCCGTTTAGTATGCCTTCCGTACTTTGGGAGAAGTCCCCCCCAGTACATATGCCAATTTTAAGCTATTAGTGCTCCTTATTTGTTGGGAAAATGGTGCATACTTTGGAAAAGCAGGAGAGGTGGAGGAAGCGGGAGGTGACACCAGCGTAGGGCTGGTCTCCCCCGGGCTGTCCCAGTGCTTTGAGCAGCCTCACGTCACGGGACAGAGTGGCTCCGGATCGGGAATGTGCCTTGGAGAGTTAGAGCAGACCGGGATTTGGTACACAAATACCTTCTTGACTCTGATCCCTCCGTTAGGCTTGAAGGAGGAGGGTAGAGCTTTAATTAGGAGACCTGAAGGTAGGCTGTAAATTAGTTAGGAAGCCTGCCTCGCCAAGGGCATCCTTATCCCACCGGAAAGGTGCTGGCATGCTTGCAGCTGGGCTCCTACACCCTGCACCTCCCGCGGGGAAAAACTCCTGGGAAACAGAGTCCCCGGAGGAGGGAACCATGGGCATAATCTTCCCTATAGCTACCTAGAATCTGCCCAAGCTTGTCCAGAAATTAAGAAATGTGGGCTTGTGGCCATTGAGCCCGATTCCTTCCTTCTCAGCCTGATGATTAGTGGATTTTAACTGGAGGGTAACTGCTTAACTGAGCATCACGAAGCAGGGTTGTCGGCGCGGGTGTAGCGCCGTGCTCACGTGGCTATGCTGCTCGCAGGACAGCCTGGACACGCTGCCACGTATGTATGAGTGGGCACGTATGTATGTGAGGTCCTGTATCCCAGTGCATCCATCTGCCAAAGGTGAAGGCTGCATGATGATACGGTTACTTAAAGTACGTGTTGGGGCAGGAAAAATGCAGGTGGGTGTGAGACACCACAACTGATAACAGATGATGCTGGCCCAAGAGTGGCTGTGAATAAATGTATTGTGAAACTTGGGAAAAGATTCCTGACCATCCTACAACTTTTCCATGGAAGAGCTGAGGACAGAAGCAGAGCTAGTTTAAATACAGACCTGACGTGATTTATAAACTGTATTGCAAAATGATTCTTTACAGAGCAGATACCTGGGCTCAGAGGCCTAAAATGTATCCCATGAGAAAATCAAATTATTAGGATAGAGAACAGTTGAGTAACAGCATAATTAAAACGATACACTGAAAACAAAACAATTTTAAGGTAGAGGGACGCAATCACAAACAAAATACCAGCAGATAGGGGTTCCTGCTCCTCACTTGGAAGCTGCCACTATGAAAATGGTTTAAATTCAGTTGTTTTCTCCACACCTTTTAGAGATGTGTGCAGTCTGCTCTTTGAACTAAGGTTTGGCAAGACTTTGATCTTAAATAAATGATCTCATAGCGTGTAGGTGTGAAAATGATAAAAATGTATTTTTTCAAGTTTTTGTTCAGTCTCTGCTCCATGCTGCTGCCTACCTCTGTGGGCAGCTTGCAGACCTGTAAATCCTACTTCTAGAGGTAACACAAAACTCTGGGTTTTTTTCTCTGTCAGCTTGGCTGCCTTTACAGAGACTCGCTTTTCCCCCAAATTGTAAAACCATCTCATGAGCCTTTGTATGTATTTGTTGAAGTAACACACTGAAAAGATGCTTCTTTTGAAAAGAAGAGAGTCAGATACCCAGAAAATGTGCAATAATCATTAGGGAAGCACTAAACTGCTTGTTTTCCTAGCCACATCTGAAATGTGTGACTCGTACCCACTTGTTCTTCAGGAATGTTCCTCGATATGTGCCACCAAACCGGTGCCTATCAAGTGGTGGGATTAGCTTGTTACTACATTGAATGTCATTGTTTTATTCTGCCTATACAGAAATGTACTCGTTTCCATTTGCTTCCTTTGTTTTGTGTGCCAGTGGCACAGGACTGTTTATTCCTGGGATGTACAGGTTAGCCCTTCCTGCATTTCAAATCTCAGTTACTTTCATGTGCACTCCTGCTCCTTTATGCCCGAACTTAGCTCACATTTTAGTGCTCTCTCACGTTACCTTGCCTGGAGAGCACCTTACTCCCCTGTAACTCACATATTGATGGCAGGGGTGTGTGTGCTACAATTGCCCATAATTAAATATATTTAATTCTCTTCTTCCCAATAAGCAAGTTGGAATCCGGTCTTGAGAGACTTGTTATCACTATTTGCAAAACTTTGCTACCTGTAGCAGTGAAAACTCTAGGCAAGGCAAGGCAATTTTCCTCTCCACTGATAAGAATTAAAACAGGGCACTTAAAGCCACATGCAGATCTCAATTTTAATAAATGTTCATATTTGAATCTATGATCAATTCAGCTGCCCTGTGTCAGCACACTTTGACTTCTCACAAGTTTTTCTAGCCAAAAAGGATTAGGTGGGGTGTTGGGAAGCGTCAGGTTTGTTAGGTACCTTGTTGGTGCCCTCTGAGCCACCAGCTGTTAACTACTGACAGTGGGAGAAGAACTTCCAAAGTGGCTGAGCTGACCCGAGATGACATTTCCAAGCGTGGGGTAGGTTATGTTGCTGCTCTCATCACAATAAGCAGAAACTGCTCGTGTCATTTGGCACATCTTGAACCAGTGTCAAATATCCCAGACTCTCCTTCTGCCTCTTCCAGAAGGCTTCATGTTGTCACTGCAAAACCAACCCAAAAAGCAAGAAATGACTGTGAGAGGAAGATCAAAACACATGCTCTCACAGTGAGTCTGAATGCTTTGATTTCAGGAAAATGTCTCCATGTCTGCCTGGAAGTGATCACAGATTTTCTACAATGTTTCCAAGGAGGGAATGGGACCTCACTGTGCTGGCTGGATGTTTAATTGCATCTCTTCGATATCTGTTTCCATTAGCATGCATATGCACCTTTCTACTTAAAGAGCATACATAATTTTTTCCATCCCTTGTTTGGGAAGTGCTCATCTTTTGGTCAATGCAGAGCACCTTGATTGTTCTGTAGGCTGCCGCTGGTTGCAAGTCTTATGGTAGGTGTTATTTTTACATTATCTCAATATTACAAAGTTTCAGTTGGAAAGATTTCTTGTAACTTAAAATGCAAAATTTACTTCCACGTTTTTTAAGATGAAAACTAGCAGTGCAAAATGGTAGATCACACCAAAGCCATTATGCAAATACACCTCTTAAATGTATTAGGTTAAAACTTACGAAATATACGTTTCTGCCTGATTTTTGGAGTCCCAGTGTGGAACATCTTTGGACGGTTTAATACGTTAAGCTGAGCAGCGCTGGTTGCACATTGCTACATGAGGCCAAGAGATAGTTTGAAGCTTCTTTAATAGACTGCATGCTCAGAGCTGAGGAAGGGAGGGAGCTCTCAGGAGACATTAAGGAGCACTAAGCAAACACTTCCCACGGCATCTGGAAGGGACACTCACCAAAGGTGCATGACTTGATGCTGGCAGCAGATGCAAGCCATAACCTGCCGTACCGGTAGTGTTGTGACAACATGGGTTTTACCACTTCGGGATTCAAGGCGAGGAGGTAACCAGCACTAGAGCTTTCCTAGTGCTATGAGTCATGCTCTATACCCATAAAAATGATTTGTCAGCTACCTGGCCTGCTGTCCTGTCTTTGATAGTGACTAATGGTGGATGCCTAGGGGAGAGCACAGGAACAGGCTAAGCATGTAATTATACCTCACCAAATGTTTTCCCAGCTGCGGCACTCCGTGGGGCAGAGGCTCCTGGATCCAGGAATGGTCTTTCTGTTGCCCAGTATTTTTTTCCATTGACTTGTTCAATTGCCTCTTAACCTAGAAAACTGCTCAATACCCACTGTCTTATGGCAAGGGATTCCTCATCTGACTTTGTTGGCTAAAGAAGTAGCCTCTGTGTTTTAAACCTCTCCTCCAGGTCCCTTTGATATCCCCCCTCCTCCATCCCGACATCGGAAGAGACAATGAACACCACATCCTCTCACCTTTTCCATGCCACTCATGATTTTACACATTTCGCTCATGCCAGCCTTTGGCCAACTCTTTTATGGCTCAAGAGGTCCAGCATATTGAACCATTCCTCACAGAAAAGCCGTTTCCTACCTTTGATCACCCTCTCGGTTAGGTTAGGAAAGCTCGTTAAACAGCAGCTGTCGCTCAGCTCCATAAATTGTGATGACCACTCAGACAAGCATGACTAGCATTTTACAACTTGCTAATACCCCGTTATCAGTCTGACAAAAAGAGAAAAAGGCCACGCAAAGCCCAGGACGCAGGAAGAGCAGACGAATGGTTGAGACCCAGCTTTGATGCCCTCAGTCTCACCGGGCTCTCACGGGCTCTGGAATGAGAACGCGTGAGCTCATGGCAGTGATGGTATCTCCAGAGCGTGGTCCCACACACCTTCACCCTCCTTCCCACCCCCTCAGACGGAATGGCATCACGAGGCATTCCTTGGTGGCTGACGGGACGCGCACCTCCTGACTCAGGCATCGGCTCCTGCCGCTGCTCGTCGTTGCTCGGACTGCAGGTGTGGAGTAAGTGCTTTATTGTAAGAAGCGCCTGGTGGTGCCACTGCCAGTTTGCCTGCTCCCACGGAAAACTGGCGTTGGCTGTACGATCCCTGCCAACCAGGGAGACGGGTCCAGTGACCTTGGGAAGACACCTTGCTCCTGGTGTGACGCGTCCCTGCAGGCAGCGCCTGGAGACGTGGGCACTGCGACTCCATGTGTCCCTGATTTCTGCAGTGCTGCCCACGGCGGTGCAACAGTTTTCCACTTCCAACCCCTCCTTGTCCAATACGCAAGTGATATTTCCCATCTGTAGCAAGCTGGGCTGTGACTCTCCCTATCGCCCTCAGCATCTTTCGTGCAGGGACAGCTCTACGCAAGTGTTCACTTACTGGGTTTTAGGGTCACCGACGTCATTTGGGAAATCTTAAATGTCTGGAGAGTTAGTTATGAGGAAACACCGGTGATGGTAGGGAGAATCCAGAGAGATGGGAGGGTGCAGGAAGTCAAACACTCATTCTTAAAGTGCAAGGTCAAAACTGGCCCGTTGATCCAATGCCCCAAAAGGTTGTGTCAGCATCTGTCAAAGCTCAGAGTGTGCTGGGCTCTGCGGCTCTGGTTCAGATCCAGCTCCACTTTAAATATGACTTTGCCCAACAGGTTTTCGATCTGAGTGCAGACACAGGCTCGAGTGGCAGGTAACCTCTGCTCGCTGTGCCTCTGCTCCAGCAGACACCCCTGCTGTGGTTTGCAGGAAGGTTTTTTGGGGTGTACCTGAGCCCATGGCCTCTTCTTTCTCAGCAGGATTCAGGTTTAGTGGCGGGGTTTTAATCAACAAAATGACTTCCCTTGGAACCACAGATTTTTCTATCATGAATACTTAGGAAAATATTATTCAGTTCACGTGTAATACAAGTCTCAGGTTGCATTAGGAGATGGGATGTGATAGAACATGATGGTAATGAGTCACCTCATATCATGTTTTATTGTGATGTGTCAGCTGAGAAAGCTAGAGAGCTATAGGTGTTTCTACCAGCCCAATTATGAAACAACCGCTGGTTCATGCAGAGATTATTAAGTTTTTCCTAGGCTAGTTAGCAGATAGATTTAGGTCTGTGGTTTAGCAATGTTTTGTTTAAGTTGCTAACAATGAGTTGCCTCAGAATCTATTTTCCACCCAGAGAAGTCATCAGTCTCTTGTTAGCAAGGGTTAACCTTGCTCAAAAACTCCAGTCATCAGGATGAGATTGTCTCTCTTGGCAAGGGGAAAGTCTGTGAGATTGCCTTTGTTTTAGGGCTCCTCTTTCTGCTGGCATTGACTAGAAGAGGGTGATAATGCCATCATCCGTCGCTGCTGTAGAACTGAGAATATGAAGGCATGATTTCGAAAGTCAGGAGGTTACAGGCTGGCCATATACTTCTCAATTTAATCCAGAGAATGACAGATGCCTAGACGCAGGCAGAAAAACTCAAAGGGTTTTCAAGGTAGGCTTTTAATTTCCATTACTGCTGGCTGCATTGCTGGTGGTCATTAAGAAGAAGCACACAGGACCCTTCAGGACATCGCGGCAGCCCTGGGTATGAAGTTGTGTCTATGGGATGCGGGTGATGGAATCAGTGGAGACCAATGGGTCTCAGTCCCTCTCCACCACTGATCTGGTGAGACCTTCAGCCAACTGCTTTGCCTCCTGCTGAAATGCCCATGGATTTCCCAAGGCCGCACAAGCAAACAGCCACTCAGCTGGGCAGTCTGGGAGTATCTGGTGTACATGACCTGCTATGGTGACGGTGGATGAGTTTTTTTTTTAAAAAAAAGTTTGGTAAATTTTGAGAATAAGGATTTATTTGTTCAACTTCTCTTGTTGTGCTATTTATTTTGACTATGAGTGGACTCAGCTGGGGGGCTGTAGTTTCTAGCCCCTCAGACAGCGGACAGATTCGGGGCAGGTGTACGTGTCTCCTCTCCCACAGCTCTGGCTTCTCCTGATTGCGACTCTTCGACAGTCCCCGTCCCTTTAGCCCTACGTCTCTTTGCAGCAGAAAAAGTCAATTCAGTGAAATGCTCCGGGGCTTTTGCTGTGTCAGTGAACAGAGATCGGGGTAGGACCTTTCCCTTCATTTTTATACTATGGTTTGAACTCCCCTTCTCTAAGTGTCGGTCTCACACCATTAACCCCTTGCAGCCCTGGTTTGAAGAGAAGGTTTCCTAGCAGGGTTGTAAATGCTTCAGAGGAGGCATCTGGGGAGGGAAGCTGAATAATGGAAATGTTAACAGACCTTTCATTACACACTCAATACATCATTACTTAATTTCTTTGCTTTTGTCTCCTGTTTTTATAGTTTTTTTTTCCCCTGATCAATAGCATTCATCCTACTCACTGAACAGGCTTGATACTGTTTTTATGGTGTGAAAATTACTGTTGCTTTGACTGGTTCCTATTACCAGGTGACACTACTTGGCAGAAAACAATGAATCTTCCTATTATTTGGAAAATAAATGTGATTTATGGACCGGCAATCAATAGTGGTCTGCGTCTTCCATCAGAGTGTTTGCCTTCTTGAAATAAGGCTTTTACCTTTGGCATGTGAAGGCTGTTTGTCTAGTGCTGAGGAGCAATTTATAATATATATATATTTTAATCTCAGCTTTTATTAAGAATTTTTTTAAAAGATGATGATAAAGAAAACATCTGTTGTCTTTTTAAGGGTTTGATGCCTATGTGGAAAGCAGCTGCATTGGTGTGAAATTAAGCACGCTGGCAGGGAAGGACACATTGTGGATGCTGGAGATGATGGAGGGAGGAGGAAGGGGAAAGCTGACCATCAGGCACCTGCTATCACTTCCCTTCACTCAGTGGAGAGATGATGGTCAGCACTGAAGATTTATTATTAAAATCCCACAATTCTGATAGCAAAAAATGGACCAATTTAACTGCAGGGAAGCAGAACCACTTCACCTGATAGCTGTGCAAGGCATTACCTAGAGATGTCTGGGGAGGCCTACGAGGCTGTTCCTGTTTTTTCTGTTTATTCTTGCTCTTTTGCAGCAACCTCTCTGCTGCCTACTAGTTGGCCTTAGCTATTGTGGGCCAACTCTGCTCCTAGACAGCACAATCGTGGGCCCTCTTCCCCGGTGCCTGTGCTGAAAATGTCTTGTGTTTCTTGAAGAACTAGTAAATAAAGAGCTTACCTATTTGGGGACACTTTTTGTGCCTCTCTTAGGGCAAAGGAACTAAAGGAGCTCCTCATTACTTTGGATTTTTTTTTTTTTTTTTTTTTTTTAATTTAAAATAGACATGGTCTCCAAGTCTCCTCAACCCTCTGGCTTATTCTAGGCTTCACAGTGATTTAAACTACAGTTCTGGTGTATTTACATAGAGAGAGGACATTGTCTGGCTGAGTGCATCAATAAGCATCTCTGCAAGAAATTACAGTTGAAGCCAAACCCTGAGCTCTTCCTTGTAATTGCATCTCCCATGCCAAGGAAGGGTGCAGCAGAGTTGTGGGTCACCTCAGCTGGGTGCTGGGCCCCCACACCTCCAAGGATGGATACTCTGGGAGAGCTGCGATACCCCAAACCCCCTGATGTTGGAGAGCCACCCAAGTGATTCCAGCCCAGGGTGGAATTTTTCACCTCCTAGGAATCAAATTTAACTTCAGCAGATGATTCTGTCCTACACTGCACACGGGGCCATGATTTTTGCAAAATTACTGTTGAAAGAAGCCCTATTTCCAAAAAGGTACATCTGCACGTTTGCACAGGAAAGGACAAACACTGAATACACACCTATTGCTGCTGCACAAAGGGCCAAAGACACAGGGTGCAAATTATTTCTCGGTATAGAACTGAGGTGCTCAGAAAAATAGTTAACCAAGAGATTTTCGTTCAGGTATTTTGACAAAGATGAATGTTCCCTTAGGAAGAAGGTACATCAGATGGGAAGAAGTTGATCATTAATTTTAAAAAGTCAATTTTCTGTCAGGTAAAGTTTTATTTCAGAGATGTTTTATTATCCCTTCCTGCTAGCCTTCTTGCTGTGCTTTGGGGCTGATTTCTGGTCAAGCTGCAGTGAACACCTGAAAGTTGTTTCTTTCTCCATAGAAATAAATATGCATGCATACATGTGCGTATCTATATGTACCTTAAGCACCCTTCTGGATATTTTCAACTACTTTTCTTAGGCCAAGAGTATGGATACTGTATTAGCTGTAGGAAGCTGAAGCAAACTGGAATTGCCTTTAGCAGTTTAAAACAGTGAAATCAGCAGTTTTCTGAGTATCTTTGTGCATAACGTTTATTTTTCAGGCCTCTGAGTTTATGTTCAGGTAGTGCCAAACACTGGAATGATCTAAGCCTGATTTGGGTCTCCTCAGTGGAACTCCTTTGATTTATGGTCAAGAGGAGAATATTATGAAAATGTGATCTGCTGCATTACATGGGACCATATAATTTCACTTAATGACGCTTTCATTGAAGTTATGATCTCATGGCAAACCCAGAGTGTATCTCATAAACACCCAGCCACAACTGGAATTATTATCTCTTTTAGGCATCATCCCTTATAGAAGGTGCTTCAGTTTACTCAGTTCCTTCTTCCAAGCAACTGCCTGTCTGACTGCAATGTCTTTACCCAGGTAGGACTGTCTCTGGCCAGGACTAAACACAGGGTTTGTGCTGAGTTAGCTACAAGGAATGGGTTTCAGTGGGTAAAATAGCATAAAAACAGCTGCCAGTGTAGCTATAATTATACAGACTTTGACAAATATAATTACACTGTTCTTAATGGGACTTTGGTGTAGTTTATTTCTTCAACTTGCAAGAGTTGATAGAGAGCTGTCAAAGGAAGCCCACAGTTTTGTTTCCTTATCTGAAATTAGAGCCCCAGGACACAGCTGCATTCTTGTACTTTGAAGATTAATTTAAAAAAAAAAAACCATACTTTTTATATCAGACTCTTTCCTTCTGTCTGGGATTTTTGGCACATGGATGTACTCATTACAGGTGCAGCTTTTCCTGCTGTCCCACTTTGGAGAGGACGTACTTGTGTTGTGTTCACCTGGCTATTAGTGCAGGATTCAGCACGGTGTGTTTTAGCACTCTATTTCTAGCGATAAGTACCTTTACTGGGATAATGACACATGAACTTGAAGAGGTGTTGTACATTAATTATACTGACACAGATAGTCTGAGGTAAAATTCTGGACTTATTTAAGGCTTCACATAGGTAACATAAATAAGCTATTGCTATGTGTATCATTACACTGAATCTCACTCTTAAAGGGTATTTTATTTTGATCAGGAAACAGACTAGCTAAGTAACAGAAGTACCTCAGGATGTTGCTACCTCAGGAGCTGGTCAGAATTTGATGACATTACCAGGATGTGTCCTCTATAAAAGTTCTCCCTATTTAAATTAAACCTTGTGAAGTGCACAATGTTTTTCTGACTAGAACTAACCATTCCTTAATTTAGCCCTGGCAGTTGCTGTGCTATTTGCACTAATATATACTGATATTCAGTGAATTAAATCATGATGCATCCTTCCAAGTGCAGTGGTGAAGAAATCCCATCAATCCACGTTACCTTAAAGCAGCCTTCGCCAACGAATTTGTATTGCTCCAAACGTGGAGCACTTCACTGTGATGAGTTAACTCCAATAGTTACATAGGAAACCCCCAAATCCTGCTATCATTTATGAGCCTAGAAGGAACTTTGCTCCACAAAGCTTAATGTACTCCCATCTGGTTCCTGACTTTATTTATAAAGCAGTGCTCTGCTTTCCCCTTAGGAAGAGGTTGGTGTGTTCCTGACTCTCTTGTCAAATTGAAACCATTACTAAAACAGCTTTTCAGCATCATCCAAGAGCTTTCTACTTTGTAAGCTACCTCATCCTCATTTTTGATACAGCTGAATTTCCTAGCATATTAGCCTAATTTATCACTTTTGTAAAAAAAATCTGTTGCAATTTCTTCTTTAGAGTCCTTCTGGTTTTCTGCAATTCCTGAGCATTTGGGGCTGCAAAGCGTGTTAATCTGGAAGCCCAGTTTTTGCTGGTGGAATCAGCCCTTACAGATATGAAGTTCAAAGTTGGAAATCTGCTGGAGTGAGGGTGGGCTGGAGGCAGAAAGTGGTTTGATGTATGATGCATAGCCACACTACAAATATAACTCTGTACTTGAGAAGGTGGCTTTTGTGGTTAAGAGAGTAGCCTGGGACTTAGAGGATCTGCATGCAGTTCTTGACTCTGTTCCTGCCTTCTTGAGTCAATCTTAAAGTGGTTACCAGTCAGCCTATCTCTCTGTTCCCCACATATAAAATAAGGTAATTTAATCCCTTTCTCTTGCACTTCATTCAATCCATTTAGCTCATTAATTCTTCAGACCAGGAACTCAATCATGCTGTTTCACAAGGCAAGCATACAGAGAAATAACGTGGAGCAATACAGATTAAAAAGTCTTGTAGCCTATAAAAATGACATTCAACCCTACAGGGTACTCCCCCTTACTATCAATACTGAGACAACACATTTCTCCTTCTCCCTGAAATCTAGACACACCAGAGATGGAGTTGGGTGAGGTCTGCTAAATGCCCCACTCCACCCTTCTGCTAGTGGCTTTCATTGCATCCCCACTCACTCACTCTGCCTAACTGTATTTGCAGTGCAAGTATTTGTACAACCACAGCCATATCCAAGGGCTTTCCCAGAGATAAGGGGTTTTATTTCACTTCCATCCACAGCTATCTGCAAAATAATGTAATTAGTTTATCCCATGTTTGTCAAGAGAAAACAAAACTGAACAGCTTAAATTGTATTTGGAGGAACAACCCATTCCTGCCCTTTGGCATAATTCAGCCTGTAACTCTTTATCCAGCTGTTCCTGTGCTGTGCTGCCCACCACTCTGGGATGCGACACAGAGCAGGGCTATCGGAAGACACCTTGTTGATTTAGAGGTAAATTTCAGCACATCCATCACAGGAAAACTTATTAAACTCCTTCAGTTATTTATCTTCTGCATTTGTAACCTGCCCTTTTGCAGGTACTTACATTTTTGGGGTGTGGGTTAGTGCAGAAGCAATGTAACTGGTTCTCTTCTGGCGTTCCTTCAGTTCTGCCCCCAGCACGCTGAACATGAGTCCCACTGGTGTGGAACAGACCCTGTAACTGTCCTCTGTGAGGACTTTAAATGTATTTTTCTACTTGTTAGACAAACCTAATGTAACCCTAACTATCCAAGCCAACTAGTGTGGTAAAAAGATGCCGTAAGATCTCAAGAATCCAGAGCAAAAGGAGGAGTGTTTAAAAAGGCCCCCAAACCAGCTACCTTTAATGGAATTAGATAGCTTAGCTAAATAAATAAGAAGCTATTTCTTGTGGAAAAAAATCTCAGTGACTTCCCCTGAGGTAAAATCAGTAGAGCAAAAGAAAAAAAAAAAAGTCTAAAAAAAATCCCTCACCATAAACCCAAAGGGACTTGTCAGCTCTACGGCAGAAATTGGAGAGACCACTCAAGCAAGAAGAGGATTAGGCTATCTCCTATCAAAGCACGCATGGACTGGATTTTTACAGCAACTTAAACAGAAAGTGATGGGGTTTGTGGTTTGGTTTTTTTTTTCCATTTCCAGCTGTGGCAAAGATTGGAAGAAAAAAAAATATACATAATACAGTCCCTAAGGTAATGTCTTTCCAGTGGGACCAGTGCCTATGTTGTCCTTCTAGGTCCATCAACTTTAACAATTATAAAACTGCTCCGCTTTGCACGGTGACCCCAAAGGCAGTGTGAAACATTTATACCTTTGGTTAAATCTGCGAAGACCCATGTTCCACGGTACTGAACGTGAGAGTGAGCTGGCCTGGCTGTGAGAAGGAAAGGACATAGTTGGTGATGGAGGGTCCTGGATGCTGCCTGATGCAGGAGAGCTGGAAGCAGTTATGCTACCACAGATCCTGCCTCCTAATCCCCTCTGACCTGGGCTCCTGATCCCAGACACATCAGCACTCAGCTATTTTGAATCTGCTCAGGCTTCCAAAAATACCAGACATGCCCCGAGCATACTCACATTAGCACAGCCTCTGCCATGAGAATGTGGTACAAGCTTGTTTGCTCCATGCTAGGAGCGCTGCGCTCGCCCACCGCGCAGCCTCCCTGCCGCCACAAAACAATGTGACTGTATTTACAAGTAGCAGAAATCGGGTAAATTATTACTGGCATGTGAATAAATGATTCCTTATTAAAACTCAAATTTTTTTCCCTGAGCCTTCAGCTTTTCATACCGTGCCTTTGCTCAAGTGTGTAGTTGACTCTAAGCATTGAGGGGAGGGAATTGATTACATTACTACTGTATAGTCGTCAGTTCTGGCACAAGTCACCTCGTTGCCCTTGTCCTCTTCTTCTTTATGAGACCCTTCCAGGTACCATCTCCTCTAGGCTCCGTCCAGCTCCAGCCCTCTCTTCTTCATTCCTGCAGCTTCTCAGGTTGGGCTGGTGGCAGCTTTCAGGGGGCAAAGACAGCTCACCTCCATTTGGTGCATCCCTTGCCTTTCTTATTGTATGGCTCCTGCAGTCATTTTATAGTAAACTATGCCAGGGCAGCATAACTGGGCATCTTCACTTGCCCACCTTCAGACCTGCTGGTGCACTGTGTGTTCCATGACTGGTCCTTCACTGTCACACTGTAATTCAGCCCTGCTCCCACCATGGGCTTTGTGCCTTTAACCACTTTTCTGCTAAAGAGAGAACAGATATGGTTTTAATTTGAAGTCTACTTCTGGGCTTTCAACTCACTCTTCTAAAAGTTATTAATTCCAGTACAGACACAATTTTCTCTCTCTTTTTCAGCCTCAGACTCTGGTGCTGTTGAGGTAATGTGTCTCTGTCTGTCTAGCTTTTAGTTATAAAGCCTTTGCCACTGTATAACCGTCTTCTTTTTTTTTTCTTTCTTTTTTTTTTTTTTTTTTAATTTTCCTTGCCACTCTATCACCAGCTGGGGAAAAACTGTTATATCTCCTTCGTATGGAGAGATAAAAAAGCAATTCCAGTGCCAAAGCTCCAAGTCTACCTGCCCAGCCTTCAGCCACCACCCTTCCTTGGCTAAACCGGATGGTGTCCTAAGCCTGCAGCCTCCTCAGGTTCTCCTTGGAGATCTCCCTAAACATCCCCGTATGTTCTGCATTCAGAGACACACAACCACCAAGTCCATGCAGCAACCTGCGTTCCTGCTGGCAGTCACCAACGAGATGCTCTGTGCCCATTTTCACTTTCAGAGCCTACCCTGAAAAGGGCCACGTGCCTAAAGATGGTCTCAATTTACGCTCTGCAGATGAGACCTGCTGCTGGGATGGAGCAGTTGCAGGTTCACAACCCTCAGCTGCCCGAAGGTTTCACAGCATTATCTTCTGCTCACAAGGCTCTTCTCGTGGATGGAGGAGAGTGACTGGGCATCTTTAAAACTGCTATTCAAGAATTTCATGCAGCATGGGAAAGCTTCAGCTCAAGATTATACCCAATGCCAGACATGGTAAGCAAGAGTCGTACAGCCTGTGAGCACCATGTAATGGGCTCTATAGGTCTGCAGCAGTAACCTTGCCTCTGAGATGTCACATTTTGTAAAAAAAGGTAGACTTGACCTTAATGTCTACCATCTGTAGACTACTCTCCACAGGAGAGCTTCATATGGAAGTGGGTTTTCTTAGCCCCTTCCCCTACAACACTTTGTGAGGTCAGTTTACCTTATCTTAATGCCATTCCCTAAGGTGTCTGGCTTGCACCAGGTATCACAGTATTTAGGTATTAGAGTGCCCAAATTTTCTTATAAATCTATTTCTAAGTAACTCACCCAAGTTAAAATGGATAATTTATTCTGAAGCTAAGATATCAATCCAGTTTGAATCTACATCTTCCCCTTTTTAACCTCAAGGCTTGTAAATACAATTACCTCAGTATATGAATATTATGTTGTCAAATAGTATTCAAGGATGCTGTTGATCTACATATGGCTGTATCAAGGCTAGCTGTAGTAAAGAATTCATTGCTCAGTATGTGGTTAAAATGGATTCCATATCTTTACAAATTTATACATTTAGCTTCAGGCATTTTATTCTGACTGGTGCTAATGATAAGCTTTCAAAATAAACATAAGAGTATTGTTCTGTATTGTTAGCAAAGTGACCATAATCCCTACTCTGCCTAGTTTTCCTGTTTTAAAAATTCTTCTAACCAGGATTTTGTAGACCAGTACTGCCTTCCTTGAATTATTTCAGATGAATAATTCTGATGCCAGGGAAATATTTTACTGGTACCTCCCTCTCCCCACCGGAAAATCTATTCATACTTTAAAAACTTAGAAGAAAACCACAAATTTGCCAGTTCCCAACTGTCATTTTCTCCTTATAGCCTACTTTTGGAGTGTTGCCAGAAGCTCTCATCAGTCTGCTCGTGATGTATACATGGCTCTTTCAGCATAACGTATGGCTGTGGACAAGACATAGGCACATGAAAATAACGGCTGCTGATTTTGCTATCAAAATGCTCTTTGACCTTGACTCCTGGCTGGAAACCACTATATTATTAATTCAAGTCTCATGTTGTCTCATCTTTACTTGTAATACTGTTCTGTGTAGGCTTTATTACTAAGTACGGGTTACAGATTTCACAAACTGGAAATAAAATCACATTGTTAGCAAGACACCCCCAAATACCAATCTGTCTGCAAGGTTTCTCATGGGAGCTAGTTACTCTTTGCATGATCTCAGCACCTTCCTACTGACCCAGCACAGGAGCAGAACTAGTATTAGAAAGTGCTAAACTCAGCGTAGAATAATTTTATTTAAAACCACTAGCCTAAATCCCAGTTGAATTTATTTGCCAAAACACAAGCCCTGGATGTAGCACAGATACTATTTTTTGTGTGAAAGCATAGATTCTTGCTTAGAAAGATTTATCTGATATTAATGACAGAGCTGCATTTAGATTGCATGAATCAGTACGTGCCATAAACTGCTTGAACACTCGTTAAACCTGATGAATTAAATAACCCTCCTGGGCTGGAGAGAGATGTTGCTGTTATAGTTTATGATATATCATATATCACATCTGTTTGTTATTGTTCTACCCATGTTATTTTATGTGTAAAAGGGATAACGCCAGCGGGAGTAAGTCCTGCTTATTTTGGAAGAAACAAATGCTCCACAAACAGGAGACAGTGCAAAAAACCTAGAAATCAGGAAATCTGCTGGAAATCTCTATGATAGCCTGAGGAAGTGCTGGAGGACTTGTCTATATGGAGAAAGAGCTTGAAGAATATTATTACGGAGTAGTTATTAAACTGTGGGTTGGTTTTTTTTTTACAGTAAAACAACTTGTATTCTGATTTTATTTCCTTTCATTTTGACTGCTCCCCCTCTGGAAGTGTTGCCACAGGGGCTGCTTATCCGCTGCTTGGGTCTCTTAGGTTGGAGTCTGGTACTCGATGATACTGATACGCGTCTCTTCTGTTCCCAGGGAGCACTGGACTGGGGCCCAGATCTGCATTTCGGTGGCTCTCTAAGCCATTTAAGGATTGGGCGAAGGTAAATCCTCTTAAAATTGCAGGCCAAACATTGTTTGCTTTGTGTTATCTATATAAGCTTATTTTTTTTTTTTTTTATTAGCTGGTAGCACAATTCCTCCAGTTCTCAGGTTTACACTTTCGGTCGGTCATGTATGTGTTGGCTGGCTGAGAGCAGCTCCTATCAGTCTGAGCCAATTCCTGATGGAGTCAATGGGTTCTGAGCCAGGCCAGCTGCCCTTGGCTGTGAACTGTAAAATAAATATTTCTCTTAAACACAGAGCATCTTGACTATTCCAAGAATGTCTCAAAAGCCGATCTAGGCTATGTCAGCTCTTCTTCATATGCAAAGGGGAAAAATCCTTTCAGAACTGAGGCATGGGAAGTATTTAACGCTGAGATGTGTCATTGTCTAAACTTTGGGCAGGGTGGGATGTTAGGGAAGGTTTCCAGGGAACCAGAAAAACTTTCACAAACTTATTGGCTGGCATCCATGGCAAATGTCATTCCAGATATGGCAGAGAATTAAGCAGCTCTATAGCAAAGTAAAACCACATCCAAAAATAAAGATCATAACGCTTATATTTTAATGTTAAATGCTAAAAATTCAAGTGCCGTGAAAGTTAGTGAGGCTGGGGAAGAGACTTAGAATCCCTGGTAGTATTTAAATGAGTAATTTTCCATGATTCTGGTTAAAAATAAGTCGTGTTTAGATGCATTTAAGTGTGTGAATTGTTTCCTGGCTTTAGGAGGGACTAATGTTTAAGTTACATGCAACATGCTTTGCTAAACTGTGGATGAAATTTCTCTTATCTGGCCCATGATGAGTCATGCTATGATGAGAATATAGCGTCTCTGCCTGTTTTAAATCTAATACATAGATAAACAAAGAAAAAAGCTACCTTTCAAAGAATTCCACCTAGGACTCCAAAAATCCTCACTCAGGCTACATAAAATTATGAAAGTAAACAAATATTCAATACCTCTGATAGCCAAAGCTCTGCTGACCTAGAACTAAATATTTAAATATGAAATTGGTCCTGCTCCATGCAAGACATTGTCCTCCACTGATTCTCCTCTTATATGTCCACTTGCTCCTTTCCCAGCTCTCTTTCCATCCCTCTCTGGGGCATTGTTGGCCTTGATCCCTGGGTCCAGTATTTTCTCAGTGCTGACAGCTCTCTGAATTACTGGATTCCTTGGGTGGCAAGCACCCGTACAGAGCTGTCTCCATGGAGCCTTCTGTCTAAGCACCTACTTACTGCGGACAGTGGAGCTCTAGCCAATGCCATCCGTTGACTCTCAGGGGTAGCTGAGCTCATCCTAAAGTACTGACCTACCTTTGGCCAGCTGACCTGCCCTCTGGGCTCCAGCGGTCAGACTGACATTGACTGTAACAGGGCCCTACACACCAGCCACTGTGGCAGACACCTTGACTTCCACGTCCTAAGCAGGAGCTGAATCCTACCTTTGCTGTCCAGATTAAAATCCTGGCATGTCTTTGTGAGTGCCCAGTTGGATTTGGTTCAGTTTTTAATGTTTCTTCCTGATGTTTCCTCCTTTCAATATCCTTTCCTAATCTTGGCAAGTGGTAACACCGTTCTGCCTGTCACTCAGGCTCCCAACCTGGTCATCATATTAACTGGGATTTAGCAGAGCTGCGATTACTGAAATCTCAGTGGTTTGTGATTTCTGACTTAGTCTAACAGCCAATCTCTCCCAGCAATGCACACAGGTAAATGTCTCCTCCAGACACCCAGTGTTTCATACCTAGATACTTGCAGGTTCCTTTCCATTGCACTTGAGAAATTAAATGCTACCCTGCTCCTACCCACGGGCTATCAAAGGTCATTCTCTAGACTGGATTGCCTCTCACCTTTCTTTTTCCACACTGAACATGAGCTTCTTGCCTTGGCTCTCTGGGCGCAGCTTGGCCAGCTCCTTCTGCATCAGCTTTCATTGCCTGTCGAGGTGGTTACTCCCTGCCAGGGTGCCATCATCCCCTTATTAAATTTTCCAACAAGAACCTGTATACTTTCTTCCATGAGGCCCTCGGGCTGGGGAGAGACATCTTGCAAAAAGCCGCAAAGGTACATCATTACCTGCCTTCAAAGCTCTTATTTAAATTCTCCTTTGCCATAAGGCTTAAGAAAAAAAACCACCTTTGATATTACGCAGACTGTATTTTATATATATTACACAGAGTATATTATACTAAATAATATATTTGTTCATGATTTCCCATATTTCCTGTACATTTTCTCTTACACTTTGATTATAAGCTCTTTGGGGTAAGAATCACATTCAGGTGTTTGTTATTAGAGAAGACATAAATACATCACAAGGATAAATAAAGGAGGGTAATAACTCTTTTTCATTCAAGAGAAGGACATGCCTAAATTTCCTGTCAGTTGGATGTTGTGAGCTCCATTAGGAGCCATGAGTGTTGACATCAGTTTGCCTAATTCATTGCCATTTTTTTCCAAGGTAATAAGGCATGTTGTTAGCTTTGGGAGACGTGAGAGCACCTCATTTCAGTCAGCAGTATAAAATACCAGCTTCTTCTTCAATCCTGCATTTTTTGGAGAAGCCACTGGAGGGACACCTCCACTACAAAACTAAAACCAGCCGCAACCTGCTCCAGCGGTTCCAGCCTCATCCGCTCCTGCTCCCTCTTGGGTGGAAGACTTCAAACATGGGCATTATTTTGCTGTTTACAAATTATTTCTGGTTTCAAATCAAAGACCTAATATGACCTAAAGTTATTAGTTCTATAGGCATAGGAGGAAAAGAAAGAAAGGAAAAAAAATGCTTATGGCACTTCGGACCAGCATTAAAACTCAAAAACTTCATGGGGAGGACATGGAAGACCTGCTCCTGCGAAGCCCAACTTGCAGAGTGCCCTGTGCTGAAGTGGGGCCGGCTCACACAAGCAAAGGCTGCAAGACCGGGCCAGGAACAGCTGTAGCACAAGCCCGCAGCCACCGGACACATTTAAGCAACCAAGTATCTCTGATGGCCAGGCTGTTCCTCTTGCTGCTGCGGGTTTTCGGGAGTGATGGCCATAGCAAAGCTGAAATCGTCTCATGCTGGGACCCCGGGAGCTGCAGAATTTCCCTTTTCCACATCAAGTCTACTCCTGTTATTGCAAGCTGACTCTTTCCAAACCACAATTTTTTCGAAGCTAAATAAACTAATATTTATGGCTATCCACTACTTTTCCACAAAAAATAATAGTTACCGATAAAGTGGCAATCTGAGGAAGACATGCCAAATATGGCTAAAACATATCTCTGCAAATACAGTTCTATTTTTGTCTGAAACAGAAGGCAGGGAACATTAATGTTCCTGAGTATCTAAATTTATCTTGAAAAGAGTATTTATTAAAGTCACCATAGAAACAGAAATTTAGAAGTATTAGACTTATTCCAGTTGTTACAATTACTATTTCCTCCACAGCATGATCTGTTCTATAGCAAATAATGAACGGCTCAAGATCTGTTATAATCTTATTCCAGAGATTTTTGCTTTTTCATGGAAAAAACCCCAACTTTTGTGGCATGTAAAACTGCCCCTTCACATTCCTGCTTTAATTTGCTGAACAAAAAGAGAAAAAAACCTGGAATATTTACCTGGAAGTAAGATGCAAGGAAAAAGTTTGAACTTGCAGTGCATAATTTTAGGGCGGTATCCAGGAGTATTTGTCAGATTTAAAAATGCTTTTTTATTCACTGATTAATAAGCAAGCTGCATGGCTAACTGTACACAGTTAACGAAGAGTCTACTCTGCCTGGTGGTCCATTGGTGTCTCTAAATGGTGTCAACAGTTGTCACAGCTATTGCTTATAAAGCCATTTTAAAAATGAACCCACCACTGATTTGTGGGAGATGATTTTTGTAGTGTCACTTCTTTAACCAGAGCATCCCTGGTTGATCCAGCGACGAGCTGCAGCCCATACTCTGTCCTTGCCTGGGATGGTTCCCTCTGGTTTACGAAGAGGATTACACATGCCACATTCCTGCCGGATTGCTTCGCATTGACTGCTGCCGTGCGGATGTGCTCCATACACGTGCTCCAACTATTTTGGTTAGCAAACTTTTTATAAACAAGCATCCTACAAATGCCAAACTCTGAAATAACTGTTTTCATGTGCTAAACCACAACTTTTACCATTAAAAATGTTCTGTGAAGTATTAAGCAGCCTATGCTCCCACCCTTACTTGGTACAGCCTTTCACACTAGCTATTTAGTACAGTAGCTACTCCAGATTAACAATAAGAGTTTCACTGTTTACAATATGGTTGACATAAATGTCCTATCATGGAAGCTTCACCCTTTCTTATTGGATGTATTTTCTAAAAGCGACAATGTAATCCTGTATGCACAGGTTAAATTTATCACAGCTGGCTTAGGCAGATACAGAATTAATTAGGAAGTGTCTTAAATGTCAGATCATTAAATGAAATTGTAAAAAGGTAAACTGTAGTCTTCAGCGAGCAGATATCTCACAAAATGATCCTTGAAACAAATTGCAATTGCTGTAAAATATTCATTTCTTCTTTACAATTACTTATAGGGACAATGTATATGGTTCCACATAAACACTAAAACTTTCTAATTTGATGTGAAGGTCAGCATAGAGGTCATGATGAAGAATTTCTTTTAGTCTCTGAGGAATGACTAAACACTGAACAAATATTTAATTTGCATTTTACGTTACTATTGAATAGACTTTTCTTCTTCAAAAAGTCCCCCTAGAGTTTATTTCAGTTCTTGTAAAAAATTTACAAGAACAAAATGGAAAAAACAAGATATACAAAACAAACAGCTAACATTTAATAAATTCTTCCCCTTTTACTATTTTAATACCAAAAAGGTAGTGTAATAGTGAAAAAGGGGAAAGTGCAGCATATTTCTCTTTCCATCCTAAAATGCCATCTTTGCTATCCTGAAATCAATATTTAGACTCAGTAGTAGAAATGCATTTTAGTTGGAGAAACTCTTGTAATATAGATTTAAAATCATGAATGTGAGATCTGTTATTTTAATGCACTATTTCATTCCAGGGACTCGCAAGAGATTTCTGTAAGCTAACTCTTACCCGCATTACAAGAGGTAACAAATTAAGACAGAAAGCAGCGTGTGGGGGATAGCATGTTATTTTCCTCCCTTCTCCCTCTTTCCTCCCCAGATCAATCTGTTTAGACTGAACCAGTTTTAGCTGTGGCATCAAAGCAACACTTTATGAAAAGGGATGCTTTGAAGGGGCTCCCACGCATTTGCCGGGGTATTTTGTAGGCCATTTGAGACACATACGAACCCTTGTTGCTTACTGACTTTGCAGTACTGACACGATGCAAAACATGCCAGTGTACGTGTGCAAACACAGGCGGGTAAACAAGCCCTTCTCTCTGCAAGAGCTAGCATTACTGAGCTGCAGTGAGGAGGAAAGTTGCATTAAAACCAAGTACACTCTTTCCTCCCACTGTGTCTAGTGTACAGAGGACGTATGAGATCCAGAGGCAAAGGCTATGAGTGCATAGTAGCAGAGGTAGTTAGTATGTCAGCACAGTGTTGAGGTTGTATTACATTAAACATAATTTCTACAAAGCAGTGGTCCCAAACACATCAGAATTTATTTAAGGGACTTGTTTCTTCTTAAGATTCCCCCCAAATCTGCAGCTTTTCTGTGGGCACCCAGCTGCCTGGCCTTAAAATCTGTGGCTCTTACACTTCCCGCACCAATAACTGATAAGAGGGGCTTGGGGTTGGCCACCCTCACAGGGACACTTCCCTGGGATCTCTCCTCAGCTGTAGGGTCACAGAGATGGTCTCTGCCCTCTCTCCTCTGCAGAACATGTTGCAGAACCCGTTCCTGGACTCAGCAAGTGCTTGGAAAGCAAAGCCACCTATGTGGAAGGCCTCCAATATTTTTTCCCTATAAAACATTTTTGAGAGCGCCATCGCTGGTCCCTCCCACAGTCCCAGTAGACTTTGGAAGAAGGGAGTTTTCAGCAGAAAAGTGAACATAGATTCCTGTGCGGCTGTCTCTGTCTCCTTTGCAGTGCTGGAGAGGGGGACTAGGCTCTGTCCCATCTGCTTTCCCAGTCCTAAATTCACTAAGTGAGAGGCTAGCGTGGCTTGTAGTGCAGATGTGCCTCTACACTTGGTTCGTCACTCCCTGGGACTGTAACGGAGATGGGAAAGGACAAAAGCTGCCAGTGTACTGCAGGTGGCTCTGAACTGATGCTCAGCACTTGTAGATATGAAGCTGGATAGCTTTGAAATTCAGGTTTCAACGCTGTCCTTGTGACTCATCTTTGTTAGACTGTGTCAGCACATATTGGTACCCACAAGCATATGTACGGTACTTCACCTAAGGCATGAGATGACACTCGCTATGTTCATAACCTGCTGTAACAGAGAAAGTGTTTCCACCTAGAACTTGGCAATTCTCCACTACACCATTAGACTCACAGCGCTCAGTGAGACTGGCAGTATATGCCAGTAAAAATGTCTGTGTGCTTAAAGGAATCCAAAAGGGACTGACCATCACCCTTTAATCTTCCACCAATCTTGCTGAATTACTTTCATTGAATCTTTGTGTTCTTACCTGGTATCACACTTTTATCCCTTCATGCACATTCCTCCTATTGAAAGCGCAAGCCTTAGTCACCTGTTAAGAGGGTACAGTGAATGTTACATGAGTGTATTCTCGGATTTTTTTTTTCCTTTGTGAACTGTTAAAATTGCTTCTTGAGGACATGAATGCCTTTTCTGGCTGTCTCCACTCCTCCGTCTTCGTCTTTGATGCTGAGGACATTTGAGAAGTACAGGTCATGTTGCATGGGAACATGGAAATGTAGGAAGCTTAATGCATGAATCACAGACGTTCTGTTTTATTCATGAAGAAGAAATAATTGGGGATTTTGTTTTCTCTTAAATGAAACTTTTGATTAACAGGCTGATGCTGGGCATTTTTTCAAAAGGAGTATTTTTTTTGAGACAGCAGTAATAATAAAAAGGTCTGCCTGCTTTTTGTTTTATATTATACGATGATTAGCCTGAAAGAGGTATCAATTATATTTGTATAAGGACATTTTTCCTCACTGTTTTTAGCCCTGTGTGTTGCACTGATTAAGGGGCACTGATCTTTGCTGCCATACAAAAATGGGAAAACAAACATGAGCTCAGTGATTGTATAAAATGTGCTCGGGGGCCATAATTTGAGCCAAGAGGAATGCTTTGTGGCTTAGTCAGACCATGCAGACAAGTCTATCAAATGTACAACGTGTCATATACAGATTTCTGTTTAGCGGACCTTTCTGTCCCAGCTTCCACATTTATCATTGTCTCCCTGACAGGAGCTCTGCCCTGTTATCCTGACTTGTATGTCATTTATCAGTGTTAAGTACAACAAAAGAGTATCTCTTTAAACCCCCCTTTACCCTTTCACATGCTTCTACCCTTGAATAATGATATCTGTCTCTGCAGCCACAAATATTCCATTTCATACTTTCCTTTGTATTACGTTAGTTGCTCAATAAATGATTAAAATGGCATTAGTGCACTTTAAAATGAAAATTATTATATTATTGTTGAAGTTGTGTAAGAGAAGAGATAAAAGCATTTGGGTGGTTTTGCCCCCTTTTTAGGCCTGTCAAGTCAAACGAATTTTGTATAAAAAAACCCCCATCCACAAAGTCAAAACATGGCAATGCCAACTCAGACCAAATCACACAGCCCCAAGCCCAAATCTGAATTTTCAGCTGTGAGTATAAATCACTGTCTCCAAAGCAAAAAGTGTGAATTATGACACAAACACAGACATTAAAATAGCATTAGTAGTCTTTGAACATACTTTCACATATGACTATTGCATTTATTTTACTTAAGAACAAAGGGGAAGGTGGGGGAAATGGGCCACAGAAATCTAAAAAAGATTACACAAAAAGTGAAAACGGTTGCTGGAAAAGATGTTTCCAAGCAGCATTTCATGGCCATGTCAGGTGTCATGTTTTATAACAATGGACCATCTTTATAGAAAGTTGGTAACAGGCTGGAAATCATAAGCTTCACAGAATTTATGTCTAGCTACTGCCTTGCAAGACATTTTATAGAGATGTGTTAGCAACTCTGTATAACAGGTATGGTCCAGACTCAGGTTATTAATTATAGCTTGGAGTTTCAATTTATAATCAATAAAAAATCCAAACCAATTGCCAATTTGAAATTTGCTTCTCATTCTCTCATGTGTACGTACACATAAATCATCCGGTTCTCACACCTCTCCTCTCAATCTCTTGGCTCTATTTTCCAGACCTATTTCCCCATTCTCTTTCTGAAAGACAGAAAACACCTCATCCTTCGTGTTTTGCCCAGCCTCCTCATGCTCCTGCTCTCCTGAGCACTGCACTGGTCGGACCTTGGCCCTGGCACTCCTCATCACTGCTGTATCCTTTCAGGTATCACTTAAAGGATGCTGAGACCTGCAGACTTGGGCACACCAGTAAAGGAGTATCTGGAGGGGGAGAGAGCACTGCATGGCATGGTTACTGCAAAGTGATTACATGGGAAAGGATGAAAGGATCCCTCTCACTACTCCAGATTTGGGTCCTGAGAGAGTCATCAAGATTGTTTACATTTGCGTAACATCTGCCAAAGGCCCTCTGACAAAGATGGGTAAGCAGCTGTATGGTGAAAGATCTTGATGCTGAAGGGGTGCCCAGGAAGGGATTACTGGATGAAAACCAGGTCACCAGTTCCTGAAGCTGACACAACACCCGCAGTATGAGCAGAAATGGAAACAGGAGTCATTTGGAAGGCAGGGTGTCTCCGGGAGCTCTTGATTCCCAGGTCTGGCAACTGAAAAGGCTTTTGGGGAGTCTAGGTGCTGGTGGTTGGTTGTCATGCCCAGGCAGACTTTTCTATTTGTTTCCTTGTGACCATTTGTTTTCAATGTGGTAACTAGGAGCCTGGCCTTATATCTTGCTAATTGCCTCCTCTCTTGTTTTGCCATTGAGTTTCCTTGATCCCCTGTGTACACTGGTCTTAAATACACCTAGCTGAAAATCAGTAGATTTTTACTGAGTAGAGGAATCAGGTTCTGGACCAGTTTTTCAATAGAGGGGGAAAAAAACCCCAACCCTAACAGGTTTACAAAAAGGGCCATATAATGGTGTTTGCAGCACTTGTGTGCTGGCATGCCGGAGTCTGAGAGTTCCCTTGAGGTAGGGCACTGTCTGCTTCTTGTTGACGAGTTGCTATCACAGACTAGAGATCTAGGACTAAGTCTCTCACCGAGGCTGCCACCTGGCAGTACACATTTTTCAACAGGCAAGCAAGTCCCAACCCCTAACTTAGAATCATAGAATCATTTAGGTTGGAAAAGACCTTCAAGATCATCGAGCCCAACCAACTTCCCCAGGAGCATCTCTGGAGGGCAGCGAGGCAGTCGGAACAACCTTTCTCTGGCTACTCTGAAAAGACACCACCAAAAGATCCATCCCCTGGATGGATGCATCCCCACTGTGACCATCACATTGTACGCAATGCTTCAGACAAAGCCTTACTTGAAGACACTATGGCAGCAGTTTTCCCAAAATGGGATGCATGGACCTAACAGCCATTTCCCAGTAGAAAAAGGACCTACTCCTTACTCTTTCCCCTATCTCTGCTCTCTGCTACACACTCTTGTCATTTACCATGTGGCACTTTTGGTCTCTCTGGATCCCTCTGCAAATGGATGCAGCTCATTAACACCGCAAGACCCATTTTTTTTAATTTGGTTACCAAAAATTACAGGAGACTGGACTGACAGGCAGCAGAAGACCATGAAAAGGGTCTGAGGAAACTAGAGATGGTGCACAGGAGACAGTGGGAGCATGTGGCTGAGTGTACAGAAAAGGCAAAAGACTCATGTCGCCATTTTTAAGGCAGTAGTGAGCCATTAGATCAGCCCACCAGATCATGGTACTCAGCTTAATACATCCTTAGCTCTCCTAGAAATATTACTCCTGGTATAACTGGAGTTTTATATATATATATATATATATATATGATCGCAAGTGCCCCAGGCTGGTGGCTCACAGCTGCCCTAAGATCAACTCGTGACCTTGCAGTCATTTCCCAGTGATGAGCTCACATCTTACAGGAGGTGTTTTGGGTGTTAGTTCCACATGTATCAGTTAATATTTTGCACCTTGAATGAATTTCATGCTGTTTGCATTATTTTAGTCCAAAGTGCCATGGAATTCCTTCTGTACAACACACCAGTTCTTCTGTTTGGGAACACCTCCCAGCTTTGTGCCATCCACACACATCATCAACATGCTCCCGACGTTTGTGCCAATTTAGCATTTGCATTTAGGCTACATTTTCAACAAACCACATGCCACTTCACATACCCTGACAGAGGATGACTTAACCCCATGTCGTCACTTAGTACAGCATTTGATGCTTAACACCCTCCTGGCAAGATTGTTGTAACTCCCACTGAAATCAAAAGGGGTCTTTGCACTGATGTTAGTGTGCCAGGCCACCACACCAAATAGGCTGAAAAGTTTAAGATCAGTAGGTGTAAGTTGTGAAGCAAATGGTTTGAATATGCCAGTGGTTTTTTAGGGTATATTATGTAGCTTTCTACTGATCAATACAATGGGAAAAAACCCACCCTGTGTTTAAACAAAATTACAGTGAATTGCTCAAAGGCAAAACAAAATTCTCTGCTCAGCTGTTTGGCTCACATTCATCTCCCTTTACTCCTATAGAAGTGACATTTTAATTAACTGTGTCAGGTGGATGTGTAACATCTCTGCTGAAAAGCCTGTATCTGCTCAGCTGTGTGTCATAGTTTCTATACCACTAACATCTACAAGAGGTCACACTTTTGTGGCAGGAGGATCCAAATTCTGAACAAATACTTTATAATACATAATCTGTCTCAGCTTTCTTCTGCTTGCACAAATCTATGGAAAGTAGTGATTTCCTTGGATTATTTAAATACACATTTTTTTCCTATGAGCAGGCAAAAAAATGTCTATAGCAGGATCAAAAATCAGTTCTTTGTGGGTAATAAACAGTTTTGCATGGGACTGGCTGGCTAAATGGTAGTGATTTTGTTCCTTGAGTGAGTGCTTTTAGTTATGAATTCCTAAGCGTGCAAATGTAAACCACTGCTTCTGGAAATATATGTGTGCAGCTCTGAGGTTCACTTTCTGTGAATGTTAATGGACACAGAATTCAATCACATGAATATTCAAAGAAAGTGAACACAAAAGCGGCACAAGCATGGTTGAAGCAAACAGATGTAAAAACGTAAGCCCAGAATCATGGCTTCCCCCCACCCTGCCAGCGTGAGCGCCTTAAACTTTGAAAGCTTTACAGTATTGACCAGACACTGAATTTTTCAGGTAAATATAATGTGATACAAGCCATGAGACTCCACAGAGTCTTATGAGGAACGTATCAGTTATGTCACAAAGTCTGATTTGGATCTGAAGCTTTCCTAGTCAACTGTCAGCTTAGACCTAGATGGCAACACTGTGGTGCGGGAAATACTTCTGCTGGGATGACAAGGAGATGGCCAAAGAAGAGGATCACTAGTTTTATGAGAGTCCCTTGTCAAACCAGGAATGAGGGTGAGCAAGCAGGGAAATAATGTGTGAAATTCTGTGAAAGGGGAGGGATGAAGGTGAGCAATACTTTTATTTTTTTCAAAGTAACAATGTATGTTGGGGTTTAAATTGCAAGTGTGTGATTTTAACATCAGCGAGCAGGAGAGGGAAACAAAGGAGGAATGGAAATCTATATATACACACTTATATATGTACTTGAACATATATTCTCAATCTGTCACCTTAAGACGTGCCCACTTAGCTGCAGCTGTGAGTGGGAACCTCTGAAAGAGTCACTGAAGCAGGAGTGGGCATACAAATATAATTAAACTCCAGGAGGCTGGAGTGCCGCATTTTGTTGTTCAGGAACTTTCCTGATGCATTTTAATTTTACCGATAAAGAAATCACGCACAGACGCAATCTACAGGGAAAGAACATTGGAGGTTATGACCGAAACCAGTTAAAATTAAAGAGAGGCAATTCAGACCTTTGGAAAAGCTAATGGCATTTTTCCAAGCACATCATGAGCGTACAATCAGTGGGAGCTCACCGCACAACAGTAATATGAGTAAATGGCATGTCTCCCAGTGATAATGGGGAAACTGAGGCACACAGGTGATTGGGGCTCTGATTCTGCAAAGCACTTAAATATCTGCTTCAAACACAGACCATTCTCACTGATGGCAATGCTGCTTTCCTGAACTTAGTAACTGTTTGTCTCAAATCCCTCCTCCTTAAAACGGGGATAATGGGATGGCTACACTTAGAATTCTTATAAGGTTAGAAATATGCATACGTTTACTTTGCTGAGACAAAAGCTACACATATGGCTGAAGACCACAACAGGAGGTGGTCAGAGACGGGCTTGGGATAGGAGTACTGTTGAGAATATCAGGCACAACTATCACTGGTTTGATGGCAATAGGAAGTGAGGAAGAGCAAGAACTGAGGCTAGTAGGTGATGGACAAGATACAAAGGTATGTGGGAAGCCTCAGAGAGATGCACTGTTGAATATGTGTTGCTGTTTCAATGGAAATGAAGTGTAGCACACTTACTATGCAGAATATGCAGTAACAAGCTTGGGTTGTTTGTACACCATGGTGATGTGAGAAATTAGGTGGTGAATTCCCAGATACCCTTATACTACATTGAGGTAAGCTGGGGATACTGGGCAAAGGTTCATTTTCTCTCCTCTTTCACTTTGCAAGATGGGCAAGACATGGTGGGGCAGAAAGTGGCCCATTTCTTTTCAGTATATTCCTTTCTAATCCTCTTCTTAAAACCTAAGGCAAAGCTGCAGTAATTAGTGCAGGCTCTATGGTCAGAATCTTCATTTCTTCGTGCCACTTTCATTTCTGCCACACAGCAACTTGGTTCTTCAATAGCTTCAATGGAATATGGATTAGATTTATTTATTTAACTAGTACGAAGGGTTTGGGTAATGTAGTCATTCTATTAGGTCTTGATGCCTGTTCTTGTGGCTTAACAGCTGATGGCAGACCCTCAATAATCAAATCTAAATGCATTTTCAAGGAAATTAAATACTACCTTTCATTATACTATCTTATTGGCACTATGTCAACTGCCATTTTACTGATACTCCTTCAGAAAAGTGAGATCTGATAAAAATTTGTGCTTCAGTTTACATTATTTATCAGAATTTTAATTTTAGTATTCTGTGGCTGACTTCATAAATGTCTCATAATGATAGTAACTGCAACTCTGTGCATGGTTGCATTAAGACCTACCAAACTCTAGCACACAAGGTCACTTGCTCTCTGTGTTGTTCCACCACAGAATTAACTCTCTTTCTATTCCACTCAGTGTCAGCACCTCCTGCCTCTTCTGGAAATGCCACCAAATGACTTGGAGATGGTATAAACACATTGTTGAAATCAATTTACTTAAAAGGATTGCAAACCTTGATATATGGGGAGATTTGCTTTGATAACTTACAGAATATTGTTGGAAAGGCCAGTACTGCCTGGCTGCTTTTCCATTTTTCTTCAATGAGAGGATTTGGTGAAAAAGCAGAATTGGAGTAGGTTTTGTCTCCCCTAACTTAAGCCATTTAGGAAGCAGGCACATAGTCTACACCAGCCACGTGGGGTCCCTCTACATTCAGTGAAGAGGAGAGACACCTTCATCCTTCTTATTGTGGGCTCTCAAGAGTTTATGCTGAGGGGCCACTGTGATTTTGGACAGTCCCTCGTCAGGAAGACTTACTTTTCCTTGGCTCTGGTTTGCCAAAAATGATGCCTTAAAAAAAAAATAAATACTGACAAGAAGATTCTCTTTAAGTGTCTTTTTCACAAAAAACTGCTCTTTGAAAATTTTCCTACCCTTCACTTTGAATGGTATCCAAGCACTGAAATAAAACCTAAACAATATCCTGTTGCTAATTTTCTTTTTCCATATTCCAATGCTCCCTGCTTTCTCTCCATTTTTCTCTTTCTTTTCTTTTGCTTTTCCAACAGAGGGAAAACAGAACAGAAAATACAGACAGCGAGGAACATTAAGTCTATTTAACTATACTGTTAAAGACTCCTTATACACACAGCCAGGGACCCAATCAGGACTCTTAGGGCAAGTATGGCTTCACCATAGGATATTCTCTGCAAAGTTGTATGGGATTAGGTGAGCAGCGTTACCTCTTCAATTTCTACTCAGCCATTAACCCCCAGCAATCTGCTCTTCATACTCCTGGGCTTCTCTGAGTTGAAGGGATAAGAGAGAATTTATGGTAATGGCTCTTTTCTGCTGGATCAGGACCCTGGTAGCAGATAGTCCGCTCCTTTCATTGACCTGGTGACTCAAAGCAGGCAGGATGCTGCAAGTCTGACAGAGCAGCCTGGATGATTATTCTGCAAATATTTTGCTTTTTCAAATTTGCTTACATATCAAAATATGGGTTTAGCTGATAAAAGCCAACAGCTCCATCAGAGTCCATTACAATCTATCAGGCAAATACTCAGTAATTTCCAAATTAGTCCATGGACTACAATACATTCAAGTGATCTTTATAATCTTTCTTGTAAAAAAAAATCCACCATTCTAAGAATTACCTAAACACGGATTTACCAGGCAGATAGCTTGCAATGTAAATGACTTGTGTTTGGATAGGTAGAATGCATATCAAAATGCATGCTCAAATGAGAGACCATATTGACTCTTTCTGAGCTGTTATGGTCTATTAGATAAATATTATCTCAGTTCAGGACTGTGGTAGTTTTCTATATGCACAGTTTCCTGATAAGCCATATGGACTCTCAGATAAAATTGTGTCTTCAGATTTAGAAAGTGATATGGCTGAATAGCTGTAATGAGTATGAGGAAGCTCCTGTTAACCAATTAATCAAAATGTGTCACTGAATGCCTCCTCCCCTTTTTGTGTTAGTATGTGCTATAATATATACCCAGCAAACATGTATTGCTCAGTGGTATTTTGACAAAAAACACATGCCAAGGGCATGGCAACCAATCCTTGTACAATAGTGGTGGTTGTATTTGTATCCCTACACTACTGTGATTCCAGTCATCTTTCTGATTATTTTCCATCTTGTTCACACAAATGCACATATGCTTACAACCACAGCTCACCAATATTAACAGAAAGAACTTCACTGATTTCAAAGGCATGGATTTTGGTCACGCATTGCCTTTTCTCACTTAATAATAAGGTACTAAACACATTTTTCAACCGTCAATGGCAAAACCTCAGTGGATTTACATTTCATCTACATGGAATGTGAGCTCCAGGGATCCCTGCATAACTTGTAAAGAGTTCACATGAACTGACCAAGGCAGGGACACAAACCAAGAGGAGAACAATCAGCTGAAGCCAGTTCCTAGCTTAGTAGCTGACACGCCAAGTAACCTCACCATCCTTAATAAACATGGGCATTTGTCCACTGCATTTGTACACCGTGGTGATGTGAGAAATTAGGTGGTGAATTCCAGTTTATTTAAAGTGACTGTGTATCTTAGAGCTGACTATTTTTTTCTTTCTTTGTACACCTTGCAAAAGAGGTGTCTGGCTACTACCTAAACAACTGCTACCTGAAGAGGACAAAAAAAGACATTATTTCTGGATAAATCAAATTGTGTCTAGCTTCTCCTCATGGTTAAAGGAGTAGATTTTCTCCTGAAGAGCAACACAAGGGTGTACCTACACAGCATGATTCAGCATTATGCAGAGATAACCAAGGTACCACCGGCCTTATAAATGACACCTTGGGTGCTTTCCCGTAACTGTCACTCAGAACAGGCAGCGTAACAATGCGTAAGTATCTTGTAAAAAGTTTTTTGAAAGGATCGAACATTTTCTTCCAGCAGAAAAAGTGCCACATGTCTGCTGGGTAGGATGCTCCCAGATAGCTGGGGAGGGCAAGTCTCACTTTGGGAAAGGGATGGTCCAGATACAGGCAAGACCACGAGTGCCATTACATTTTTCCTCACAAATGGGTGAAGCAGCTTTATTTTAGACCATTGCTTATTTTACCTCCAGACCTTAGAAGCTAAGGTGACAGATGGCATATTAAAGTAATTTTAGCAGGTGAGGAATCTAACTTCGCCTGGTCCTCTGTTCCATGACTTTCTTGTTATCTTAATATTATTTAAAAGTAGCTCTGCTTTGAATGGCTAAATTTGTTCTCTGAAGCACGCTGCTGAAATGTAAACATCATACAACTTTGATTTCCTATGAATAGAGAACACATGCTGTTACTGAAAAGAACATACAAGATTGCCACGCTTTTAGAAATCAAAAGTTAATTATGAGTCGGGATTGGAGGACACAATAAGCTTTTGCCCATTCACTGTGGCCAAAGATAATTTCCAGGCTCCTACAAAAATTGTACTTTGCAGGTCTGTTTGTATTCTTGTATTTTATCAGGAGAGCAGTATTTCCAGCTCCTAGTCCTTGCAGAGGAACCTGTGGCTGTAGGCATTGTCTAATGCTGTTGCCTACTTTTGCAAAGAGGACATCAGCATGTTGCCTGTGCTCATGTTTACAGACATCCTCCATGAATCAGTGTTAAGGTGTTCAGATTTAAACAGCTCTGCCATGTTGTAAATGTGCTGTTGATGCTTTTATAGGCCAAATTACACAATGGTTTGGGTTTTTTTCTTCATAAAACATACCTCTTTCTGTATACGTCTGAGTCTGTACATCAAGCTTGCAATGTGAAAATAACGCAGTCATGAGCCTGAAGCATCAGGAGCTGTCAAAATAAAACCAACCGCAAACAGTTGCCTTATCCTCCCCAAAATCTGGCAAGAGGAAAGTGAAGTTGAGGCCTGGTTTTCAGCAGTGACTGGATCCACTGAAACATGTAACTTAATGTCATGATTTAACCCCAGCCGGCAACCAAGCACCATGCAGCTGCTCACTCACCACCCTCACAGTGGGATGGGGGGGAGAATCAGAAGGGTAAAAGAGAAAACTCGTGGGCTGAAATAAAGGCAGTTTAACAGATGAAGCAAAAGCTGCGCACACAAGCAAATCAAAACAAGGAGTTCATTCCCCACTTCCCACGGGCAGGCAGGTGTTCAGCCATCTCCAGGACAGCAGGGCTCCATCACGCCTGACGGGGACTTGGGAAGACAAACGCCATCACTCCCAACGTCTGCCCTTCCTTCTTCTTCCCCCAGGTTTATACACTGGGCATGACATCATATGGTCTGGGATATCCCTTTGGTCAGTGGGGGTCAGCTGTCCCGGCTGTGTCCCCTCCCAACTCCTTGTGCCACCCCAGCCTGCTCACTGGTGGGGTGGGGTGAGAAGCAGAGAAGGCCTTGGCTCTGGGTAAGCACTGCTCAGCAGTGATGAAAACATCCCTGTGGTACCAACACTGTTTTCAGCACAAATCTATCCAAAGCATAGCCCCATACTAGCTACTGTGAAGAAAATTAGCTCTATCCCAGCCAAAACCAGCACACTTACCAAACCAAAGTTGCACACTTAGTAGAAGGTTTGGCTTCCCTTTGCTTTTCTAGGCTCTAATATTTTACGCAGCTTATTTTAAATAATCAAAAAAAAAAAAAAAAAAAAAAGAGGGGGGGGAAAGAGCTGTGCATTGATAATAATGTTTCAAAGTTCTCCTAAAACCACTGTGACTAAAAATGTAGTCCCATAAAACCCTAGGTAAGGCCACAGCCTCCCCCATTTCCACCATGTAAGTTATCTGGGAGGAACTCTCAGTGCTGGGCAGAGCGTAAGTGGTAGGAAATAATGCACACTTTATTCTTGCTACCCAATGCTGGTTATTAGAACTCAGCTTGCTTTATTCAAATAACCATTTTGGAAATACGCTACATTTATGCACCTTGTATTTCCGTGCACCTTCAGCATTTTCAGACTCTAAAACCAGCAGAGCACTCTGTGGCCAGTTGTTCTGAAGACAGCTATCCCTTCCATTCTCCAGGAAACTGTTCTCATGAGATTTCCAGCACAGCCCATGCTCTGTTCAAAAGGCTTGGATAGGCTTGAATAAACATCTGACCTTCTTGAGGAATAAAGTGTAAACCTCCCTCCCCTCCCACCCCAGCTGTGATTCTTTAGAGCTTCTTTTCTACTATTTGTCTTTATTTATCAAGCAAAGATGGTATGTTTGACCCTATATAAGAACAGAAGACTTTCAGACTTAAAGAAGCTTTCAGCTGTAATAGAAACAAGTGAAGAAGTTCAAAATTGTGAATAAATATGAAGTTTGTAGGAAGGAAGTTTTTATAAGATTTTTACACTGTGAAGAATACACAGAATAAATAAAAGCCCTCGTGCTTCTAGATACACAGCATACGATGAGCCCCATTCCCAGCTCAGTGTGACAACTGCTCCTATAATTATATTGCAGGTTTCGTGGATGAAGTGCAGAACTGTGTGGCTTGATCAGCCAGGATTTGGAAGGTCTTTCATGTTTTCATTTAACTAAAGCATTGTTATTTTCAGCCAATTTTAATGTGTGCCATCAAAACCCCAAAGTAACTTAAATAGATGTGGATTTTCTTTTTTATTAAATGCATGCCTTTTCAATTGCCTTTTTTTCACTGAACATTTCATGTCCTCCTTCAAGTTGTTCTAGGTTCAGCCTCCAAGAGAACAGCGAGGGAAAATCAGGCCATTTAAAAATAAAATAGATTACTTCTGCACAGCTTTCTTTAATCAAAACCATTATAACTGATGGCTCAGAGCCTTGATTACACCTCTTCAGAGGGCACCCCTTGATTTTGTGCGACATCCCTGATTATTTTATTTACTTATTTATTTATTTATTAGCTTTTACTTTCTGCCTTGATTTCTAGGTCACCGAGTTGAGGCTCTTTCTTGCTTTAAATGGACTTGCTTGTTTCTCAGTGGCAGGTTATTTTTCTTACAGGGACTGTGAAGTAAATATGCCCCTTTTTCAGAAGACAAAAATTCCCGTGATCACATATTCCTGGAGTTCTTTCTCTCCACCCTCCCGCCCCCCCCCCCCCCCCAGCCCCCAGCCCCTGTGGAGAGCAAGATTGGACCAAGAGTCATTCCTCCCGACCTCTCCCGAGCCCCTGCAGAGCTAAGGGCCAAAAGGTCATTTTCTCAGGTTCCCTCTGGAGGGAGAATCCAAAGGTCATTCCCTCCCTCCCCAACTCACCCCAAGTGCATCTGAGAGACATTTAAAACTCCTTTGAAGAGGGAGGGGAGAGACCGAGTCCATGTGCTTTACCTACTGCCCCTCAACAGCCAAGAGATGTGAACCAGGGCTGTGCATGAAATGTTTACCTTGACGCTCAAACCTGCTCAGGCCTGGCCTCGGGTTCAAGGTTTGTGAACTTCAGCAGGGATGGGCAGAGATTTCTCACACAGCTAACTGGGCCTAACTGTTTCTGCTTCCTTTTCTATTCCCCCAAATCAGCTGCCTTCTTCCCACAGTCCCCAGGATCCTCCTTCTCCTCCTAGATCTCTGTTTCACTAGGAATTAACCAGATGCCATTAGGGAGTGGTGTCGAACAGCTCTGAACCTCCTGATGTTCCTGGTTCTTGGGAACGGAGCTGCAGGGATCATTTTATGAGTCCCCTTAGAAAACAAACCCAGATAGACTCACATAGCCTCACCCAGAGCTCCTGCTGCTGCTGCTGTCTGCTGCCCTGTCATCCATGAACCCTGTGGACTGGTTTTGGAACCACTCTGCATTTCCCAAGAGAGAAGTAAATAGTCAAGGTTAGCACCTCTACATTTCCTCCTCATCCCTTTCAAGGAAAAAGTCTCTTTTTTTCTTGCTCTCCAAATGACGAAGTAAAAGACAGAGATTTCTCATCGTTAATTTCATTGACCTGTCCGAGGAAGGAAGGAAGAGAAGAGCAACAGTTATTTCACAAGGTCCCCCGCAGAAGGGGGGCACCAAGGGTCACTTCCTCTCAATCTGTCCCCTCCAAAGGAGAGCAGTTCGGCTGTGTCAATGCCACGGTCCCTTTGTGGTGGATAGGCAGCCGGAGGTCATCCCCTGCCCCAGCCCTGCTCTCGCTGCGGACGCACACACTCTCCCGCGCGCTCGCTTTCTCTCGCATGTGGGGGGTAGGGGAGATTAGTTCTTTTTTCCTCTCTCTGCTTTGTATAGAGGGAACTCACAAGTCACTACCTGGGCCCCTTTCCGACAGAGACAATAACAAAAGGGCAGTTCCTAGGGGTTTTTTTCTGAGGATTTTTCAGGCTCCTGCGGCATAGCAGAATTAGCTGAGCAAAGCCTTAAAATCCAAATAAAAGTGAAATGCTGAAGTCTAGGTTTTGAGCCACTTGGAGGTTTTGGTGACACTGCCCAGCACAGCTGCAAATCCATGGCAAAATTTCTACTGACCTCTGGGTACACACCAGTCGTAAATTTGGGGAAAACACTAAGCTCCTGTGAAGCACTGTAAGAAAGCAAGATCATGTGAAACACGCTGGAAAATTCAGGTTCTATGTTACCAGACAGGAAGCAATAAATAAAAGCACCTACCCTGCCTGTTGTTGGTGTTTGAACTGTTGCAGGTAACTGCTTTCGGGCCTGATCTGAATCCTCTGAAATAACGCAAGTGTTCTGGCTGAATTTCATGTGCTTCCATCTCTACATTAGCCTCCGGGAAGACCTTTAAGGAGCTAATGTGGAATTAAGAGTTCTTGTCAAGAGCTACCTTTTCACAGATGGGCTTCTGATTCTTTCAAGTCTTGGGGACAAATTTTGTTCAGAGAGAGGGGGTTGCAGTTCCCATTGAAGTAAATGAGCTAGTCTTTGCCACCTCCAAAGCAGAGCCAAGGGAAATAAGCATTGTGTAGCTGCTGACCTTGGAAAAAGAATTTGGCCCTAAGATTAAAGTAGAAAATACACTTTTACATTGTTAAGGTATCCTACAATTTCAGCTTTCACTATTTTAAATGACAGGCACAGCAAGCTGCTCAGAAAAGATACGCAGACTTTCTACGTACTCATAAGACTGGCTGAGTAGAGAAACTAATGTGGCAGCATAAATTAACGTGTACCCAGAACTTCCAAATGAACTCCTTAACAAGATTCAAAGCTCCTTTTGACACACTCCAAGACCACTTACAGGAGAACACATTGTAGTCAAGACTTCTTTCTTTTCTCCTCCTCCCCACTTCCTCTGCAAAGTCAGAATGACTTCTCTTAAAGCAGATGTTGACCCCTGGTACTGTGATTACAGTCTGCACATTCCAGCGCACTGATATGATTCAGGACTTTCCCATCCAGCTCTTGAGATAATGCATTGTTTCTACAGAAGCTATAGCACTTAAACGGGGAACAACATAAGTTTTTATGCCCTAGGTGAAATATATCTCTATGATGCTGTGAGGCTTGGGTGGTATGTGGCTACAAAAGGCTTTGAGATCCCCACGTAAGTGTCTAATATTGTTATTCTACAGCACCTCACCACTGTGGAGTTTAGGACTGATGCCGTTCATCAGTGCTTCAGATGACACCCTCCCCCCCCCCCCCCCTTACAAATGAAGGATTTAGCCTTTGCAAATAGAAGAGACATACTATTCTACATACTGGGTTGCACATAGGCGGGATGCTGGTCCTCTGGACAGCACTGAGCCTTTCTGCCCAAGCCCCGAGCCGTTCAAGGATGTGAGGGGCAACAGGGTCTGCTCTCCTGCACAGACTCTCTTGACTCATTCAAGGGTGAGCTCCTACTTCCACCTGTGCCCGTGGATCTGTGGCTCTGCCTTGGAGTGTTCCACACTTCAAACTGAGCATGCGAGGATTCTTTGTTAATTGTGATGATTTTGTTATTGCCACACAGTGCTGCTTGTTAAGGACACAATGAATTTCAGTCATTATAGTCTCCTTTCCTCCCCTCCCTCCCCAAATGCAAACTACAAATCCACTTAAAAAGTGGAGATCTTTTGACTTGTAACAGAAACTTTTATCCACATAAGAGGATAAGAAATTCATTAGCTTAAGTTTTGTGATTGTAACAGCTCATTAGAGAGCGCTGTGCCTTTCAGAGTGAGCATGCCTCCAGCCCTACGTGGAATCTGTCAAAGTTAAGGATAAAGGTATGGAACAACTTAACCATCTCGGAAGACAATTTCTTATTTTTAACTATGCACACCACAGGGTTCATTAAATGATTTTAATGAACAGTCATAGGCCTGATGTTCAAATCTTCATTTGTGTCTAACTGCAAGCAAAATATGAAATTGCTAAATTGATCTTTCTTGCCAAGAAAAAAAATTTACAATTTTTAATTTATGGTGAGTAATTATGTTTTCAGATTCTTTTTGAATAATTGTTGTTGTTTGGGATTTTTTAAAGGTAAAATAAACACTTTGTTTTCAGGTTTAACTGCTGCAGAATACTGCTGTAAAAATCTTAACATGGCTTCTCTTCAGACAAGGGAAAAACTGCCCTTTCTAAACAGAAAACATAGTAATTAGTCCTACTAATTTGTTGAAAGAAATGAATGATAAAGCATAGTTCTCAGCCATTTGTCAGATCAAGAAAGTTAGTGATATGGTATTTTTTCATCTGTGGAATCTCAGAAGGCATGGCCTTGACAAAGCAGGATGTTTGCAACATTTTATAAAATATATGAGGGGAGATTGGAATGTATTTTTCAATCTTCTGCTGGCAGCCTTCACAGCTTTAGTCAATTTATGCATCATCTGTTAAAGTTCAATATGGGGCACTGGGTCCCAAAATGTACTTTGAAGCATCCATAGCAAATCTTCTAATCTTCGCTTTCACTATCTGAGTAACATATGCATTAGAGTGGAATTCGGGATCGGCTTTTAGGTTGAGGGGTGAAATGCTTACTTAGATAACCTACAGTATCTTTGCTTCAAGTGTAATGTTCAGGTTCGGATAAATGATTGCTTTTTCATTTTCCCCAAAGATAAATGATAAAAGATAGTTTTATACTAGGATTTATAGACCTCTGTACCCACACATACATGGACATCAAGTATGTCTTTTAAAATGTACATTAAATACAAATATTGCAAAAGTCACTATTTCCTTATGCCATTCTGAGAAAAACTGTACTGTTTTACAGTACATGATGGTTGCAGTAAGCCACCATCATGTGCCTTTAGTGATCAACCAGCTTTTCTGGCTTCACCATTCTTATTTAATCTGAACAAAGCTCAAACCTTTCCTCCCCCTCAAAGAACGGAAATTACACATTTTTGTGCTTGTAGCAGTACTACGACTTTACAAGACTTAACAAAACTTCACAAAAGAATTACATGTGGGAAAGCTCAACACTTTCTGCACTCGTCTCCAAGTACAGCTACTACTACAGATTTTTTGGTTGTTTTCACAACTATTCTGTTTCCACACTTCCTGCATTTTTGCTTTGTTCTCCCATATGTCATTTGAGAACAATGACCGTGTCATATGAGGCAAGACAAGCTATTGGCATGGAAGGGCAAAGTCACAAAACAGGATTTATTGTTGTAGGATGCAACCGAGGAAAAAAACCACCAGATTTTTAAGCCAATTCTTTCAAAAGTAATCTCTCAGTTATAGAGTATTGCAGCGAGTTGTAGCTGAGTACTTCTGCTTCGTAAAGACTAACAGAATACAAAATCATGTTTTTTTCTAATCACGCAGCTACTTGCAGTTGAGAGTCTTTATTTGAAAAAAAAAAAAAAAAAAAGATTTACTTAGGTTTTGTGCTAGGCAGGTACAAGGCATTTTTTTCTCAGAAAAGTCCCCCTCAAGGTACAAGTGTTTTGACGCTTGTCTGCCACAAAGAAATCAATCATTTTTCCACTTCCTACTGATCAACTCCCCCTCCCGCCTCTTTTAGCGTCAACACACACTGCTAAGGTTTGGCTGGACAGGCTTTCAAAATTAACCTAATCCCCACAAAACAAATCCCGCCGCCCGCCCGCTCTCCCGCCGCCGGACCAGCCGTTAACGGCGCCTCCTCGCGCAGGCTCCCGGCCGGCTGCGCGCCGGGCAACGCTGCCGGCGCCTCGGTCTCTACCGCCCCGCCGGATTGGCTAAGCGGCGTCAGAAAGGCGGCTGCCGATTGGCTGGGGCCGGCTGCTGTTGCCATGACTCTGTTGCTAGGGCCTCGGTCGTCTCCAGGCCCTGCAGGAAACATGTAATGAATTATGGATGGTTGATTTTCTCAAAGAGGCCTGATCTGTAATGCAGATGAGATGCAAGGCCCCCCTTTTCTTCTGGGTTCTTAAAAAAAAAAATATTAAAAAAATAAAAAAAGAAAAAAACCTGAGGTTTAAATCAGAATCTGGCATTTGCGTCGTCCCCAGTCACAGCAGTGACTCCTGAATACTGATGTTAATTCTTATGCAAAGACAGGGCCAGAGGTCACTATCTGTTATTTGTTCAGGAAAAGCTTGTAGGATTTTCACTGAACTCTGTGACCTGTTGGGGTATTATTTCCCCCCCCCTGTTTGGTTCAGAGGCAAAATAGGATACAAGCACCAGAGGTGGTATTTTCTAACAGTTGGAGGGGAAATTGTCCCCTTGGAGCATGATGGAGCGGGAGGAATCCAGCAGCTAGGCTGGCCAGACCACTGGCTTTTCTCACCTCGTAAAAGCTGTCTTTGCCCAAACATGACCTAAGACCTTCTGTTGGCGTAGTTCGTGCAGCTCGGGCCTTCGTTAATGGTTTCCATAGCCTTTGGCTGAAGAGAGGTTCCCTGTGAGTGCCACATCTATAATATGCCGGCTTCACCCAAGTGCAAAACTGGATGTTGTTACCTACAGATAACTCCCCACATGAACAAAGCCTCTGATGCTTCATACCTGAATAAACAGGCTGCTGCAATTCATTTAATTTCCCTAATCTTCATCTATTAAGAAGTACGGTGGATGTTATGCTACAGAAATTATAATATTTTCTTATACCTAATGAATACTGATGTCAGAAGAGACACATCTCTTGTGCTCATGCAGAGTTCAGTTTTGTGGTTTTTTTTCATGCTGGTGAAAAATTATTTCACTCCTTTCTGTGTCAAGCCTCTTTGGAAAGATGTGAATTGAAAAATTATTAATTTTTGAGAAAATAATGAGCCCGATCCTTATTTTGAGTCAGATTGTGTAATTTGGCAAGACTCAGTCAAATGTGGGCATCCTCAGCTGTCCAAATATTGACCTCGGTGGAGGTCTCTTGGTAGCTTGAAGGTCCATGACTGATGTGAGGGAAGAGGCAGCCCCAGTCCTCCTCAAAGCCCTTTTTTTTAAGGCACTGCACACTAAGCGATTTACTCAGCAAGGAAATGACTGAGCAATTAGATGAATTTCTACAGATTTTGTATTGTGTAATTTATGCTTTTTACACCTCAAATCCTGACTGGTTCATGGCTCTTCCTCAGGGAGAAGTAAATGACTTAAGCAAGAGCTCTGAGATGAAGATGAAATATAGCCGACCCTCCTGTGATTCAGAGTAGAATGATACTTTATTTCTAGGATTATTAACCAAAATTTTCTGTTGTGTAAAAACCAATGAGCACTGTGAAAAAAAAATAATAATAAAAAAAATAATCAGAAAGTCTGTGAAACACTGCATCCGGGAGTAGAAAACACGCTTAACTCTGGCCATCAGGCAGTCTCTAAGACCTTCAGCTGCAATGGCCCTTATGTTTTATTATTTTCTATTATTAAAATGTTTTCTATTGAAGAAAATGGTCAAGGCGAAACTGTATTGCCTATCCCACCCATTCCTGACAGAGCATTCATCAAACTCCATTAAAAAAAATATCCAGGCTATAGATGTATCATTAGCGACCCAATGATGCTTAAAGCTCAGAAATGTCTGGGATGCAGTTTACTGAAAACACAGTATTAACATTTGTGTATATGGATGTGTTAAATTTGTTGGTTTTGTGACAGTGGTTCTGTGCAACATACATTAAAATGAAAAATATGTTAACAGTTTGTACTTACAGGAAATGTAGGTCATGTTTTTTGAACCAAATAATTGTGTTTTAAACTTTTCATTTAGTGATCTTTATTTTTGTATATAATACTCTATGCCTAACCCATTGGAAGACGATTATGCCCACACCTATATAAATACAGCATGCACCATGAGATTTGGAATAGCTTAAATAGTCAGCAAAGAGCCAGAAAATGACTTCTTCAGCACATATGCAATTTAAACAAATACATATTTCCAGTGCTATAAATGGCCTTAGTATCTCTTCATGCTTCTATTGAGGAGACACAAGAAATTCAACCAACAGCAGCCAAGCTCTTTCTGTAGCTATGCTGTCAGCTTGTGGAAAAGTCTTAGTAGAGCTGGGCATCGTAACAATGTCTGCGGCATAGCTTTTGCCTTCATGCATTGGTCCTAACTTCACTAAAAGAGTGCTTGAACCTGCAGGGCAGAGAGACCTCGACTCCAGTGAGCCTTGCGTCTCCCCCAGAACATTTTGTAGGCAGCTCCTCCGGAGGAACCTTGCTGGGTTTTCCTGATTAAGATTTTATAATTCCCTTTGCTGTGTTTGTGTGCTGAGGGGCGAAGGAGGGGCTGGAGGCCTTTATAGTATGGACCTAACAACCTGACTCAAATGGATACAATACATAGTGGACAATAGTTCAAGTGTGAGAAGGTCTGGAGTCATCAACAGGGAGAAAAATGATGCAGGAAGCTTTCACAAAAGAAGTAGTTCTTAAGGAAAGAGCTGAATGAGGAAAGGGAACTTTTTGGTGCAAGATGAGTGGGAGGTTGGTGTGTGGCCAGGGTGGAGCAGGAGCAATCTTCAGAAAGTAGGAGTGGTTATGAGAAAGGAAGGAAAGGAAGTAAATGGTATTTTTTTTTTCTTTGTATCTGTAGCATCTGATTGAAAAAAAATCAAATCTATTTCCACGGAAAATATGAAAGTTATTTTTTTTTCCCTCCAAATTTTCAATGTTATTGTTTCAATAGAAGTTTCTTTCTTCTAGAAACTAAAGGGCTTCTTTCAATTTACTTATAAAGAATGAAAACTTTCTAAGGCTTCTTTTGTATTAAGGATTGTATAAAAAAAAAGCTTTGCATTTTTAACAATAATAGTTTTAAAATAGTGCTTTAGCACAAACATATTCTTCACAAAGATCCTTCTATAATTTAAAATATTTTCTGCTGAAGTAATTTCAACCAGTTTATGCTATCAGTAATCTTCATAGAGTTTATGTTAATCCACAAACATTGTATAGTATGATGAAGCTGATGAGAATCAACAAAGGATAAAGTAGAGTATGGCAGCCCAGATAAAGAAACCCACTGTTTAATGCCAGCTGCTCAGGAAATGTCAAAAGTAAAGTGAGTTTCAGGTCAAGGGCACTGGGAACACTGTTAGCAAACCCTAAGACAGGCAGCTCATGTTATTAGTATGAACAAGGATATGGTGAGTCCTTTTTAATCTGTCCCTGGGCTGCCTTCTAGCTTCCCAGACATGAATCCGTCCCATTTGGGCTTACCTCTGTGAGATTGCTGGGGGTTTTTGAAAACATACTGTCTTTGGCCTTTCTAATGTTCCCCATCAGGTTCGCTAAAGGCCAGGATTTCAGTGAAAATCCTGCTCTTAGGAGACATGTGGGCTCAGTGCCAGGCCTTGAAAGTGCAGACAATAATGGGCAACTGCTCTTTTTTTTAACTTTCCGTGACAGCAAGTATCTTTCTTCACCTCTTGTTTTTTTACCACAGCATTTAATAGTATCTGTGTCAAGCCCATTTCCATCTTGCACACCTTTGCCTTCAAGCACTTTGGTGTGCTATTCTGGAGCAGTTAGATGGTGGGTCGTGAGTGTACCTTGTTTATCACCAGTTGAGGGAGTTGTACCTCTTGGTACAGTATTAAATAAGCAGGTGAAACTTCTGAAGAAATAGGACCAGAGTGTGGGCAGGTTAATAGCTTGATGAACCTTTCTATAGGTAGCCCTTTCACGGAGGATGGGGCACTATTTCATGGGACTAGGAAGCAGAGGATCTCCTTTAGGGGAACTATCATGATACATGCTGATATTGCTTGACAAAATGTCCCCAGCAAGGTGCTGCAAAATTAGAAGAGTGTTGACATCCTCTCTGGAATGAACAGCAAAGCAGCTTGGCCCTGTAACTTCAGAGCCATAATAGGCATTTTCTGTACCTGAATGTAGATGTGCACCAAGTCTGCTGTGAAATATAAGGAATTTTGCAGTGATTATTCAGAAATTTGCAGGTTAACAGCATGGTTTTACTCTTTCCTTGCTGATGTTTCTACCTTCTCTTTGAATTTTCAGGGATCCCCTAAATGCATATTTAGTCCTTGAATGCTATGTTTTGTACCAGAGGAAAAATCCTAATATAACACTGCACAACGTACTTCCTAACATGCATGCTGTTAACATGCTGTGGGATATGGCTTATACATTTTTAAGATACAGGAAACAAACTTCCTTAGTACAAAATCTGTAAGGTCAGCCAGGGCATTGGTCAAACTGATGAGGCCTACTCATTTAAAAGTTGTCATAATATACAAGTATGTTGTTATATTTATATTGTTTGAATAATGGATATTGGGAGATATAGATTGGGAAGAGAGACCTGAATGACACAGACCCTGCTGGTGCCACAGAGATTTTTGGTTATTAGAGCAAGGCAGTGTTTCTGATTTGGTCCTGTTTGCAAAGTAATTGTCCTGTGTGTTGGCAGCAGAATGAAGAAAGAACAGCCAATATGATGCCATCTATTATGGATCCAAACCTTCCTCTTCACAGTGATGGGATTTATCTCATCATATGTGTCCTGGTTTCAGCTGGGATAGAGTTAATTGTCTTCCTAGTAGCTGCTATAGTGCTATGTTTTGGGTTCAATATGAGAATAACGTTGGTCACACACTGATGTTTTCAGTTGTTGCTAAGTAGTGTTTAGACTAAGTCAAGGATTTTTCAGCTTCTCATGCCCAGCCAGCAAGAAGGCTGGAGGGGCACAAGAAGTTGGGACGGGACACAGCCAGGACAGCTGACCCAAACTGGCCAAAGGGGTATTCCACACCATGTGACGTCATGCTCAGTATATAAACTGGGGGAGTGGGGCTGGGAGGAATTGCCGCTCGGGAACTAACTGGGCATTGGTCAGCAGGTGGTGAGCAATTGCATTGTGCATCACTTGTATATACCAATCCTTTTATTATTGTCATTTTAGTATTGTTATTATTATCATTATTAGTTTCCTCTTTTCTCTTCTGTTAAACTGTTCTTATCTCAACCCACAAGTTTTACTTTTTTTTTCCCGATCCTCTCCCTCATCCTGCTGGGTTGGGGGGGAGTGAGTGAGCAGCTGCGTGGTGCTTAGTTGCCGGCTGGGGTTAAACCACGACAATATGTTAGAGCTTTACGGAAGAGACATCTATAGCAGATCAAGTAGGCCCAGGCATTGGAGATAAACAGGCCCCTTTGCATATAATTCAGTTGATCTATTTAGTTCTGTCTTCCTCAGGTTGAGACAAAGCCATGTCCTGGAAGTATGTGTGTTGGGATCACAAGGCCCAAAACAATATGCTGTCACAGCGGGTTGTGGTGACCCTGGCTCTTCAGGAAACTCACTTTATATCTCCTTCAAAAGAGTTCTCTACAGGACAACCAGACAATCAGGTGCAGTCAGCCTGGGTTTATGAAAGGCAGGTCCTGTTTGACTAACCTGATCTTCTTCTGTGACAAGGTGACCTGCTTAGTGGATGAGGGAAAGGCTGTGAATGTTGTCTACCTAGACTTTAGTAAAGCCTTTGACACCATTTTCCACAGCGTTCCCCTGGAGAAACTGGCTGCTCATGGCTTGAACGGGCATACACTTCACTGGGTAAAAAACTGGCTAGATGGCCAGGCCCAAAGAGTTGTGGTGAACGGAGTTAAATCCAGTTGGTGGCTGGTCACAAGTGGTGTTCCCTAGGGCTCAGTGTTGGGGCCAGTTCTGTTTAATATCTTTATCAATGATCTGGACAAGGGGATCGAGTGCACCCTCAGTAAGTTTGCAGATGACACCAAGTTGGGCAGGAGTGTTGATCTGCTTGAGGGTAGGAAGGCTCTACAGAGGGATCTGGACAGGCTGGATCGATGGGCTGAGGCTATATGAGGTACAACAAGGCCAAGTGCCGGGTCCTGCACTTGGGTCACAACAACCCCATGCAGTGCTACAGGCTTGGGGAAGAGCGGCTGGAAAGCTGCCCAGCAGAGAAAGACCTGGGGGTGCTGGTTGACAGCCGGCTGGATATGAGCCAGCAGTGTGCCCAGGTGGCCAAGAAGGCCAACAGTGTCCTGGCCTGTATCAGAAATAGTGTGGCCAGCAGGAGCAGGGAGGTGATCGTCCCCCTGTACTCGGCACTGGTGAGGCTGCACCTGGAGTACTGTGTTCAGTTTTGGGCCCCTCCCTACAGGAAAGACACTGAGGTGCTGGAGCAACGAAGCTGTTGAAGGGGCTAGAGCACAATTGTTATGAGGAGTGGCTGAGGGAACTGGGGTTCTTTAGCCTGGAAAAGGAGGCTCAGGGGAGACCTTATCACTCTCTACAGCTACCTGAAAGGAGGTTGTAGTGAGGTGGGTATTGGTCTCTTCTATCAAGTAACTAGTGCTAGAACGAGAGGAAATGCCCTTAAGTTGCAACAGGGGAGGTTTAGATTAGATATTAGGAAAAATTTCTTCACTGGAAGGGTTGTCAAGCATTAGAACAGGCTGCCTGGGGAAGTGGTGGAGTCACGATCCCTGGAAGTATTTAAAGGACGTGTAGGTGTGGCGCTTAAGGACATCCTTGAGTGGTGGACTTGGCAGTGTTAGGTTAGTGGTTGTGTCCTGGTTTCAGCTGGGATAGAGTTAACTGTCTTCCTAGTAGCTGGTACAGTGCTGTGTTTTGAGTTCAGCATGCGAAGAATGTTGATAACACACTGATGTTTTCAGTTGTTGCTCAGTAGTGTTTAGACTAAAGTCAAGGATTTTTCAGCTTCTCATGCCCAGCCAGGGCACAAGAAGTTGGCACAGGACACAACCAGGGCACCTGACCCAAACTGGCCAACGGTGTATTCCATACCATGGGACGTCCCATCTAGTTTAGGAACTGGGAAGTGGGGGGGCAGGGAATCACCGCTCGGGGACTGGCGGGGTGTCGGTCGGCGGGTGGTGAGCTATTGCCCTGTGCATCATTTGTACATTCCAATCCTTTTATTACTACTGTTGTCATTTTATTAGTGTTATCATTATCATTATTAGTTTCTTCTCTTCTGTTCTATTAAACCGTTCTTATCTCAACCCAGGAGTTTTACTTTTTTTTCCCCAATTTTCTCCCCATCCCATTGGATGGGGGGGAGTGAGTGAGCGGCTGCGTGGTGCTTAGTTGCTGGCTGGGGTTAAACCACGACAGGTTGGACTCGATGATCTTAAAGGTCCTTTCCAACCTAAAGGATTCTATGATTCTATGAAATGTTTCAGCCATGCTGGTCTTTGCATCAGCCACACAATCCTCTTCCACACAATTTCTGAGCCTGGAAAGAGCCTTTTTCTGAATGAGCCGAGAACAGTTACTCCAAAGCAACTGGTTACTGGCCTTCCCTTCCCACTCCTCATGCAGCAGCCTTTGGTAGGATCACTGCATGTGTAGCCACAGAAGTTGCTTTAAAAGCAGCTTGGTTCAGCTTCCCAAGTCAGCTGGCAGCTGACTTGGGAAGCTGAAGCCAGCCGGCAGTGAGATCTCTAATGCATCTCCAGAAACCACTGTATTTGCAGTGATTACCATAGTGACACAACACACTGTTTTGCCCATGTTCTGTGGTCAAATGGAAATGGTCAAAAAGTTAACATTTATCCAAAACTGAGATAAAACAATGACATAAGAGGAATAATGGGACTTTGGATGTGGATCCATATGGCATAATTCTACTGGATTACAAATAGCTTCTATTATGTACGGCTTGGGAAGAAAACATACCATGATGGCAGGATCTTTCTGGAGAAAGGACCATGATACCAGAATTATGGATATTTCATAAGGAGTAAGTGCCCATGCTGCAGAAACTTTGATACAGTAGCTGGTTGTGCGAATAAAGGTAGCATAGATTATTAGTGTGTAATAGTTAACATTACTCAGTTTATTTGCAAGCAAAAGCTCCAATTCCCCTTTAGCAAACCCTGTGTAATGCAGTGGGCTGCTGCATTGTGTATTGTTTGAGCTTTTCAAGAAGGTTTTGAACTTACAGATATTAGCAAAGTTGGCATGTTTGAATCTGCCTATGTTAGCTTTGAATTTATAGGAATTTTGTTGTATTGGTATCAAAACTCATATTGTGACCAGTGGAAATAACATTTGAGCCTTGATTTCTTAACAGTAATTTCCTCTAAGGTGAGAAAGCGCCATAAGATCGTCTAGTTTAATCTCCTGTATAACACACTCTATTCAGTTTCACATGATTCATGTATATTTTCAGCATGATTATTTTAGTTAGATTAAAGAATTTATCTCTTCAGGGGTAACAGTTACATGCCACAGGCATAGAACAGAAAGAACAAGCTATAGTGCCAAGTATGTGACGGCCCAGCTATGATGGAGAGTTTATTAAACGGGACATGCCTAATTTACCACAATTAGTGAAAAAAATACCTTCTCCCATCTTTTAACTAATTTCTTTCCAATTTGACCTGAGAAATTCTTTCCAATCTTAAATCTGCCAATCAATATGATTCTGTGCACGTAAGCCAGAAATACAAATGTAGTATCTAGGAACATTTGTCTCTGTTCAGAACACATAGTTTGTTTGGTGCCTTCTTGTCAGTTATGGCAAGTCTGTAATTTTGAAAAAAAACCCCAACAATCCAATCCCCAAACCACTCAAAAGGAAAATAAACAAAAAATCCCATCTCCAAACTCCCAGTCATCTCTGTCTGGGCAGTTGCACGTGAGAGGGAGAGGGAATCCTTCCTGCCTTGCCTTGTTATGAGGCTGTATTAAACCACATCTTTTAGGAAGGTATGTGGTATTGCCTTGAAGCCTCCAGCCAATAGTGAGACCCTCACCTTCACTGATAATCTTTTAGTGTTTAATTATCTTGTCTGCAAGAAAATTACATCTTGCTTCAAGGTTGAATTTGTCTAACTTCAACTTTCAGCCATTCAATCTTGTTCAAGCTTTTGTCAACAAGATTGAAAGCCCTTCATTAGGTATCTTTTCCACCAGGAAATACTATATAAACTGATAGAGTCATTCTATAACTTACCCAAAGTTCTGCTTGTAAACAGCACTTCCCAACTCTTGCTTCCCCCACATCTCCCTGACAGAGCTTCCTTTCTTCTATAAGCTGCATGCAAGTGGTGAGGAAATAGGAAGAAATTATCTAAGAAAGAAATAGGAGAGATTCAAAAGGACTTGCTTGATGATTGATCACTGTTCATCTATTTGGAAGAGGCATTTTCTCTTGAAAAGCAAATCTCTGCTAAACATTCCCAGTCTACCCCCAAACAGGCTGTCAGCTCATTTCTGCAGTACTGATACTAAATGTTTGCAGAGCAATCCTCTGTCCTGGACCACACCTGACATAAATCAGCCAACCTCCAGTGAGGTCAGTTCCTGCCAGTGGAGCTGTCGCTCTTTATATCATTTGAGGATGTAGAAAGTGCTTTCCAAAGAGGCAAATGGATGTTAAGGAACACTCTGCTAAAGCAGTGATAACCTCTGGCATCCTGTATGGTGCTCTGTATCCTTAATTCTCCTACCTTCAGTAAAAATATAGGGCCCTCCAAACCTTGGGTGGTGTTGTGGTTTAAGCCCAGCCGGCAGCTAAGCACCACGCAGCTTCTCAGTCACTCCCCCCCATCCCACTGGATGGGGGAGAAAATCAGGAAAAGAAGTAAAACTTGTGGGTTGAGATAAGAACGGTTTAGAAGAACAGAAAAGAAGAAACTAATGATGATAATGATAACACTAATAAAAGACAACAGTAGTATTAAAAGGATTGGAATGTACAAATGATGCGCAGGGAAATTGCTCACCACCTGCCGACCAACACCCACCTAGCCCAAGCGGCAATTCCCTGCCCCACTTCCCAGTTCGTATACTAGATGTGATGTCCCATGGTTTGGAATACCCTGTTGGCCAGTTTGGGTCAGGTGCCCTGGCTGTGTCCTGTGCCAACTTCTTGTGCCCCTCCAGCTTTCTCGCTGGCTGGGCATGAGAAGCTGAAAAATCCTTGACTTTAGTCTAAATACTACTTAGCAACAACTGAAAACATCAGTGTGTTATCAACATTCTTCACATACTGAACTCAAAACACAGCACTGTACCAGCTACGAGGAAGACAATTAACTCTATCCCAGCTGAAACCAGGATAGGTGGGGAGCGGAGTCACAGTGAAATCATAGAAAACCCCAACCACTAAACTTAGCAAGTCCATATTAAACATAAAGAAACAGTAGAAATTTCACTACCAATCTTCTGTCGAGAAGTCTAGTTTCTCACCCTACTCATCCAGTTATTCGTATATTTAATTAGCACTTAACTTTTACATTATGAAAACATCAAGATAGACCTGCCAGTCTAGGACATCACTAGATTAGGATGGAAAATGTAGTGTTGTCCCCATCCCAGCAAGCTTGTGGGACTGTAACATAAGCTATTTATAGCTGACCAGATCAAAGCATTTAGTGTAGAAGGAATGAGAGATCCAAAATAAGAAGGTGAGTACAACTTTTCCCAAAAGAGGAACCATGATCAGAATTCAACATTTGATGGTGTAATTTCTGTCTGTACCCTACAGGGGTAAGTTCTGCAGCAGTGATTTATTTCAAATGTCTTCTTTTTTTTTTTTTTTTTTTCTCTCAGGATGAAACAAATGTTTTAAATTACAGCTATAGCATGGAAGAGAGAATTTAACTAAAGCACAAATATGAGTCATGAAAATGTTCGTGCCTTATATTCAGGGTAATAACTAAACACCTGCTAAATTACATTTTAAAAAAATTACCCAGTATTTCACAGTGGGTTTTATCCTTTTGTTTGTTATTTTCTCTCTTAAGCCCCACTCTCAATCTTTTATCTGCGTGGGAGGATTGTCTCAGCCATGCAGAGATCCCAAAACTCAGCAGAGCTTTGCATGTACTGATGCTCTGTCCATGCAGGGTTGATTACAGAAGGACTGAGGTTTGTGCAACAGGGACAGCACTCCTCAGAGCATTTAGGTGGAGTCCTGGAATAGCACTGGGTGCACCAACACAACATGAGAGAAGAGATCATTACCCCGAAAAAAACAGACTTTTTTGAGAGCTTGTGCAACAGAAGTAAGAAATTAAAAGTGACTCATCTGTGTCGATACTGTCTAACCTTTACTTTCCCACATGTTGCTGTTTTCTTCTGTTAGCAACTTTAGTGTAGTAAAAGTGTCTTGCTGAGGAGGAGAATGCGGTAGACGGGCATTATCTCCCCTGAGATGTGGAGTCTATATTCAGTTACTGAGCCTCTTGGGAACATGGTGGAGGGCTCATGCTCAGTTGTCTGTTTTGCTTTTTATGTTTTCTTTAGTTGTTTTTCATTCTGGCACTGAGTGGGCAGACAAGACTCTTGAACAATCTGTAATTACATAGTGTCACAGTTGATGAGGTTACAAAGGAGTAAATATGTAGTTGGTATTAGAGAGGATATTTTTAACAATACTCACTCTACATCTAATAGAGTGCATCTGTGTCCTCTGTGGGCACTTTGCCTTAGATAATATAAAAGGAGAGCAATAGGGAAGAGAGCAGCATAATTATATCTGCATAGTCTTCAGCGGAATCAGTTTCTGCAAATAAACACTTGACATTTGAACTTTCATACCAGTGCTGCTCCTATTGATGCCAGTGGCATCTTTGCCCTTGAATAGGAATAGGATTGGATTCTGACTATTGAAACTCTTATGACAAGAGAGGTGGAAGTTTCCCAGCATGATCTGATTGCCGTAGTCAGAGAAGAGTTTTATTAGACCATCGTGTCAGTAATTCTTGACCTGGGGTCATGACTGTGTCTCAGGGAGGCACTGCAACGCTCCCTTCTTTTTGGCTCACAAGGAAAGAACAACAATCTGATACATTTTTCTGTTGTAACATGGGTCACAGCGCGGAACAGAATAAAATAGTTTCATCAGCTTGCCTCTGCTAAGTTGTTACCTGCTGTGTTTCCACTTCTGCTAGCCATATTTCGGCATCTTGGTGATACAGAACAGCCTGCTCTGGACAGTACCACATGTCTAAAGTCATGAAATCATATTGTATTTATATGAATCAGAGCTGAAGGAAATAACCTTTTAAAGAGTCAAGGGCCAATTTTATTTTATGATGGCAATGTGAAAAGATTTGTTTAAAAAGCTGTTGCATACTGATGCTTGATGTTCCTTGGCTGAAGCAGTTACTAGACACACTCTTGGTCATCTTTATTAATTATTTTTACTCCAACAGCACCTATGAATTCGTGTATCTTGTCCAACTGTACAGAGTGACATTACTTGAAAGTCCATCATTTCCAGCTTTCAGGGAAGGTGTGGGAACAAGACTGACTTCTATGAAACAGTGCCAGTTCACCACCGCTGTTGCTCTTCTTGTGCAACCTGTTGGGACAACCTTGTGCAGGCTGTAGGGAACATCCCCCACCTCTCAGCTTCAATATTCAAGGTATTGCAAGCATACCGATCTTCGGCAATGATATACCTCCCCCTACACATTACAATGAAATGGCAGGACTCCCCTGTGTATGGGGATATTATTCCCTGGCTTATAGAACAGCATTAAAGGAAAAAGCACTTTTAAAAATACCTTTAGGAAAATAAGACAAAAATAAAGAAAACGCAACAGTACACTCAGTTTGCCAAAACCTGGACAGAAGTGCAGACTTGCAGTGTTTTCTAGAGTAAGTTGCTGAATTCCTGAAGAAATAACTAAAAATTTGTTTTTGTTTTCCTTGCCTTGCTCTCTTTCTTCCTCAAATCCCGATGGCTGTCAGCATCTGACAATAGCACCTACACAATACAGCAGAAATGATCAAGAAGTAAGGGGAGTGATTAGATGATCTGCTTCTTGAGCAGCTGCTAAGAGCCATCTTCTGTATGAATGAGAGAAGTCAGATGCAGTGTAGGAGAAATCCAGCAGAGCTTGCTTGCTTTTCTCCCTCTCTTCCCTCTAGCCACAGGAGTGGAGCGAAGCAATCTCAATCCCCTGGGCCTGTTGTGGAGTGGAGGGATTATCCCTTCTGCCAGCATGAAAGGTTATTTGTGACTTCTTTTTGTCTGCCGTTTACTCTATTTCCCCTGTCTTCAGGTTTTTCCTTCTCTCATCAGAACAGTGTTGCTGGTTTTGGCAGCAAGGTGTGCAGGACACAGCAGAGCCAGGCCTGCCTTCATCTAAAAGACAGAAAGAAAACAGTCCTTTTCCCTTTGGCTTTAGCATATTTTGTGGGATCTCTGCCTGACCTGCACCATTGTCTTTCTCTGCCTCTGCTCCTCCTTTGGTCTGCCCGCTCAAATGTTCCACTTGCTACTCTTTCCCAGCCCCTTGTCATGTAAAACCTCAGTGTCCAGGTAATGAATGCCATCCCACCTCTTTCTCTTTCCTCATATTTCTGTGAGGTGAATGAACCCACTGACAACAGAAGGAGGAGATAAGAAATCCCCCCACGGAAATATCACAGATACTTAAAATAGTTTGGAGGAAAAATCCCTGCAGGTTTATTGACACTCCCCCCCCGCCCCAGCCTCGACGCACACAGATTTATTTATCTGCTTTACTGCATTTTGCTTACGTCAGGAGCTGGATTGCTCCTGTACAGCCCCCTCGCCAGGCAGATAATTGCTACATATTCTTTTGTATTGCTGCCACCACCTCCACCATCGGGCGCTTTCTCAAACAATCGCCTGCGCAGCCTCAGAGCAATCCATCTCTCTGCAGACAGTAGGATAACAGTGCTTTGATATTAGGGGTCTCCCAGGAGCAGGTGAGAGTCTTGCCTCTTTTCGTGAAAATCAAATGAAGTAAATACTGTGCATTTCTCCTTCCTTTTCCAGATCATTAGCAAAGATGTTAAATAAAACCGGGCTAGCTCTCTGACAGCTCCAGCCTCTTCTCGATGGTATCTCGTTGGCCGTCACTTCCATGCAGACACACCGACCTGATGCAGTGTCATTTATCATTACCTTTTGTTTACAGCCACTCAGCCAGTTGTCACTCTGTGTGACAATGCTCGTATTCAAGCCAATATGAATTTATTTTTCAAGAAAGACTTTCTGAGAGTAAAGCTTATGCCTCACTAAGGATCCAGCTATACTGTGTTACTGGGAAGACCTTTTCCTTCACCGTCACCCATTATATTTTTGATTAAACAAATCATAGCATAGCCTGGCCTTTCTATTCTTGTTATTTACTGCTCAGGGTTTATTCCACATGCTCATGCTTATCTTTTCAGCTGGATATTCATTAAATTCTATTGCTATGCATTTAGGCAATAACAATTTTTAGGCTTTCTTTGATTTCCTCCACCTGTCTCCAGCTCCTGAAGGCTGGTTTCCTACTCAGCTCCCTGAACACGGGACTGTCAGACTCCATTGCCTGCAGGCAGCTGGAGATCCCAGCAGTGCCAGGACTAATCATGGACCCCAATTTTTGTCCTAGGAGAAGGATGCCTCTGACAAACATGACATCAGTATGTGTGAGGCAGGAGATAAGCAGCTTTTTGTAGGTCATGGTAGCTACAGCAGTGGATCTTGGTTTTGAGCTTCTTCCTTTTCTGCCCTTCCCTTTTCCCTCGCTGCTCAGTGAAGGTGGGAGGAGAAGACCCAGATGCAGGGGCAGCATCCCAGTGAGAGCTGGGCCACATCTGGCTATCCCTCCCTGCCCTGCACTGGTGTGGCAGGGTGCAGGTAACAGCCTCTTTGCCAGGGCCCTGGATGGAGGCAGGGGGATGTGCTCACCCACTGGATTTGCTGAGTTGTCTTTTGGATGAAGGCAAAGCAAAATGGAGAAAACATGCAGGGACTTGTTGGCTGTGATGCATGTCAGAAGCAGGTTCAGCAAAATAGTTCGCTACGCTGTGGACAAGTAACAACTCTCCTTTCACTTTTTTCCTGTTGTTAATGCATTCATTGCCAAAATAAATATTTCATTTTCCAGTACTAATGCAGCCCAAGTTCCATTTATTACATGTGTATTCCCTCCCCTATTGTGTCCTACCCCAACAGCACAAAATATATAATTGCATGAGACTGGGGGAGTAGGGATAGATCTTAAACTTCTTCCAATCTGTCTGCAACTTCAGAATTGCAACAGGAACCAGATGCAGGGCCCAAAAGACAGAACTGGATGAACTATTTTATGTAAAATTTCCGGTGAACCAGGAAGATTCCACGATACTAAATATTTATTTCAAAACAAATTGTATCTCTTTTCTAATTTTATAGGAAGTATGCTTCTTTTCAATAATGTCAGGGTGGTTTATTCTATTTTTTTATTGGAAAGTACATTTCAGCTAGAGATGACGTGAAAATTTATTTCAAAAAATTTTAAATTCTTAACATCAAAAGGAAAATAAATTATTTTGGTACATGAAGGATTTTGTTTTACATGATACAAGGATTTTAAAAATATTTGTCTGTTTGCTGATAACTAACAAACCAGTCTGGAATGAGACACAGTTATTTCAATGACATTTTTCCAGAGGTACCAGTGTCTATAAAGCTCAGAGTAGACAGTCTAAGTCATGAATGTTATGTTGAAAGCATCTTATGATCTTTAGGTGGTAGATGCTGTGCACTTATATATATACATATCTATCTCATATATATGTGTACGCCTGTGTGTTTATATATACACATATATGAATGTGTGAGTGTGTATCCGTAAACAACAAGTACATTATGCCATAGCAGTTTTGCCCTCAAATATAGAAGCTCAATATAGCTTATAGAGGCATGCAGTCTGCGTTATTACAGATATTATTTCTTTATGGCTTTGGACCCAGTCCAAGATTTAAGCACATACTTATGTTTGAGTATATCAGTAATTGCACTAAATTTTTCTTGAAAGTTTTCCCTAAGTCTTTCCCAAAAGTCTTCCATGAATATACGGTGTGGGATTTTGTTACTAACTCTTTTAATAGTCCCCAATATCCCTCATTTTCTTCTGTTTTGGAAACCACTATGACGTGATATGTACGTATGCAATTTAGGCTTGTGTGCTCTGTGTGCTAAGCATTTGGATCCCAGCTTTTCTTTGGTTCCCTCAAAGAGGGCCACTTCTAAGAGCAGACATAATAAGCAGGGCTGTAGCATGCTGTATAAGAGTCACGGTCCAGATGCCTTGGAGAGCAGATCTGGCACTGCTGCCAACAGCATATAAGGTGTTGAGGCAGTAGCTGCTATTTGGGGTAAGAAAGACACAGCTCTCGGAGAAGGTGCGCTTGCTGCCATCCCTGGCAACATCAGGATTGGTAAATTCAGCTCCAAGCCTTCTATGGTGGGCATGGATCCGGCAACCTGGCCCTGATCCTTCATCCTCAAGGCCAAAGCTCAGTTTTGCCTGCGCCCTACGTCAGATTGAGCCACCTTTGCCTTTATATATGGATAGTGTGTGTTGAGTAAGAGGTGCAGCAAGACCAGCACAACCTGCTCGGCGGTGCTTAACACGAGCGCTCCATCGGGGCGCAGGTGCCACCTCGTTCTGTAGGTGACTGAAAAGCAAGTGGAAACAAGCAGATCAGCCTCTGGCTGCACAGAGCTATAGATCAGGTCCCCAGTGCCCAGCTCCCCACTGATGGACAGAAACACATTGTGGAGGCAGTGTAGCATAGCTTGTTTAATGCTGCATTATGTTAATGCATACCGGAGAGCCATTAACATGGGAATCTTAGATTTAAAATATAACGAACGACACAATTCAATGTTTTGTAGCAGTGCGTACTCTGGAGTCATAAGCACATAATTTTTTTGATCAAGTTTCAGCCCAAAGCAAATTTTCTCAGCTAAGTAGCTCTCTAATCTATCTATCCACAAATATATATATTTGGTTTTAATAAAATTTGTTAATATTTACCAGACACATAATGGCACTGTTATTTTTACCCAGGGTGCATGCTTTACCTATTAAATGTTATACAACCTTTCTAAAACCAAATTAAGCAAAAACATTAGCATCAAACCATTGAATGCAAGTGCTATTTAAAAAATGTAGATGTTTTCAAACACTAGAGTGAATGGAAAAATATTGCTGCCTTGACTGTCAGATTACATTTCTTTTGTATTGAAGCTAAGTGGGTTAAATTAAGTGATTAATTAACTATGCATCTGCACAATTAGGTGGGCATTTTTATTCCATTTAACTTATATATTCATTTCGAGCTTGGGAAGAAAGGAACCATAACAAGACAAAGGGAAGAACGTCTACCAGAGTTAGACATTCCCAATAGCACTATTGTAGTATTCATTTTACTATCATTTCCATTGTAGCATTGTTAATTCATCGGGTTTATAACTCAGGCATGAAAATTTGCTCCATGGTGAAATATCTCAGTTAGAGGAAATTTTGCTGGATTTTGTTTACTGTTGTTTTTAAACTAGAAAATCTGTAACAATGTCTAACAAAAATAACTGCCTTCATTGCAGGTTTTCTGAGTTTCTTCTTGTCATGAGCTGACTTGGCCCAGTCTGTCACTGAGGTGCCAAAACCAGTTCCTGAGCTGCTACCTGGACTTTTGTGTGCAGTGTGTATGAGGGTGAGTAAAGGTGGGTGCTGCTTTGCAGCTAAGGAACTGCTTAGATGCCCAAGCCAGTCTGGGGCAAAAGCAGCAATCACAAGTTCGGTTTCTGCAATCCCCCTTCCAAAGTGCATGTGGATGTACACGAACCTGCCGCTAACGTTCAGTGGAAGAAGAGCACCTATGGCTTCTCCTCTTGGGGTAGAATTGCCCCCCCATAATCGCAGCTGGGTGCAGTCTTGTGCTGGATTTCTTGTCAAATTCCCCCCGCATGGTGAAAACAGAAGTGCTTTTCAGCGCTGCTGTTCGCCAAACCTCCTTTCTGAGATGGTTTTTATCTCGGTCCCTGCCAGAATCCTGGTCACTGGCTGGTACAAATGCTGTAAACGGACTAATGTGGGCCCAGCAAGAGCTGGGCCTACTGCTTTGAGCTGCGCCTTTGAAAATAATGAGCTGGATTGTCAGAGCCCTCGGTCAGCAAGGCGAGAGAATGAGAACCCTGCTGCTCCCCTGCTCAGTTTGCAACTCCAGCTGCCAGCAGTGGCAACTATTCAACTGAAATTCCCTCCAGTGAGAAAGGTCTTTGGCAACATGGAAATGTTGGTATTTTTTTTTTCCCCTCCCCTGTAACTTCTGTTTTTTGGCATCAGCTGCCTTGTGTCCTCATACAAAAGTTCTTTTCTTTTCTTTTTCTTTTTCTTTTTTAAGCTGACATTTTGATTCTGCTTTAATTAAACCACTTTGGAAGCAGCATGACTCTGTTTTGGAATGAGTTGCTCTGGTACAAGTTTTGTGCGGAGGCATCTCTATTTCAGAGTGACTACATCCCTTCTGACAGTCCTCCCACCGCTAGCCCACCTTGACTTGCTTCAGGCCTCCATCAGTCTGGGGTTTTTTACCTGCATGAACCCTACTGCTCTACAAGCATCCTGACCAGATGTCACAGGGCAGTTTTCATGCTGAGAGGCAACCGCTTTCACTCCTTTGCTTTTCTGCTTGCCTGACACCCCTCTTGCTCCTTTCCCCCTCCTCTCCTCTTCCACTCAATTACTGACCCAGTGGGGATGCCATGCCCCTGGATTTCTCAGGGCTTTTTTCATTCCCAGGAGAAGACCCTGTCCAGTCCTCACTGAATTAGTCAGTGCTTTGCCATGACCTACCAGTCTCTGGGGCAGAGCATGTGGGAGGAAAGAACTAGTGGGGACAAGGGCCAGCACCCTACTACATCCAAGGAACACAGGTGGCATTACTGCAATACAAAAGTGCTCTCGTACTGCTCCCTCTACTTAAAGTTCTGCACCTGATTTTGCAAAGTTTTAAGTACGTATAAATAGTGGTTGTTGTAAGATCAGTGATTCTTTTTTTTGCTGTTTCCCTTCAAACCCACCCCCGTCCTGCCCTGCTCATATGATGCTCCTACAGCTTTATACTTTTAACAGCTTTGTTTTGTTCAAAGTGTCTAATTTTGCAATAATTGGCCAAATGTCCCACCCTTTCCACATGTACATGTGCTTTATCTCTCTCTGTCTTGTCCATTTAACCATTCTTCTCCTTTTACCCTCTCTCCCCTCTCCACAGAGCACAGTAGACATTAAAGTATCAGTATGTCGCACGGCATGTTTACCAGGTTCAAAAAGCCATGAGTGAACACTGTCTTAGTGTTTTTAACTACATTTATAGCAGAGGAGGTAAATTGCCAAAATTAAATTGTGACAACATTAGAAAAATCCGTGGAGATGATAAGGCAGAAATTCCCAGACATCTCTTGCAACTCCACTTCCAAGCCCATGAGCTCATCCCCACCAGCATTCCCTGCTTGGGGTGCATGCCTCAGTCTGGGAAGCACCATTACAGGGAATTCTTGGCTATTTTTGGTCAGATCCTTGGAATTTTTAACAAGTTGGATTCAAATCTATTATTATAAAGTCTAGTTATTTGGAAGTGCTCTTTTATGATTGAAAAGCATATGGGAGAGGATTTAAACAAAGAGAATTAGTGCTCAGTTTCAGTGCCTGGATTATAGAATAATACACAACCTCCTCACAGGGCTGTGTTCATTCAGTGTTTCCTTCCTACCTCAGCAAGGCCCTTCCAAGCACTAGTCTGGTACATGAGCATTGCTCCATTTTCCACGTCTTTTAGAGACTTTTAAAGCAATATCCACTTCTGTTTTGCAGCCCAACATTTCCAGAAAGCATCCACTTACAGAAAGGAAATCTGTGGAGGTTAATAAATAATTACAAATCTGAGCAGAACTATTATAATTAAAAATATTTTTACCCTGTGCTGTTGGTTAGTGGATTGAAAATTGAGCCCACTTGGATGAATTAAATGAAATGCAGGAGGAAGACTACTGGGAAGTGATTGGCTGGTCCTTGTGTCCTGGATCTTCTGTAGCGCACTACTAGGAAATTCATAGCATTCCCAAGGTCAAATGGCCGAATGCTGGATCACAGGATATCTTCCTCGGACACTGCACAGTTATTTTGAAAAAAATCCAGCACTGCAGTAAATATGAGAATCCTCCTGAAGTGGCATTAAAAACCTCACTGACTATGGTTAATAAAAATCTTATATCAAATACATTTTCTTTGGGATGGGGCTGAAATGGATAAGAGGATGGCAGGCAACATTAGGTAATTTGTGCAGTCCTGGCTCCGTGATCCCTCTCTTATAGGAGAGAGGGGAAAGAAGCAGTTTAATTCCAGGAAAAGAAGCACAGCAAATGTTTCTCCCATGAGCAAGCAAAGAGAGGAGAGAAACTGTGACCATTCCCTGTCCTGCCCCTGCTGCAAGGCAGCTACAAGCCATTGCCTGTTCAGGGCAGACAGTGAAATTGCAACCTAGCATAGCCTAGTGGGCTTGCTCACTGCCATAACAGCTATGTTTAGCGGTGGGTATTTTCAGAATCGGGATTTTGTGTTGTAATCCACGTCACACAGCACCTGACTGGCAGATGTCTGGATACACAGCGAGGCTTGGAGGAATTGGTAGCTTGGAAGCGCCGGAGATTTTTTGGACATGACTATTTTGATCATATTGTCTGTTTTCCAAAAGTGAATTTCTAACTACACCCACAGTTCTGGGTCAGCAAGAAGTCAGAACTCACATAAAAACAATCTAATTTTTAAAGTTGCCAAAATAGTAAGATCTTTAAAAATCTGTCAGCTCATTAATATGTTATAATCCCATGCCAGCTTGCCTTCAAATAATTTAGTAGATAAGATCTCATTTTGCTGATAACTAAATGAATTTTAGAACATACAAAGTGTTTTTTTTTTAAAATCTTGTTTTCATTTATGATTGCTTGTAACTGTTTATATCCATTTAATAACTAAAAAAGCATGTCCACAATCTGTCCCTGGCTGAATTCCTCTGAATAGTTCACTTGTTCAGAGTGGTATTGGCTTAGCTTGTTGGTTCAGTGATCAGCGTGATTTTTGAATCAATGTAACACAGGAGAGGGTTTACATTACTGCTGCCACAAAATGTAATCAACTGCCTAGCATATTTGTCTGAAGAATTATTAAAGCATAGAATGCAAAGTGGCAGAAATAGAAGTATAATTCTGGTAAAATCATCAAAGGATGCAATAACCGAGTTAGAAAATGCAGTGACAGATCTAATTAACGAACTAAATTACAATTCAGTCCAAAAATAATTGTCATTAGAAGTAAAATCACATTTCTGTCTGAAGCATCTCAGCATGTTTGCCATCGTGATTGGTAAAACTAGAAAGAAACCCACTCTCATTATTTTTTTAATGCAATTATTACACACAAAAATCAGTCATGAAATCGAATATGCCAGTTTAGCAAACCATTCTCAGCTCAGAGCCTTCCCTCTCACACTCTAACGTGGAGGTTTAGGCTCGGGCCGCTGGCTTACAACACTCTCCTTTTGTGCTCATGTTGGAGTCAACATTAGTTTTGGACTGACTCCTTCCTCCCAAAGATCTCTTCATTTTCTGAATTAAAAAACCAGACCATTTAATTTTACTATTGACCTAATTGCACATCTGAATCAGTTGGAAGCTGTCTAACAAAAGGAAAATACTAATAGGACATGTGCCAACTGCAGTTTAAGTTGGGCTGCTTTTAATATAAGCTGAAGAGCTTTTGTAGTAAGCTCTAACAATGGGTAATACAGCCGCCGAGCTGATTACTTAAGCAACTTCGGGATATATTCACGCAACAAATTTGAATTCTAAGTATTTTGCATACTGTTTCCACCTATATAATTGTCCGCTGGCCCCTATCATTATTTATTATGCAAAACTGAATTTTTTTTGAAGCATGAAGAATGAAGTAATTTAGTATGCAAACAGTTAAAACTCTCATGTGGATTCCGATTTCGTATGTGTTGATAAATTCACTTACGATGACTGACAGTGTGAGATTTTTTGGGGTCATATCGGTCACTCTTTCCATGACACTGATGAAAATGATAAACTAAATGCCAGAAGTGTCCCTGGCGCATCATAGGATGAAATGTGTAAAATGTCAGTGTCTAGCCGGTGTCTATTAATAACTAAATATGATTGCGTGTAATGAGCAGAGATTTTCATGTTGATTGAAGTATGATTTCTTTTGATCTTCCAGATGTTGCTGCTTAGAAATTCATATTGCTCTTTTGCTGCTAAATGCATAATGACCTTTTAAAACCTTTTAAGTGTTAAAAACCCTATTATTTTCAACAGCGAAGTCAAGCTTCCAGCTTTTTTAATGTTGATTGGAAGTTCCTCTCTCTTCCTGTCCTCACCTTCCATTTTTGCTTTCTTCGTTCTCCTCTTCCCTCTCCCTTTTCTACCCTTCTTTTCCTCTAATACATTTCTCTAGCAAAGCTCCTAACACAACACTGACTGCTGCGCTCAGAGGGGCAGACGGCATAAGACAGCTGGACCCCATCGCCGCTTGTGTCACTGCTACTGCCTTAAAGTCCCAGGGAGTTACCCAGCATTGCTGGGAAATTTGGCCCGAGCAAACGTTTCATGTGAATACCCAGGTCACCTCGCTTCCGAGGTAGAAAAGAAACAAAGGCAGGTGTCAGAAATAAAGAATCGCGTAGCTGATGCTGATAGCGGAGTGATCTGCTCTGAAGAAAGGAATGGCGGAGCATTGTAAGCTTTCGGCATGAATAATGCATTTGTGTCGCTCATTTTTGGGCTTAGTCACACCCTGCCTTCCACATTTGGCCCCTTTATGGTTGCACCTGTGCATGAATGGTGACTGCCTGAGAGCCTGCGAGAACAAAACGAGTCCCGGAGTAAAGGCAGCAGCAGCAGCGTAAGCTTCTCTTCATTATTCAGCTTTTGTGCCAGCCCCGCGTTAGCGGAAGGCTGTCTCTGGCCTGTGTGACTCAGCCATGTTAATGCAGGAAACTGCTTCTGCACCACGAAGCTGTTTTAAGCTCTTAACCGATTTGGTTACTGGCCACTGTATGCAGAGGGTGAAGAAAGCTGTCTCTACTCCTGGCACTTTTGGCAATATGATCTCTAGGATGCTTCAAGACCTCTGAACGGGCTTCACGGTGCCCAGGTTTCTTCCTCATCGCCACACTGTCCCAGCATCATTTGCACTGAAAAGGGCCTTGGGAGACTACCTAGTCCAAACCCCCACTCCAAGCAGGGCCAGCATTGGCTTCAGACCCATTTTGCCCAACCCATTTAAAGTATTTTGGATGGGTCTGGAAGGAGAACTGCATCTGGCACGTTACATTTGGTCCGGTATATACTCACGGGTTAAAGGCCAGGCCCTCTTCATAGTCTCATTCCGAGCAAATGCAATGTCTTCAAGCAGTATTTATTCCTGTAAATTAGCACGAGGACAAATTGGCTTGAAACAGTTTGACCAATTCACTGTAAAAGGCTTGTCCTATCTAGTTACTTCCCAACCATCCTCTGGGCCCACTGCCACCCAGCCTAGGAATCGGTTCAGTGCTTCTTATTGCCTGGATGCTGATAAACGATGGGAGGTTGCCAAGGGCAGGGCTGAAGCACAGAGCCTTCCTGAGGTGTTTTGCGGCCTCTGAAATGAGGACAGGGCTCATGGATCTGTTCTAGTTGTTGTGTAACGGCAGGAATATCTACCGCTTCTGCACAGGGAGCGTGTAGATGGAAAAGAATAAAGACTATAAAGCAAAGCAAAGCACCTAGCAAAATAAACTCCAAAGTTTTTTATACCTAGATCCGTTCCTGGAAATGTTCAACATAAACCAAATGATTCTGGTTTTAATTGCGGATTCTGTGGCAAATATGCCACACAAAGCCAAACTCAAGAAGACCCTAGACCCTTGGAGGACCGGACCAAGCTACCATGGCACCAGTGAAGAATGGCTCTGGTGGCTGCTGTACCAGATTATGCCAGATTTTTGTGCTTGCAGGTGAAAAATGCTGTCCGCCGTATGGCATCTTTGCAATGTCTTTGTGAAAATGGCTGCATCTTTTACATACTTCCCTGTGGATCTGTTTGTCACTAATGCAATAGTGACAGTCCTGGGGCCCTATTGCTCTCAGCTACTTCTGGTTCCTGGGCAATGTACTGTGTCATTCATTACATATGCTGGTCCCATCTGGTCTGACAAGCCTTCTCCATCCTCAGAAGTGATTACAAGTAATAATGATGAAAAAACCCAGAGAATTTTTGCTTTATTTTGTAAATGATTGCTTTGTGTTGCATGAGGGCACTTCCTGCCCATCTCTGGGGTCACCTCGCAACCATTTCCAAGCCTCCTGCCATCAGATCCATATCAAGCAAGGGCATCTGGAAGCTCATTTGGGATGGGAGCTCTCCCGTTCACCATCCTTGCTTTCTCTGGGCAGAGGTGAGGCTGCTGTGCATGCAATGGACTCATGACCATTACTCTGATAGAGGCTATATAAACATACTGTAGCAGTTTCATTTGTGTGCTGCCAAAATATTAAAAGAAAAGCTGATACTAATACAGTATCAACCACCAACACTGCATAATTAAGCATGCATTATTTGCAGCTGATGTTTGTCTGTTTAATAGAATTAAGGATAATTAAGAGAAAACAGTGAGAAGATATCACTGCGCAATACAACAATCTACCAAAGCAAGTGAAACAGTGAAAGCAATGTCTCTGTGTAGGATTGTTCATCCTGTGTGTTGTTTGCTCCTTTATTTCTTTAATGAATCACTTAATAATAAAAATGATATATATTTATATATGTATATACATGCATACATATATGTGTGTGTGTGTATAGGGATTAAGTGAAAAAAGCATGGTTGAGGCACATTATGCTTTTAAAATCTCTGTTTAAAGGGGACACTCCAATTTTGAGAGAGTAGAAGCATTTGCCAGATAGGGCTAAGATGGCCACGTCCCAAATTTTTCTCATCCAGCATCCTTTCCTTTTGTTTACACTGAAATGCCCTGTGACTGTTCCTGTCTGATCGCATTCCCCACTCTCCTCACCCTGAAGCTAACATCTCTGAATTGACTGGAGTAAGTCCAAAGGACGTTAAACACTGGTTTGGCCACTGAGTTTTGCTACAGGAGTGAAAGTGGATGAATGGCTTGTGCCAGTCCATACCTTGGTAAAAGCATGTTCTTTTGATGTCCCACCTTGGTGCTAAGCATCCTGCCTGGCTGTGGTGTGTCAGATATAAGTCAACTTTCTGTTGGTGGGTATCTTTTTGCTTCAAGGGTCTGTTCCTTTAATCAAAATCAGTAGGGACAGCAGAGGGAGTGCAGCTAAGGATGTGTTTACTTGAAACATCCAGAGCTCTGAATACATCACCAACATGGGCCAGAATGGCCTGGGGAACATCTGTGCTTCAGCTTTGCTCAACAAAGACAAATACGTCTCACTCACTGCTTCGCTCTTATATAAGTTTCCATATTGGTAGAAATAATTCAATGTATCTTGGTAATTCTGTTAAGGCAGGCTCACCAGTTCCCCCACTTCAGATTCAATAGTAATTGGGTTGATATTACCTGCAGGTATCTTTTTAAGAAGATGCTGTTAATGTCACTACTCCAGAAGCTTTATCAATACATTAATTGGTGCTAGAAAATTGACAGCCTGCCCTTACAACTATCTGATTTTGAGCAACCTGAAATTTAATTTATGATTTGAAATTATTTTTGTTTTGGAAGATAATGCACTACAGAGGGACAGTAAGAAGCAGCATCCTTGGGCAGCACCTGGATTTGATGAATGGATACCTAATGCAATCACTGTTTTTGTTTGTTCCTGTAGTGAAGGCACACCCAGGGGCTTTGGTAAGGATTAGGTCCTCTGTGCTCAGTACCATGTACAAACAGATTGCAATCGAATGTGGATTCATATATAAGAAAATGAAGCCAGCCATTCCCTGTCAGAAAAATTGAATTCCCTTCCCAACAGGTCGATAACGTGAGCTCAGACAGTGGTGGTTGAAAAGGACAGCTGCCATGGTGCACAATGGAGCTTCCTTAGGAAGGTCCCATACCTCCATAAAACTCCAGCAAGATGAATCTCTGCACCAACACAGAGCTTTTGGTAAAAACGTGCTCCAATGTAGAAACTTACCCCTCTGTCTTCATTCCTCCAGGGCCGCCGTGACAGACAGGCACAGTTGGTGGTTCCCTGCAGTAGCAAGGGCTGGCAGACTGCTTCGCGTGGACAAGGTACATGGCATAGCGCTGCCCCGGTCCCCAGTCTGGCCAGTCTCTTGTCTGCACAGCTGCTGGCAGAGACTGTAGGAGGCAACAATTACCATTCTGGGGGGCAGGTCCCCCCTTTCCTCCTCCTCAGCAACAACTAGAGAAGGAAGTCCAGTGCTCCTTCCCAGGCATGTCCCCTCCCTCTCTCACCTGATCCAGCATCTCCTGTTCCCCACTCATGAAGCATTCAGGCAGATGGTCCAGGAGCCCAGAGAAAACTTAGAAAAGCAATTGTCCCCCAAACTGGTATCTCCCAGCTTTTCCTACACCCTTCCTCTAAATCTTCTCCTTGCTTTTGCAGAACTGAATTTTACCTGTAGTAAGGATCAGCCTTGAGCTGGCGTTGCACTCGTAAGCTCTGCTGAGAGCTGATCCTGAAATGCGCCTTTCTGCCTGGATTTTGCAGAGCTCTCTGAGGTCTGGTCCTCCTGGCACTGCACAAAAAGACACGATGGGTTCCCACAAAGGGGTAATGAGGACTACTGCCAGCAGCCTGAACCCGATTGGTCTAATTTCCATGCATGGCTGAAATTTTAGGGGCCTGGGAAGAAGGAGAAAGAGAAGGATACAGCTACCTAAATCTCTTTGCTAGTCAATGTAAAGGCATAAGCAACTATAAAGACTTGCAGAGATTGCTCATGTCTCCCTTACTTGTGAGGTGTAAGAAAACTAGAGGGGAACCACTGGAAATGTTAGTTGTCTTCACGCCTTTGAAATCTGCTTCATCATCCTTTCCTAAAGGTGGGAATCTAGAAGTGGATGGTGACGTTTCTTAGGTTTTGAAGTATGTGGCAGTAGTTAGAGCACTGACTTAAGGTGGGGAATATCTAGCTCTCAGCTTCCCTCTGATGGAGGTGGAAATGTTCTCCCATTTCCCAGATCTCCAGGGTACCCTGATTAGCAAACCACCCTGTCTCCTGGCCGAGAGCAGTTGCCAGCTCTTTTCAAGCCAAGCCATGGAACGGCCAGGCTGTCAAGAGTCACATGGAAGAGACAGCAAGCAGGAGGGAACCAGGCAGCAGCCAGGCACGCAAGAGCAGTGTTGGGTTTTGCCATGGCTTTCTCCTGTTTTTCATCCAGTGATGCTGGACTATAAGAGCAGAGAAACCCCAGCATGCTGCAGCCATAACAGCAATGGGGAAATGACTGCACCACCTTGGTGGTATCAGAAGAAGTCCTGACTCATCTGGAAACTGAGGCAGGGTGTAGGTGCCTGTTTGCCTACACGTGGGTTGCTTCAGGATCGGTAGCCCCAACCATGCCAACTGCAGCAGCAACTGCAGCAAAGAGCCTGGGCAAGATTCAGGCTGAACCTGCGTGGTTTTACCTGTCAACGTCCATGATTGTTGAAAAGGAGCAGTTTTGACAAACTGGACCAATGTCTGATATTTGTAAACCAGAGTGTGTCTGTGTTCATATTTATTCATGCCATTCTCCAGTGTTCTGGTTCCTAGATTGGTGTGAGGATAGTTCCTCGGAAATTAATAACTGTTAGAGCTCTGTGGCTCAGTGAATTGTTTACTTCCTTACATCATTAATACTATCCTTGTAGGGAGAAGGAGTGCTGAAAATAACAAACAATTTTTCCTTCATTAATATTCTGAAGACTATGAGAGCAAAGGCAAGACATGACTGCTAGCTACCGTGGGGCCTCGAAATACATAGCTTCCACCTGGTGCTTCGGTCCACACTCAGGTCTTTTCTCATCACGGTAATAAAAAGTGGTATAATTACACAAGCCCAAGTTTGCATCTTTTCTGGCATAGTGCCCCTTCTCTCGTCTGTCTCTTCCTCTGGATATGTGTTGCATGTACATCACTTACTTAGAAAACATGCTGGATTTTACATGCTGGCCGTGGGTATCACTGCTGCGGCTGGCTGGGAAATCACCCCTGAGCACTGGTCGTTGGTGGGGCTGATGGTTCAGTAGGTGGCACCATTTCCTCTGGATTTAGGACCAAAGCCGAGTCCCGCCACGATGTGTGGGGAGCCGTAAGGCCGAAGTGCCCTCTTGTAAGTAAGCCCGTTATCGGGGCTGGTTGTTTCAGAACAAGATGTGAAGCTGCGTTTCTGGCCCCGGGTGGGAGGAGGACTGACCTTGGCACCCTAGTTAAAATTCACTTGTGTAATTTCGTTCTGATTCTATAAATCTCCTTTTGCACATTCAACTGGGTATTGTGTCTTTTTTACTTTCCAGCCTAAAAACTGCCGTCTGGTATTCAGTATGTTGTAGTAACTCTCTTAAACCAGTTATTACTGTCTACCCCAGAGATGGCTGCATTCCTACAGTGGAAAAGAAACGTGTCCCTATACATTTCTCCCCTCACGATGTTGAATCTTAATTAATTGCAACTTATAAAGTGCTTTGAGATCCCCAGAGGGGGAGGAAAAAAAGTATGGAAGTGCAAAGTATTGTTAATTGTTGTTCTAGCACTTTAAAAGCGTGAATCTGGCCCTGAAAACTAGCCACAAAAATGCACTAATTCCAAATTCTGCATGAGAAAACTCGAGGCCACAAGGGAATTCGAAAGGTTCCTAATTAGGCAGAATTCACAAGGCAGACAAAAACTGGAAGACAAAGGTTAAACAAAAGAGGCAAGAATATATTTCATAGGAATCCAGAAGACAAGTAGAGAAATGCGGTGACAGACAGACACTTGGTCTAGACCACAGAGCAGGTGCAGATCCGCCCGAGGAGATGCCCGCGCATTAGCACATACTGCACTGGTACATGTGCTGGGCAAACCCATGCCTGAGGTAGCTCAGGCAACTTCCTTGGCATGGCACCAGGGATCTGTTTGGCCCCTTTTGTTTAGCTGTATCCCAAGAGCAGAGACGGACAATTAGACTGACATTGATAACTGCCTGCTGTACAGTCAGGGGAGAGAGTGACCATTTGTGTGCTGCTGGCTCTGCCCCGTAGGGTCTTTGGATCTTGTGTTTTCTTCCCTCATATTATTATTATTACTATTTTTAGAAAATCCTGGAGAGAAGGAGCAAGTGGTTAAAAACACAAACTTAGAATAAAAAATGAGCAACAGCCTTGGGGCTGGATTTACAAGGCCAGCTCAGGATACTAACAGCCATTTTATGTTCTAAGCCCAAATGTTAATTTTCTAACTCTCTCCTCTCCCCTCACAGGAAACATTTAATTCCCTAAACACCAAAGTTTCCACTGGTAAAGTTTGCCAGGTGCCGTGTCACTAGGCTTGCACAGACAGACCTTCACCTGCAATTTGATGACAGAGTTGCTAGACATCTGTTTCACTGAGAAATTGTTGCTCTTTCCCAGAGGAGGGGACCCTGCTTCCCCCCCACCTCCTCGCTTCTTCTCACAAAATGCAGCCAAACACTCCTCCCCGCTACACACTGGTTTGTTTTTTTTTTCTGATAATCCTTGAGATGAAATCCCTGCTTTGCCTGTTTTGGGACAGAAACTCACAGCCAGATCTCCCCTCTTTCTGGAGACTTTCTACCCAGTGGGGTAGTGAGTGAGATAGGACGTAGTTTTCTTGGCCGATCCTGTAACAGTTATTTCCAATTCCCTTTGCATTTGCAATTCAGTATTCACAGACTAAGGAAGAGACCCATCCCTGCCTCTCCACCAGTGCAGGTAAGGATCCAACCCCCAAGGCTGCAGAATCAACTCTACGGCTTCTTGTTCCCTGTGACTTAATGAATATTTATGTCTTTATTGCAGCATGGAATAGCTCAGGTCCCAGGAGCACAGCGAGCAGGGGAATGTTTGATTTGTGAGCCTGAGATAGGGAGCAGCAGTAGCTGAAATTCAGGTGCCGTGGGGATTTCTGCAGAGGAGGGGAGAGCCCTGGTATCTATGTAATTTAGGTACCGAGGAGGTCTGGAGGATGGCTGTTTTGGAAGTTAGCACATAGAGCAGCAGTCAGACACCTCAACCCCCCAGTGAATCTGGTTCCAGAGGCTCCAGCACAATATGCAATCCGTATTCATGTATTTTGATTATACAGAAAGGTTTTTACCTTCCCTGAAAATGAAGCACAAAGGGCCTAATTTTAGATGCTGCACTGATATAACTCTTGATAAGTATCACTGAAGCTGATCAGCAAAACAGCATTTCACATTTGCCTCTTCGAGAATGGGATTTGTTCCTTACCTAACCAGATAATAGTGTTGTCATCAGACTAATCCGTATGCCTGCAGAAGAAAGTAATATCTCTTGTTCTACCGTTGCTGTAACATTTCCTTTTTGGACATTCACCACATATCTAAAGGCTCCACAATTTACACAGAAAATAGAGAGCTTGTCTTTCCTTGCTAGTCTTTGGCTGATTTTACCCGTGCTCGGGTTGCACTAGTCAGTGTTCATTTTCTTGACGTAGATACAGCAGATAAGTGTAACATCCCTAACAGAATACCACAAATACTGTATGGAAGGGTACAACATCTCCCTTTTGGGCTGGATCTTTGCTTAGTGCATGCAGGTTTTTAATGTTAAATGTTCTCAAGAAGAGATTAAGACCAGAGTCCATTTTCCTTTGTGAGCCCCCAGTGAGTGACAGCCCAGGTACTTCTTAGGATAAGGTTTCGTGAAACAGCTCAGCCTTACGGCTCATAGTCTGCAAAAAAGTAATGTCCTCACTACAGATCCTGCGGTCTGTTTCCCTTGCATTCACTCAGCTCCTTGGACCTCTTAGCAACCAGTCCGTATCATTACAGAAAAAAAACGTTAACGTGGGGAAAGAAAAGAAGAAATGAAAGTTTAGATTAGTGAGCTGATCTGTCTCACTGTATTCTTAGCTAAGCCAATGCGAGGGACTTGATGGGGCAGCACTGCCAGCAGCGGGGGGGATGCGCAGGGGTGGGGGCTGCCCCCCAGAGTAGTGAGCTGTGAGCTTGCCCCATCTGCCTGGGAAACTTCACCGTTGGAGGTGAATGGATGTCAATCCGCTGTGTGATTCACCCCTTCCAGCAGAGCTCCCTATCTAACGTGGGTGCAACAAACTAGACCTGAATGCCTTAATTAGATCATGCTACCATTGCACATACCACAAAGGAATTTGGGATGGGGGAGAGGGAGGACCTAAGAAGTGATGCTAGCTGTGGCAGGAGAAAATGGACCATTTTCCTTCTGTGTTTGAGCCTAATTATTGTACTGAGAGTCTGTCTTCACTGGTGTCTTGGAGCTTTAGGGCTCTGTGCTGAAAGCAGGATAAGTGCCAGTAGCAAAAGAACAGGGTACTCAGTACCAGAACAACAAAAACATCTTCATGAAGGCAGTGACCTGCAGGACTCTAATTAGCTCTGGTAGCAGCAGGACCCAGCTGTGATGCTGAACACAGATCTGAAGCTTGAAGAGACTCTGGCCAGCCACAAGCAGGCTCCGTAACTGTGCCAGAAGAGAAAGGAACAGAGGAAACTTCTGCCACGGTGACATGAAAGACTGCTCAAAAGGTGTCTCGGGCTCTTGTGCCAGCTGGCTGAGTGGCTGCAGTGCCTAGGTATAGAGGCTAATTTCTGGGAAATGTAGACATCTATGTTTAATATTAGAGCTTGTGACTCATTTGCTACCCCAACTGCACAACCAAACACAGAGGTTCCAATCTTTTTTCCTGTGACCTTCAATCATCTGTTGGAAAATCAAGTCATTAGGAAGAAATTGGGAGAGTTTATTTCAGAAATTTCACTGAGATGAAGAAACTTCTATGCTGCATTTGCCCATCTTTCCTTGAAGACCAAAGATGAGGAGGGTCACCCAAAAGGCAGATTTTTCCGTCATTCTGACCTTACAGTACAGCCTCCATATTTTCTTAAATGCAGGGAGCTGATGAACTTACCCTTGTCATGTTTTCACAGGTCTGGGCCTCTTTTCATCATATTCCTCTAGGCAGTTCCAGATGTATTTTCTACTACTTGACCCCATAGTTTTGATTTGTGTGGCAGGTTGCCTGTTCCTTTGCTTTTCCACATTTCCTTTGTTTGACAAAGAATCCCATCCTAATCCTTTGAATTTGCCCATGATTCTGCCATCAATCCCTCAAGAAAAAAAGGTACAAAATGTACAGACTTTCCTAGAACCCAGAGAAACGAGTATCATGAGGAACACTGGTGCTAAATACTGTTGTTTACCCATGCACTCCAAATGCATTAATAGGTTACAAAATGGAGATGAGTTTAGGTTAAACAGACAGCTTTGTCGCTTTGCAGATGACAGGCCTTTAGACTCACAAGAACGAATAAGACGATTCAAGCATGGCTTTACCAGTCAAGACACTTCTCCTACGTTCTTACAAAAGCTTGTGCAATTGTGTATTAATGTAAAAGGCACTTTCCCTTCCTGTGATTATTTATGTAATCAGCAGGAAAAAAATTCATGATGAACTAGACTCTGCGGGTCAGCCTCTGATCACTCTAATTTGAATGTTGGATGAAGAAAAAAATGTCACAGGCAGCCAATATCCTGAAAAAGAGAAGATCTGCAGGGACACTGACAGGGGTCTGGCAGTGAGTTGTCACAGTAGACTTTGCTGGTTATTTGCTGTCTTCCTCTCTGTGTATCATCTGGTCTTTTGCCCCTGAATTACTAGCTTAGGCTCCCCCGCATGCAAGACAGATGCCTAATTTGTGGATACCAACAGGAGTCATGTCCAAAATAGATGTTGAAGTGCTCAGACCTGTTAAAACTGAGAAACTTCTGGGCACATCTGAAAATACATTAGTTGCCTTAGGAACACTGCTGCTCAAGGCTGCGATGATACCCACAGATTTTTAGGTGCCACCAGGTTTCCTGAAGGAATGGTTTTGGGGGTACCACCTTTTTGGGTGTTAAGCCTTAAAAAGATTTAGTTGTGGTGTGGGGGCATAAGTCCTTGATATTTCTGTGCAACTCGCAGGGAATCACCTCTGCCTTGCCAGCTCCGCAGTTTTGCTGGCTCCCTGGTCGGGGTGGGTGGTGGGTCACAGGGATATGGCATTCAGACTTCAGACTCCTGCTGCTCCTGGGTGTTGTATGGGCAGCCGAGATGTCTGACTTGGGGGTGGCCATTCCTTTGTGTGGCAGGGTGCTGGGGTGCAAGGCTGCACCAGTGCCGTACAGAGGCAAAGCCCTTTACCCCCTTTCAGTGACAGAAAGCATAAATGCATTACTCTTTGGCTGGCACAGAAGTAAGTGATTCCAAAGTGGCCACAGCAGCCTATATACTCATTGTTTGCCCAGTGATAATACACAAAACCTTTCCTAATCCCACCCTCATGTTCTTCTATCATAGAATCATAGAATGGTTTGGGTTGGAAGGGACCTTTAAAGGTCATCTAGTCCAACCCCCCCTGCCATGGGCAGGGACATCTTTGACTAGATCAGGTTGCTCAAAGCCCCATCCAACCTGACCTTGAATGTTTCAAGGGATGGGGCATCTACCACCTCTCTGGGCAACCTGTTCCAGTGTTTCACCAACCTCGTCATACAACATCTCTTCCTTATATCTAATCTGAATCTAACCTCTTTTAGTTTAAAACCATTACCCCTTCTCCTATTGCTACAGGCCCTACTAAAAGTCCGTCCCCATCTTTCTTATAAGCGCCCTTTAAGTACTGGCAGGCTGCTATAAGGTCTCCCTGCAGCCTTCTCTTCTCCAGGCTGAACAACCCCAACTCTCTCAGCCTTTCCTCATAGGAGAGGCGTTCCAGCCCTCTGATCACTTTTGTGGCCCTCCTCTGGACCCACTCCAATAGGTCTGTGTCTTTCCTGTGCTGAGGACCGCAGAGCTGGACGCAGTACTGCAGGTGGGGTCTCACAAGAGCAGAGCAGAGAGGCAGAATCACCTCCCTCAACCTGCTGGCCACGCTGCTTTTGATGCAGCCCAGAATATGGTTCTACGATAAAGCTGACCATGATGTTGGTGCTTTCTGTCCTGAAGCTCTTCCCAGCTGGAATAGGAGGAGTTAACTATGGCAGTGGCAGAGTTTCACAAGATCATTACTGCAGTTAAGGAAAACAGTTTTATTGACGCTTCTCAAAGGAGAGTAATCAATGGCTTGATGTCCCACTGGTGGCCAGCAATGAGCAGCGTACTGGGCTCTGGTGAGATCCCATCTGTGATATTGTGTCTGGTTTGGGCACCCAGCTGAAGAGGGATAGGAAGAAACTGCAGCAGGTCTAATGGAGGGCTACCAAAATGGCACGAGGCTGGGAGCTCATGGCTCACAAGGAGAGGCTGAAGGAGTTGGACCTGTTCTGCCTTTGTGAAGAGAAGGCCAAGGGACAAATTTGTAAATAAAACGGCTTGATGGGCAGCTACAAAGATGGAAGACCAAAATCCTTCTTGGTAGTGCCAGGCAGTATAAGAAGGACAAAGATCACAAAATGCGATTTGGGATTTCAGTTTGGACATTAAGAAAATGTGTTTCAGCAGGAGGGCACAGCAGTGGAAATGCTCACCAGACGTGTTGTGCAACATCCGTCTTTCAAGGTTTGGAAGGATCAGGTACACAAAGCCACAGACCTGGTCCCATGTGGGTGATAGTCTAGCAGAATAGGAAGATGGAGACTAGAGACCTCCCGATGTCCATTCCAACCAACATTTCTGTGATTCTGTGATTTAGACAATTCTGGGCATTTTTGTAGCTGTTATCTGTAGCACAAATGCAGTTCCAGGCTTCTGAAATGAGACTGAGTCAGACCAGAAGACTAGAACAAAAAAATCTGAGAGCAAAAGTTTTGCTCTAAAAACCAATGCATCAGAAAACTGGAATAATTTTATCCATATGCTGGTATAAGACAAAGAGCTGGGTGTTTGCCATTACATTGAATGGACTGACTGTGAGTCTCCTGTCATGATACAAAGAGCTGGAGATAACTTCAGAAGGAGCCTGCTGGAAGGAGGCTCTGCATGCTGAAGTAGTGAAAAGCTGCCTCTCAGCTGACAGCAGAACGAAGTCTTTTTATACTCTAAAATTATTCTTACAGAGACTGAGGAGCAATTGAGTGTGGGGAGCCCCATCCAGCTCTTGACAGTGGTAGCTCTCTGGATTAAAATGTTAGGAAGAGAGAAAGAAATACCCTGAGGAAAGAAGTCAGCATTAATTTTACTGTTACTGGGTTTGGGAGTGAGTAATACCGAAGTCTCAGGCTTGCAGTCACCCATGTAGCAATAGGCCCCAATTTAGTCTGCAACAAAGAAGTCTGCTGTCAACATGCGCACACATCTACATCATCTTTCAAATACCTTCTAGCACCACTCACCAGTTACTTCCTATGTGATTAACACACTCCCTATGAGTGGGCAAAAGTAGCATTTCCAGTTTTCGCTGTACGGCGAGTCTTTGACCGTATGGGCTGGCTGCTGCCTGGAGAACAAATAGTGCACTGCCATTTCACCTAACCCCGTGTGTCAAACCGAAGCATCAGATTGAAGCTATGGCAGGCACACATCAGTGTGCGTGGATATGAAACCTAAAAAAGAAATAAACTTGTAGATCTGCACGGATCTATTTAAATACAATATTTTATTCCATTCCATGCAGCTTTTTATACAGTTCTCATCACCATAGCAACAGAGGTCCAGCTCTTCAAAGGGTATTTAGGTATCCTTCAGCACCCAAATCTACCATCTGGGTGCTACTGCAGTCACAAAAGTATTATTAAGCTTCCACACACTTCCTCTGTGTGTCCAACGTACCTGAATACAGATGCTGCCCATAGCTGAGAAGCTGCTAAGGGCTCAAGCCAAAACAGGACTTGAAGACAGATCCTCAAAATGAGAATTTCCCCACTTGACTCTTCAGTGCCTTGTAAACACCCTGGGAAGATGGTTAAATGAGCTGTGGCTCACACAGTGGACAGCCAAGTATGGCCATATATTCATTTCTGTACCTGCTGGTCGTGCCATCCTGGCAGCCCCATACAGCTTGGTGGTTAAAGCACTGATGTGTGACAGACAGGTTCAAATTTTACTCTGAATCATTTGAAACAGAGAAGTATACCTCCCGCATCCTACCGTTGCCCTAATTCCAGTTCTCCTTGTTTGAATGAACAGGCTGAAGATTTCGTCTGCAGAACACCTTGGCCCCAGGGCAAAGGCTGGAATTTTGCCTCAAATGAAGCAAAACCAGGGAACTGAGCTAGAGTTTCCTGCAGCACAAGATTAACAATCATCTGTCATGGTTTGGTTCCATTATCTTTTTGTAAAGGGAGATATGTGTGCAGGGGGATTTTTAAAATATACATATTTCTGTGCATATAAATTGTGTACTTCTTTGCATGCTTCTACTTAGATGAATAGTGTGTGTATATTTTGCAGCATTGTACAGATATTGCATGAATAAAGGTTGTTGTGTACATTTTTTATTTCCCCTTTCTAAATACCTCAATATATGTTGTATACGGTGATGTTTATGTTCAGACAGTGTGCAAGGTTGTGCGTGCATGTGCCCTGTTTGATGGGGGAAGGGGATCTTCTTGGCACAATACTTATTAGTATCATCAATCATCGGGGGTGTCATTTCCAAATTCCCTTTCCCTTACCTAATTTGCTAAATCTAATTCTTTATCACACTACAAAACCCAGCATGAGAGATGGAAGTGATAATGAGAGGTGGCTTGCTCATCCATGCTCTACTGTACAAAGGCAATGTCAGCCTGGCATCTTCTAGAGAGTTTTCCTATTTTCTTTCTCTTCCCATCTAGGGTGCTCTGTATGTGCTCAACCCACAACAATTAGCAGCCCACTGCATCCCTGTTGCACTGTGGCTTTATTTATTTCTGGGTCCTCAGTGTGCTCTTCAGTTGCTGGAGTCCCTGAGTCAAGCATCTTGCTTGATCTGTTTGCTGGTGTTGTCTGCTGGTGCTTTCTTGGCCTAGATACATTTGCTAATGCATCCAGTTCAGGACACCTCCAAAATGCACTTCATTAATCTCAACAACCTAAGGCTATGTATTTTTTTTTCCAAGTCTGGTACTAAATTAGCAAAAGACCTTTATCAAAAACTTGCCTTATTGAATTTGCCAGTCCTGTTCTACTTGTGCAAATAATTGTATGTCTTTGAAACTTGGAGGGAGGAATAAACCCAAACCATGAGTGGAATCTAAACTACTGACTCAAAACTCCCATCCCTGACATGGACAGGGCCAGGATTTCATCCTATATGTGCTGCCACTCCCATCCCATATGCAAGTCCTGTTCTTATCAGTGAATTTAACTCACCAGAAGTCATTGAGTTCCCTGGCTTTATTCACAGGACTGTCCTACACATGGACTCCTAATGGACTTAATGGATCTGCACGCTGCCCATCTATGTGATTACAGCACTGGCTTCGGGCCCAATTACTCATGGATGAGACTTTGTTTCACCAGCAGACTTTTAAAATACGCAGCTTCTTCTCTCAGTTGTTATAAAGAGGATGCCACAGAAAGAAAACAGAAACACGTGAAAACAGTAATAAGGCAGGTCAGGAGCCCTAGCAGGAAATGACCTTCAAAATCTCATGCACATTAAGGGAAAAAAACCCCAAGGTCTGCTTTTCATAAGACAGGGAAGGTACGTCCAGTGCGTAAAGGTTTTAACACCAACACAAAGAATCAGCGAAGCCTGACTGTTATATTTGATAAGGAAAGAGTAAGACTCAGAATACAAAGATGTCACCAATTAGCAGCATCTCAGATAGAAGTGTGAATATTTTTAGAAAGCTGAAAGAATGGGAGACTTATTTTTAAACAAAGAAGAGATTTTAATCAGATGGAGAAACAGATATTATGGGGGATGCTCTACAAAAATCCTTTGAGAATTTTGTTGCTTAGTGCCAGAAGGAACGGTACTTCAATCTTTTTTTCTTTTTTTTTCTTTTCTTTTTTTTCACTTCGGACCTCTATGATTCCCCCAGTGACAACACAGTCCCATGAGCTGGAGCATTTGGGACTCCCTGTTCAGATGCTGTCACGATGACATCAGTCTTTGTAGGAGCACAGGAAGTAACACTGTGGATCAAGGAACACTGTACTGAAGTTTTGCTAAAACCAGAATCTTTCTACAAGTCCAGTAAAACAGATGACTTTGGGAAGGACCTACTCAAAAGGTGAAAAGTCACATCAGTAACTCAGGCCGACAGCAGTCAGGATTTATCAGAAAATTGGAAGAGAATGTTTCTCAAACAGAAGTTGTGATAACAGATGTACAGCGAAGGGTCTGCTTTGATAACTGGATTCACGGTGGTGCACCTTACCCACCTCACACGTCCCCCTGAGGCAGGCAGGCAGACGCACAGCAGAAGCTACGTTACTTGAATGCCCCATGTGCAGCTGCAAGAAGCCCAACCATGAACTCAGGTATTTGCTCAGAGGCCCTGAGACCCCAAAGACTGATTTTCCTTTACAGAGGAGGTACCTGTTTGCTCAGCTTCCTGACTGAAAGCCGTGTTCAGACAGCTATAGCTATAAATAAAGGCTTAAACAATGGTATTTGAGATTGTAAAAGCTCTTCTGAGCAGGGATTGACTACTACACTGACCCAATATTCCTTACTCTATTCTTGGTTGGCTTTTGGGCACCTGTGTAAAATTTATTTTCCAAGGAAAATATAAAAACCTTAAATGTGCTCTCATCTGGTCATTTCACACCCAAAGAGATCATGCCAATGCCAATGTGCAAGGAAAGGTACCACCAGACTCCTTGTGTCCCATTGCGTGGCCCATTAATGAACTTGCCTAATTAAGTTCTCTTTTCTGGGACCTGTAAGTACCTAATGGAAATAGCTTTTAGCACAGGGAGGCTACGAGGAAAGAAGTAAGACTTTGGCACTGAAATGGCAAGTTGCTGGTCAATGGCTGTTTGTCTTCCCAGAGCCAGAGCTACAACTGTCCCCCACATAAATGCTCCAACATTCAGATTGTCTGAGGAGTATTTTGTTAGCCTTTTGTAGCAGACCCGTAGAGAAAAGAATCATAAAATACATTGTAAGTGTAAAATTAAATGTGATTAGACAGGCAGTAAGCCTCAATTCCTGCATATTCCCTGCAGGCTGGGAGACGTCCTTTTCCTCCCTTACACCCTAAAGCTGTCCTGTTGGCTGTGTCCAGCTGTGTGCCTCACTGACACATGTACAGCTACTCCCTGGGGGAGCTGAAGGACTCGCCGCTTGAGCGCACGAGTTTTGGCAGCTCAGCTTGTCTCCGTGTCTGTGTCACATTATAGTACCCTCCACACAAGAACAAGGTAGTCACTTCTCTGATGCAAAGTCAGCTGGTTGCTATGATAAAACATGGGTTTTGTCTGAATGCTGTTTTGAGGCTAATGTATAGCTCTGGCACCAACATCTAAGGAGGTATCACTTGAGATTTGTTTTAGGCTCCATATCTGAATAGACCTCCACTAATGTATTGGCCATTCCATTGTATCTAGTATTTCTATGGATCCTATCAGTATGGCATGTGAGGTAGCTCTCCTGAAGTTATCCTACTCACTAGCAACATCAGGAATAGCCATGCATATAATCTGCTACAAGAAAACATTTAAGAACATATTACTGAGTGATGTGGCCATTTTCTCTCATATGTCTATCAGAGGCAAAGGAGCAACCCCTATACAGACAACCAGCTCAAGAGCTACTTAACTTAGACCATAACAACCAACCGCAAAGATGGATGAAGCTCTTACCCCCAGTGGCTGGGTAGGCAGGCAGACCTTGACCAGGTCTCAGGTTTTTTCAGTCTGTAGAATTCTAAAGAAGTCACTAAATTATTGCAGGGATAAATCTTTCCTGCATACTTTGAAAATGAAAAATATTATACTTTATAGCAGATAATTTTTTGACAGGTACGTACCTTATGATTCACATTTGACTTGCACATCAATCATAGTAAAAGTCAGATAAGGCCCGTTAATACTGTGCCTGGTAAATTTCCTCAACAAGTCTGCAAAGCTAAATGTTTCTACTATTGTATTTAGATAACTGCCACAGCCACCTACAATTGGATGGTCTGTACTAAGAAAAAATACTATTACTTCTGCAAATCCACCAAGTTATGCACTGCAGTGCCATTCAGGCTAGGACAGTTATGAAGGCAGTTGTCACAATCCTCCTGCTGCTCAAAGGGCTAAGAACTTTGGCCCAGGAACCAGCTGTACGCTGGGTTAAAACACCAGCAATTTTCACCTTGGGGTAAGGTTTAGTGGAACTCGTTGTTTTTAATTTGCAGCTTTGAGAAGTGTAACCATCTATGTTTTATAGATTTTTCTTTTCCTATGAGGGAACTCATCAACTTTGATGTCTGTAACTATTGATTCTCTGTATTAAGGGATTGGTAAAACAGATTAACCACAATAGCATGTTAATTAAGACCATGTTTCAGCTTTCCAAAATTACTCTCTTTTTGCAGAAAGCTGATGAATTGACTGGCATTAGGGACCATCCAAGCCAAGGAGCCAGAAGGTGTAGATCACAAGGGAAATCATCCACATACCCAAGAGAAGGCTTGCAGACTACACAGTCCTGTTCTCACAATGTCTTGTGTGGGGCTGTTGTATCCAAATCTTTAGCGGTGCTAACAGGATACTTTGCATAGACAGAGCCCTGTCAGATCTTCAGCCAGGCTGAGACTGGATTTGCTGTGTGTGCAAATCCCAGGATGAGGAGTCAAGACTAAGAGCAGGACCTTGTGCACAGAAAGATGTTCTGCCAAGCAAGGCCAGCCTATCAGACTGGGAACCTCTTCAGGTTTTCTACTTTAACTTCATCTAAATCAATCATTCATCTCCTTCCATCCTTAACTTTCATCTGCCTTGTGCAGTTAGGCTTCACCCTTTGCAGCAGCCCCCTGTGGTGGGTTTGCGCCTGGTACAGAGGATGCTAATCTGAGCTGGGGACATTATGGCTGCTTTTGGGTAAATAACAGTTTTCGACTGGAAGGAAAATGCAAATGTCTCGTGTGTTGTGTTCTCCCACCTTGGTGCTCCCAGACTCCTGCTCTGAAGGAAGGACCCTCTGCCTGCCTTTCACTCCCACTTTGCTCTGCCTTTCCCAAGCCCCATTTCTGACTGCACTCTCACCGATTTTTTTTTTTTTCCAGAGGCTGTAAAGCTCAGTGTCAGCTCAGCTTGCATTAGTGTCAGAGAAGTGTTGCATGGCAGTTTACAAAAGAGAAAATGGAAAGTCAAGCATTATGTAATGTGAAATATGGTAGAGTACCTATGCTGAGATTCTCTGAGAGGCTTGAGGCTCCAGCTACCTGAGAAAGCTGATAAAAGCTGCCGTCATCCAGTGTTTCAGGTCCCCTCTCTACCATGGCTCCGGCCCTGCTCTGTGTGGGCAACTCACAACACACATGAACTCGGGTTTTTTGCCTCAGTCTTCACTGGCAACCTCTCTTCCTACACCTCTCTAGAGGGTGGACTGCAAGGCAGGGACTGGGGGCGCAAAGTCCCTCCCGCTGTAAGACAATATCAGGTTTGTGACCACCTGAGGAACCTGAATATCCGTAAGTCTATGGGACCTGACAACATGCATCCCAGAGTCCTGAGGGAATTGGCTGATGTAGTTGCCAAGCCACTCTCCATGATGTCTGAAAAGTCATGGCAGACAGGTGAAGTCCCCCGTGACTGGAAAAAGGGAAACATTAAAAACGGTAGCAAGGAAGACCCTGGCAACTACTGACCTATCAGCCTCACCTCTGTGCCTGGGAAGATCGTGGAACAGATCCTCCTAGAAGCTAGGCTAAGGCACATGGAGGACAGGAAGGTGATTCAAGACATCCAGCATGGCTTCACCAAGGGCAAGTCCTGCCCAACCAACCTAGTGGCCTTCTGTGACGGGGTGACTACATCAGTGGACAAGGGAAGAGCTACAGATGTTGTCTATCTGGCCATCTGTATGGTCTTTGACATGGTACCCCACAACACCCTTGTCTCTAAATTGGAGACATACGGGTTTGGGGGGTGGACTGTTCGGTGGATGAGGAATTGGTTGGGTGGTTGCATCCAGAGGGTAGTGGTCAAAGGCTCAATGTTCAGGTGGAGATCAGTGACAAGTGGTGTCCCTCAGAGGTCTGTCGGGACCATCGCTGTTTAATATCTTCATCAGTGACAGAGACAGTGAGATCAAGTGCACCCTCAGCAAGTTTGCAGACAACACCAAGCCGAGTGGTGCGGTTGACATGCCTGAGGGACGGGATGCCATCCAGAGGGACCTGGACAAGGTCAAGAACTGGGCCCATGTGAACTTCATGAGGTTCAACAAGGCCAAGTGCAAGGTCCTGCACATGGGTCAGGGCAATCCCTGGTATTAATATAGTCTGGAGGATGAAGGGACTTGGAGCAGCCCTGTGGAGAAGGACTTGGGGGTACTAATGGATGAAAAGCTGGACATGAGCCAGCAACGTGCACTCACAGCCCAGAAGGCCAACCACATCCTGAGCTGCATCAAAAGCAGCGTGGCCAGCAGGTTGAGGGAGGTGATTCTGCCTCTCTGCTCTGGTGAGACCCCACCTGCAGTACTGCGTCCAGCTCTGCAGTCCTCAGCACAGGAAAGACACAGACCTATTGGAGTGGGTCCAGAGGAGGGCCACAAAAGTGATCAGAGGGCTGGAACGCCTCTCCTATGAGGAAAGGCTGAGACAGTTGGGGTTGTTCAGCCTGGAGAAGAGAAGGCTGCAGGGAGACTTTATAGCAGCCTGCCAGTACTTAAAGGGCGCTTATAAGAAAGATGGGGACGGACTTTTAGTAGGGCCTGTAGCAATAGGAGAAGGGGTAATGGTTTTAAACTAAAAGAGCTTAGATTCAGATTAGATAAAAGGAAGAAATATTGTATGAAGAGGTTGATGAAACACTGGAACAGGTTCCCCAGAGAGGTGGTAGATGCCTCATCCTTTGAAACATTCAAGGTCAGGTTGGACGGGGCTTTGAGCAACCTGATCTTGTTGAAGATGTCCCTGCCCATGGCAGGGTTGGTTAGACTAGATGACCTTTAAAGGTCCCTTCCAACCCAAACCATTCTATGATCCTCGGATTCTGATGCAGACTAGAAGTTAGTGGGGCTATTCACCCAAGTTTCACAAGTGTTGAAGTGTTGGCTTTTCAACTGCCCAGTGCTCTTCTGAGGATTTATTTAGCCAGGAAAATGATGAGAGTTTGCTTTTTATGCAATGACGTGAATTGCTTTTTAGCTATTCTGGCTGGGAGTGAGAAAAATTGGATCAATGCCCGAGGGATGTCTCTGGTGCTAGGTTGGGCTGGTCTGATCCACTCTCAGAAGGAGACAGTACCATGTGGGTCGAGAGTCACCTTCTCCAACAGGCAAACCCCCCCTCCATTTCTCCACTGCCCCTATTTTACCCACTACAAAGGTACCCAGCAGACATCATGCAAGCTGGAGTATGGGTTGGATTTCCAGAAAGAAATATTGTCAGCGCAGGTATTCAGGGTCATGTACATCCTTACACCCAGTTAATTTCATTTTAATTTGGGTGTTGAAAAATTGAGAAGCATGAGCTGTACAGCTTTGGAATATTGTTTAAAAATACATCTTTCCTGGAGAGGTGGGAGTATGCAAAATGTGGGTATCTTTTAGAAGAAGCCTCAGTTTTGTAATTGCTCGGATTTCCCACTTTCAACATTTTCTGGAAGGAAGAGGGGTATTTGGTTCAGAGGTTATTTTAGCTGGTTCTATCCATTTTGCTGAACTGAATGTTTCCCTCCTCCCCAAAAGGCTTTCTTTTTAATAACAGCTATTATTTCTTTCCAAGTGCTGGGAAGAGGAGTCCAATAAACCTCTCCTTGGGTTCCTTCCAGGAATAAAAAAACATTTCGGATGTCATTCAGGCCTGCCTTTTCATTAATTCTATTTCAATGTATTTTATATGACCGCGCATCTGCCTTTGCAACAGCAAGGAATCTCAGTGGGACAGAGCAGCTTAATCGATCAGCAATCCTGGTCACCCAGAAAGAGTGTTAATTGGCCTCAGTACTTGAAGCATGTGACACCACCTGACCTAATCATCAGAACTGGAGAAGTCAATAAATTAGAGGAGAAATGCAGATGGAGAAAATAAGGACCCAATTCTATACAACACACTGTGAACATCATTCCTGAAACCGGTAGCGCTATATGGAAAAGCCAAGTCAAGCATTTGCTGGATAAGGCCCAGGGGAGCTGAGAGCAAGAATAATTTTATGTTTTCAGAATTTCACCTTTTAGTCTTCCGTCACGTACATTTGATATGTCTTAGCAATTTGTCTGAAAGCTCCTAACTGAATTTGTGAAAATTATTCATTCTCCCACTCTAATAACCCAGCGGTGCAGCTTGCCTTGCCCCTCCGCTCCCCAGGGATGGACTGAGGCTGGCGATGCCAACGTGACCTGGCGAGGGGACGTGCCAAGGCTCATCTCCCTCTGGGAGAGGAGCAGCGTTCGCACGAAATTCGGTGCCTCGGTTAAATGCCGCAGGTGAAATCTCGGCTCCCTCTGCGTCAACGAGAGCAGGTTTGCTTAGCCACAGGGTCCGGCATTTACCTCCAACCACTGATGAGCTAATAACTCCAGGCTGCTAATTTAGGCCCGTAATTTAGACACATGAAGAAGCTGGTGCGAATACCTCCCACGGTCCCTGCAGTATTAACCATCAGCAATGGCCGGGTGAGGGCTGAAGGAGAGTGGATTGCCTTCAGAGGCAGGGCAGTGTCCTTTTAGCCTTATTAAAAGTGCTCCTGTCCCTGCGCTGCAGATGAAGGACTTCAGTCCCTGGAGCTGACAGGGGCGACTTTCCAAGCGGTGACCGCAAAGGAATTAACATGTGCAAGCACACGCTGTCCTGATGAGCGCAGGGAAGGATTAGCCTACATAACACAGCCAGGGTTTGAGCACACGGGCTTTCTTTCGGCAGTACGGCTGGGTCAGGCAGAGGCTCACGAGACAAAAGAGTCCAATATCCCAAACCTGCGCCAGGGCAGAGGCCAGCCCTCTCGTGCAGTACGGCTGGGTAGGAGCGGAACACTTCGCGCCCCTTCTGTGGGACGAGGTCGGGCCAGGATTGGATCTGGAGTAATAAAGCTCTTCATCCTGCCGGCTCCGAAGGCGGCGAGTACTCTAGTGAAACCTAGACCTTCGCTTAACCGTTCAGAAAAAGAAGGAAACAAACAGTAAACGCACCTGATGATTGGCAATGTGTTAAATGGAGGATGGCGTAAAGAGTATCCCCCGCTGCCTGTTGTGTTGAGGGCGAAGCATTCGCGCACCGGCAGCGCTGGGCTGCACAAGCCCCTTCGGAGAGGGATTGTCTGGAGGGACAGACGCAGCCCTGGCCTCCTCTGTTGTGTCTGTTGGCAGGGCCGACAACCCCGGGACCTTTCTGGGGAGGATGCAATGAGAAAAACTCGCGCAGGCCCTGCCTGGGGTATGGTCCTCCCGGCAGCCAGCTACGGGTGCGAGCAACGCGTTGGTGTGTTTCATGGCCACTGCTGGCCTGTCCTGTTGGGATTTGGGAGGCGACACAAGATTCGCAGCTGTGGGACAGGAACATATGTCAAGCCTCAGGCACGGAACCATTAGGACTAAAGCCCCAGGGATAAGGACGCTTACAATGACATCTATCACAACCTTTTGAACACCTACTCGGGTTCTGAATTACCTTCTAGTTTTTGTCTTTAAGGCTAATAATAGGCAAAGTATTTGTGACTATCTCTGCAGGTGTGAAGCTTCTCAAAGTCTGAGGAAATTTTGTTATTAAACATTTCTGGACATGGTAAGTGGTAATTTTCTTCCCTGAGAACCCAGCAGGTAGCAAATGCACGGAATCCAGCCTGAATTTTTATGCAATGAAAAACAAAAATGGAGAGTTTCTTACTCAACCAGAAGCTGTGGGGACTGGGCTAAATTCTAAGTCTGGGGTAGCCAAGCCTCAGGAAAAGGTCCTTTGAACGAGAGGGTCCTGAAGAACAAAGGTTCAATGAATTTTTTTTCCATCATTTTTTTCACAAATATTGGGTTTTTTTCAATAGAAATCTATCAGTTTTGCAGCTGACTCTCCTGCTAGTTGGAAAGTGGACATCTTAATTTTTTTTTTCAAAAAAATCCAATTTAAAACTTTCCAGTATCTTAAACTAGCTCCAGGAATCCTTACAGAAACTCAGTTATCTTGACTTTGCATGTTGCACCCTGACCCACTCTGTATAGCCACACAAGGGAGAGAGAAGAATTAACCGCAGACTGTGCCACTATCTACATGCACATCCCAGTACTCAACAAAAATGAACATCACTATCCCTATTTTATATGTGGCACAATAAAACTATTTGTTTATCCTCGAAGTTCCATTAGGAAACCAAATTTACTGACTTCCTCTTCAGAACTTTGTCCCTCACCACCTCCTTTTCATTAAACACATCAAAAATCACAGCTACAACGAGAGAGAGCTTACTGGGAGGCTATCAGCTTTGCAGTTTCCTACCGGTTAGAACCACCTTGTATTGGTGGAGTCAGTGGAGGGAACTGGTGTGAAAGACACTGCTGCCAACCAGGTGCAGGGACACCAGTACAGGCAAAATGACTCCCAGAGCCAAGATGGTAGTGAAGGGGTGGCCATCTCCTACACCAAAAAGCTATAGATGCCCAACCATGAGTAAGTGAACATGTGCCTGGTAGGAGTGCTGTGGTGCTCTTTTATCCAGGACAAATGTCTGGAGGTACACTTCTCCATCTGTTGGCTATCCACATAGCTGTGCTCTTATTTTTTTCTTATTTTTCTGTTGTTGTTGTTTATATATACATAGATCTGTGAGATATATATATATGACAGCTCCAGAGAGAGTTGCACAGATAAACATCTGTAGGCAAGGTATGGTCCGCAGTGGGAAAAAACCCACTGTATTAGCAGACAAGTTAACATAAATTTGCAGTCAAAAGTCACAGGCACAGTCCTATTAGTTGCAACTGTCCGACAAAATGCATTTTCAAAAAGAAGCAAAGCTTAAAAAAAAAAAAAATCAGGAAGAAAGTTAACAAGGCACTACAAACTCATTTTGTTGCCCTTCAAGTGCCAGAAGGTGTTTAGAGACGGTGGAAATATTGATGTTAAGTCAAATACGGAAGGAAAGCAGACCAGATTATAGTAGCCTGGCGGACAGGAAGGAGAAAAGACATAAGGAATAGGAGCAATAAAGTCTCCAGACCAGCCAGGTGAAAAGTGCAAACCTGTCTTGTCCCCTCCTTTCCATAGCTCACTTTTTCCCAGAGCCAACAAAAGTGATCTGTATCACATCCTTTATCTGCTGGCCTTTCAGTGGGGAAGACAGGGTTTTTAAATAACAATAATAAAGCTTTCCATTTGTATTTTAATAAGGAAACATTTCTTTTTATCAGATTACCAGGCCTGTCATGATTCACCTCTGAGCCCTTCATTTGGCTAATGAATTTATGCCCCTCTCTCTAGGGGCAGAAGATCTTGTCATTCACAAAATGATGCCATTGTCAGCAAATCTCATGCCAAGGCGAGGCAGGGAAAGAAATCCCTGCTCAGCTTCCTTGGTGCTGGTCTCTCCTTTCTCCTGTGCTTGGTGCTGTAAGAGGGCAGGTCATCGCTTAGCTCTGACGCTACTCTGCTCAAGGGCTGCTCTCCTGTTTCAGAGCCTTTGAGGTCAGGAGGGACCACAGTGTACTATGAAAAAACCCCACACTTTTGTCCTTTCTCAGATCAGGGCTGCTTTCCCTGTTACAGTGCAAAAAGCTCCTTCATTGATTCAACTTGGGCGCAAACTAAGTGGAATGGGCTTCCCCATCCTTCACCTAAATGTTGAACAAGGGTGAATTTCTGGCTGAAATACGGTCAAAAGAAGGATGGACTTTGGTTGCAGTTGGGCCAAGGAGGTGATTCTGCACCTCTGATGTGGACAGGGTACTAACCCATATGGCTGCAACATCACTCAGGTGGCTTCAAACTTTGTTAAAGACAGGATGCCTTCCATCCCCATCTATTTCTGAGCCATTTCACACCATGCCAGGGCAGCTTCTCAGCTCTGGTTCAGGACACCAGAGGTACTGCCCACCACCTGCACTCCCATCATGGATATGTGGCAAACTTAAGTTTGAAGATGGCAGAAGAGCAAACCTGTGTCACAGCACGTGGGACAGCTCTAAGAGCTGGAACACTGTCCGGTATTGTTTTTCTCTGGCTAAAAAAGAAAGCCAAAAGTCATCGTTTTTTTTCTATGCAACTTCGAAATGTCTATTATTCATAATCCTCACACAAACTTAGCCTATACATGGGCAATCCTCGCTCTCAGCTGTGCGCTGCGGTCCTCCTGGCACATCAGGGAGGGTTTGCGGGAGCTGGGTCTAGCAGTTCCCTGTTGGCAGTGCAACGTTCCCGTAAGAGATGCAGTTTCCCTGATGAGAGCCCTGGTCACGCTGGGGAGTGGCAACTTTCAGGGGACACCTAAAGCCCATAGCCAGGTGGGAGTCCTTCCACATTTTGTGGTGTTTTCCTTCTGCGAGAGAGGCTGTTTCACTAATGTCTGGCCTACCTAATGCCCAGCTTGTATTTTCCACTGGGAACAGTATTTTTCCACTTTCAGGCCCTAAATGATTCTTGGCTAAATAACTCACCACTTCTTATCTCTCTCTGCTAGTTTGGGAGGAAGCAGAAAGGATTAGTGGAGACTACCACTTAATTTTTAGTTTGTTGGATTAGGGGAAGCAAGTCCCACCCTCTATGCCTACATTACAGACTGAAGGGTTTGGGGATCAGATGGGATGGGGAGAGGAAAGTGTGTGTGTGTGTGTGTAAGTGAATATTTACTGGAGGATTTATAAAAATGTCTGTTAGTGGTACAGTGCTGTGCTGTTATCTGTCATCTCCTGCATGCTCTAACCTGCACAGAGGTACTAGGCATTCCCCCAGTCCTGGGTACAAGCAGGAGGAGTTTATCAAGATCCTGGTGCTTCCTTCCCCTCTTGGCCAACCCTCCATATCTCACTGTACATTAAAAGGAAACTCAGACAACTAATTAAATTACTTTTCCTTGACTTAAAAAACTTAATAATATTAAATGAGCTTTCACAGATGCCAAAAGTAAAAGCTATAACGGCATTTTCAGCCAGCATTGAATTGTTAATTAATTGACATACATTAGAAATAGTGTAACAAACACATGCAGCATCAGCCATCTATTCAGAACAAACCTGTAAAATGTGATGGTCTCAGTGACTCATGCTGGTCAGACCCAGCTAGACTTGCATATATAGCGGTTATGTATGGCAGGGCTGGTTTTGCCTGCCATTTACATAAGTCCTGCTTTTACAGGACTGGCATTCATCAAGGAAAATTACAAAAGCTGTTACAAGCCCGCATTCTGCTAAAAAGGAGCTTTGTGGACATTTACGTGGTTTTGTGCATGTTAGATGTTGTGTTAGCAACTTACAGAAAAGCAAGTTTGGGTGGATGCAGAATGGGAAGAGCTGTGAAGGTCTCCCAGGGTAAATACCGACAGCACTGACAAAAACTGTGTTCTTTTTCTTACTGTGAAGAACAACATTGTTAGAGACTGGAACATACCCACGCAGTGAGATGATAACACTGGCAGATCACTACAAATGTGTCCATCCGTCCCATTCCTTGGTGAATGTCATGGTATGAGGTTACTTCTGTAACCTCTCTGCCATAGGGCAAGGACCCACATTTTTCCTACAGAGAGCATGTTAACAGCAGTCTTACCTTCAAGATTTCTATTCTTATGCCTTACACTTTCATGTCAGAGGGACACCAGCCTACAAACCATGTCCATCTCCATTTGGCATCTTGGTCACGGGGGATAAGGAAAGTGGAAGTCAAGCAGGGCAGGAATCTGGCACAATTGAGATTCCAAGCAAGACATGGTCTAGAGTCTGGTTCAGCAAACACAGCTATAACAAAATCTTTCAGAACAAAATACCTCAAAGTGTACAAGCCAGCAGTGCATCAAGAATGTTTTCTTTCCCAAGACATCGCATTATCTCATCATGTTGTTATAGTGTCTTTAATTCCTCAACCTCAGAGAAAGATAAAGAAGGTCATTTAACATAACAGACATAACCTAAGGGTTTCTCCAAAAGGCTCAGCATTTAGTGTTAAAACTATAAGGAAGGCCAAGTCCTACCTAACTGCTTAGGAACACAGTTTGGCTTGGTTGCCTGTCTTGTGGGTCTTTGCAATGGAGGTACATGGGATCGGCAGAACTATAACTCATTTCAGACAAGTCCTAATAGATCCCTTGATCTGATTGTTATTTCAGCTTCTCTAATACCTCATTTAAAAAAAAAAACAAAAAGCAAACAAAACCAACAAACAAAAACCTGTGGTCTCTACTTAGAATGAACAGTAGAACAGATAAAAAGGTCAATGCTAAAGACCTTCTGTTCTGTAAGGAATGTCTTGCTGAGTCGGGTCACTTACCTAACTCCTTCAACCATGCATGACTAGACACACCAGATCATAAATTAATGTCCCTTTTCAAAAAGAGATGTGTGTTCCTGCTCATGGAAACTAATCTATAAATAATCAAAAGGTAATTCTGGAATAAATGGTGAGGGGTTTTTTTCCCCCTTCAGCCACTTACAAGAGCACTGGCTTCCTTTCAGCCTTGGCAATGCTTTTATCAGGATCGCAAAGCTGTGGGTCTACTTTGGCTTCTGCCCAACAGATTAGGTGTAACATCAGTAACACTGCAAGAACTGGTCTTGCTCATGCTCGCTCTCTGTCATAATATCCGTATGCAGGAACAAACATTTCTAACTTGGACAACACAAACGAAATCTGCTGGAAAATGGAGCAGATTTCCTGCGTGAAGGAAATGGATGCCACATTTAGAAACAAGTGCTGCGAGAACACTGCTGTTCACTAGGTTTTTTTTACATGAACTCAGAAGTCTAAATACCATGTTTTTGGCCACTTTTCCTTTTTTTCGCCTCTTGTGCTGGAAAGCAACAGTGCCTGTGCTCCCACACGACGCTGTCACTGGCTGTGAGGTACACAAAGCCATTAAACACTACCCAGCATAAAGGCTGCTCTCCAGTTGTGCCTTGCTGTGGTCAACACAAGCACCTCGTGACCGGTCTTGGCATACGCTCAAGCAATGCTGTCTGCTGCTGAAGTCATAGCCCTACCTTAAATCCAGTACTGATGGATGTTCAAGCCAGCATAATGAGGGTTTTCAAAAGGTGCTGCCAGTTTGGGAGTAGCGAGTTATATCTGGGAAACTACTGCCCTGTGAAATTCCTTCCCATACCCTGAATTTTGGTAGAAGCTACAGAATCCAACTGGTAGACACGTGATGTGGGATTGAGTTTCCTGAATGTAGGCGTCCAACGTCATTTGAGGCACCTCAGCAGATTTAAGCCACCAGCACAGGGCTGGCAAACAAAACACAAGACTTCAGACTCTCAGCCATTTGGCACGAGCGCTGGAGGCTAGGCAGGATACCCACAGCATCTGCAGTGACATCGAACACTTACAAACAAGCACTGAATCCTGCCCAGAGGGTGGGATTCAGCTCATGGATTAAGACTCTTAAATATAAATGCTTCCGTGTGTGCTACATGCCTGAGTGTCCACTACAGTAAATGACAACCTTGTTGGTGGAGCCTAGAGAGGGATTTGTCTGTCCAAGTGTAGGTGTCTCCTTTTGGGGAGCTGATTTGCAATCAATCTGCATCAAGGGAAATTTCAATTAGGTCTTGAAAGGATTTTTTTCACAAAGAGGACCCAGAGGGATCTGCATCTCTGGAGATACTCAAAACTTGTCTGGAAACGACCCTGAGTGATGTGTTCCAAGCGATGCATTGAGTGGGCACTAGTTGAGCTGCGGAGCTCCGTTTTAAAGTCCATTCACTAGCTCTCCACCGACTCCCAAAGGATACCGAAGCTATTTTAGTATGTCTTATTCTATAAGCTGCAGCCACGCCTTCATGTCTAGATCCTACATAACTGATGGCATACAGGGGAGTGAGAAGCAACATGGCTTTTGCATGGGGGAAGTCGTGTCTCAAAAGCCTCCTAAGAACTTTGAAAGAATCAGTGAGCACGTTGATGTGGGCGATTTACTTGATATTGTGTATTTGGCTTTCCTAAAAGCATTTGGCAAAGGCTGTCTCATGAAAGGTTCTTACAAAAACTGAGCTGACATTGGATTAGGAGGAAGTTTTTTGTGGGTTAATGAGTAATTAAAAGATAAGAAACAGGTTGTGAAGAAAGGGGCAGTTTTTGCAGTGGTGGTGATTCCCCAATATAAAGAATGTGAAAAAGAAGGAGGTGGCAAAGTGTGAATGACACATACTATCTAACATCATAAAACCAAAAGTAAATGTGAAGTGTCATGGAGAAACCATGTGATAATGCAGGACTGTGAAGATGGCACATGAAATTGCTGATGATAAAGTAATGCACATCCGTAACAATAAAGACATAATGATCACCTTTGGGCGAGCTATTGCCCTGAAGAAAAGGATCTGTTGTTGCTGTGAATAAAGGTGGCCTGTGAGAGCTCAGCAGTGGAGAAGGGTAATGGAGTGTTAGAAATTTCAAAGAAAAGGAAAAAATATAAAAACATCACTATGCGACAGTGGACTGCAGCCTGGGCCCTGTGCACCTCAGAGCAAGCATGGTAGAAACAGAAATGGACAAGGAAAAGTGAGGTGTAACAAAAGTGATCAAAGGCACGGGACAACTTCTGTAAGAGGAGAAATGAGTCTTCAGTGTAGAACAGAAAAACTGAGGAGGAATAGGATAAGGATGTCTATAAATTCATGGTCTAGAAAATCAGAACTTACTTCCCTTTTTCTCACAAGTGATCCAATGCAGTTATGAGGCAATAGGTTTACAATATCAAAAGAAAATGCTTTTCTGTCTTACACATAGTTAAATTTTGAAACTCCCTGTTTCAGGGTATAGGGTGAATAGGATGAATCACCTTATGGTAAAGTAGACATCCAAACTAGATCAGATAAATCACACCCTAAAAGTGCTTATTTTCCTTCACTGACTACACAGGAAGCTTATGATGAGTTGCTTGTCTGTAGAAGACCATGCAAAAGCTACTCGGAGGTAGGTTAAGATGGAGCCCACCTCTAACATCTGCTGGAAATGATGGAGTAACACATTCCTCTATCTTTGAGAACTGTGGACAAAGCTCCTGCACGGAAAAATCTGTTGCAGGGCAATACACCAGTCATATAGCCCAAAACTTAGTTTGAGTTTGTATCTCCCAGGATAGTCATCCATGTAGAGTCTTTTTTCTGGATTGCTGATTTACCTGCGTGTGCGGCTAACTGGTGCGTTCTCAAGGGGAGAAGTTAATTTTTGGCTTACCTCCACTGCACTAAGAAGAATTTCACCAAGGATTCAGTTGTTTCAAGCACACAGTGTGCTGGTCCTATCACTAAACCAAGAATAAACCCAGCCTACCAGTTACCCCTCCCTGTGGGTGCGTGGTTCTTTGTGTTTGTTCAGCATGTAAACCAGAAATAAAAATCCGATCAGCACTGAAGTTTTACAACAAGTTCTAAAAATAAAACCCCGAGGAACTCTGGGCAACTTGAAAAGTTCCTGGTTTTTACAGTGTATGAGGGGCTGCAGTAGTTTATCTAGGAGCAGAAGCAAGTCCCTCCCTTTCAAACTGGCACCAAGCAGGGCAGCAGACGGGCAGCTCTTTCCTCCTCCCCCCAGTTCCCTGAGTGCTGTGTCCTCCTGCTTCCCCAAAAGCGTGAACAGCTCGGCCTCAGAGGTGTGTTATCACAGCCTGGGCTGCGCGACAAGAGTATTCAGGTGCGCTTGGGATGCTCCAGGCATCAGCTCAAACCCAGCTCTTTCCTGAGCGCTACTGGAAGCCAATACCCCAGTCTGAGAATCGGCTAGAGCCATAAATACAACCCCAAAAGTAACAGCAACAACGTAATGCCCCTTGGCGGCAGCGCAGACGCTATCCTATAGTCAGAGCACCAGAGAGGGAGAGGCTGCGTGCGTCTGGGTAGCACGAAGCAAAAGCAAGTGCCGGCTGCACGCATCAACGTATGTGCAACCGATAGCTTTTGTGTTTGCCTAGAAGATACATAATGCTCCAGTAGTTATACAGTTAAATGTATTTCTCTTTTTGTCCTCCATCTGATGTTACCAGAGGCTTCAGAAAGCTATCTTGGAGATGAAAGACCTCCTAAATTACACCACCAAGAAAATAGCTATAATGGTGCATGTATTTCGCTTCCAAGATGAAAGTCACCTTCTTACACTGAGAAAGGCATAAATATTAAAACACGCAACTACATAAACAAGGTTAAAGAATGTAAAATGTGATTCTTCTGATGGGAAGGGAGTGAGCTGGACCAGCACAGTTTCTACCTTTCTATTTACATTTTTCTAGTTATTTCCAGGTAAGCGGCAAAGTATTTTAAGTCTTCTTCAAAACACAAGTCAAATTTTAACACACAATATAGGACCATGAAAACTGCCATACCAGGGCTGTCTAATCCTAAAGACTGCCTCTGATAACAGCCAACAATAGATATCTCATGGGAAGATACAAACCTTCATATAATGGATGGTGCTTATGGGAAAATTACTTCCTATCCCCTGAGGAGAAGACTGGTTATTTTATGCTGTGCTCACGTGGGAACCTTACACTTTATGCCTCTTAACCTTGTTTAATTTAACAGTGAGTATTTTCCATTACCCTTTCAAATCCTTCTGTGAATCCTGCTACTGTTTTAAAACTATAAATCCTTGGGCAGCCTGTACCACGCAGTATGTGATGCTCTGATCCACCAGCCTTCCCTCCCCCAAAACATTTTCCTGCCTTTAATTTTCCTGAAAGAAGGTATCATTTATTCCATTTGTCAACTTGTACACTCTGTGACACACACTATAGGCTAAATATTTTCACTTCCCGGTTGTACAAGGAGGGTCGCTGTAATTTGGTCATTTTTTTCCTGCTTTACTTTCTGGTCTGAACACAGGAGTCTGCCTTGATCAAAACGTTGGAAGCTCCAATACCACAGGCCACACTCCCAAGCCAGAGGTGGCTGCAATCTCTTCTGCGCAGAGCAGCTTAAACGTGCACTTCTAAGCCGTCAGCAGGACGTTTGTGCCACTCTTTCAGCCCCGTGTGCCCACCTCGGATATTCAGATTCCAGCTCTCCAGCAATGCGTGGAGGTACCGCTCCCACCCCTCAAATAAAAGCAAAGCACCAGCTGTGAATGCTGTATTCACAATACCATACTCCACAGACAATGTGACTTTATTCACAAATATGATTTTTACAGAGGTAGAACAAAATACTTTGTATAATTTTTTTTAAACTATATACATATAAAGAATATAATAGAATGACAAGAAAGAAAAGGTGTAAACAAAACAATATTATGCCATCAAATACAGTACAAACAGCATGCAAGAACAGCTTCAAATGAAACCTTGCTGGTGTAACTTTATTTCTAATGTGGTAAACGAAGAGTAGTAAAGAGTCATGCTCTGATTGGATCGAGTATGCCACAGCTCTGCAATTTTAATTTTTTTTTTTTTTTCTTTTACAATAAACCAACAGGATAGCTTTCTTTTCACTGTGGTGGGGAATGCTTTTGTAATGCCCAATGTAATCTTAACAGAAAAATATAATAATCAAATCTACAAAGTGTAGTCTCATTTAAAAAGCAAAACCATAGAAACTGTACAGTTTTAAAAAGCGAATTATCTCAACTGCTTCTTAAGAGAATTTTCTAAACAAAGAATAAAATATGCAGAATAAAAATTAGGAGAGCTATTGTTCTGTAACAAACCTAATCAAATACTTGTTTTCTATTCCAATAAACAGGTTTTTTTAATTAATGACTATTCTGGAAATTATGAGGTGGGCTGGGTTTTATTAATGTTCCACTTGACTAATAAAGCATGAACTCCTTACAGGTACTATAGCTGTCATTCCCCTGGGGATAGATGGAGATTGGTTCTGCATGCATGCTAGAGACAGGAACAAGGTTTAGTCATTGGTGTAGATTTAAAAAATATTTTAAAATGTTTTAAATGTTTAGTAGCATCTACAAAAATAATCTTGCTTGTTTTACTACTGGATTGAGATTTGGATATGGGATTTTCTGCTGAAATTCATTCTTGGCCCTCTCAATTGCCAAGGACTTCCACTGGATGTTACCTGGGCTGCACCAGGTCCCACAGACAACGGTCAGGAGCACTGGGTAGAGCTCACACCTGAAACACGTGAAGCCAACAGCAAACCCCACACCGTTTTCCCTGTGGCTAGGGCTGAACCTCAAGGATCTGGTCTTTGGGGAATGGTGCTGTCCTGCCCCTCCATCCCTCTAAATCTCAGCCCTTGTCATGGGAAGGGCGAAGGCTGGAGAAAGCAACGGTGCTGTTACTCCTACAAACTATCAACGCTGGTGACAACCACCTCCCCATCCCTCACATCTGCACACACTGTGACTACATGAGCGTGGGGTCTGGGCAGGTCACAGCCCTGCTCGGTGCCAGCAGCTGTGCTTGCTGCTGTGCCTGTGGGAAAACAGGGTTTTCTCCCTCTGCCACAGGCTTTGACCAGCGAGGGAGGAAACTGTGAGCACTGGGGTTGAATTGCCCTCCTGCAGCTCTCCCGCTTAAATGTCATTTAAAGATGCATCCACAGACACAGCACCTGTAGATTCAATTTGTCTTTATCAAGAACACGAGGATGGTCAATATTAGACACATGCTGTTTATGGCTACGCGTCGGGCACCAGCCCAAGCTTCAATCGCAATAAGTTTACTCGAGATAAAGCAGAATATTGAACGGGGAAGGACGGTGGCTCTCATCTGACTCTGAGCTCTCAGGTGATGCTGGCTTCCAGGAAGAAGCTCAACTCAAGCTGCCAGTGAACATGGAGCAGGACCCACGTCCAGTGCAAGTGGCCAGCGGTGTGGCCTGAACAACATCCTTTGCCAGATCACAAGGACTAAGTTAACTGCAGTGAGAACAGCAAAGAAATACCTGCCCTGCATGAGAAACCCATCTCTGTGGCTTCATCCATGGCTTTGGCATCTTCCGGGGAAATGGATTGTCAAACCCCTCCGGATTGCCCTGGTGCAACTGAAACCTGCGTTTCACTCATAGACCCCGCGGCAGGTTATCACCCCCAGAAGCAGGGCATTTTTATCGAGAGGTGTGAACAGTACGCTACCTGCAGACAAAATACTCTGTGTGATAGTTTACAGTCAACAGAATAAGCCTAACACCTCTTTGTGGAAGAACTGTACAAAACATGGCTGAAATAACAGGATTGTCAATGACATTCAGTGGGACAGACTCTAACCCTCTGAGTAAGACTGCATCTTTCTGTTGTGTAAACTGGTCTACAAGTATGAATAAAACAATAGACCCCTGCCCCATTAGCCTTGGGGAAGATTAATGCCCTCTAATCTATGCTAAATAAACTCCAAAGCATGAAGAGCAATATTTAAGTCCTACACTCAGCTGCTTGTGAATTAATAGGGATCACCCTGAAATTGCTATTATGAAATGCAAATATTTGCAAAAGAACAATTAAAAAATATTCCTGAAGTGCAAACGAAAAGCTTGTCAGCCATGTTTGCGGTATGCACAGGGACAGTCAGAAGGCGAACGCTAATGAATCCCATGGCAGAAATCTGCGCTAAAAACACATTAGCCCATTGGCAGTAGGTAATGGCACAGCATCTTGCTCTGGGAAATAATTCTACCCAATAATTGGAGGGCTTGGGTTAGGATGCCCTGATTTTGATTCTTTGGACAGTTTGTTTGGATATAACTACCTGTATTTTCAGAAAGCTGCAGTACATGGCTCATAGTAAATCTACTTCAAACACTTGCTGATACTGCTCAAACTGATCTCATCTGCCCTGATCTGCAATTTTGTGTTAGCTAAAGTAATAAAAGAATCCTGTTAAACCTAAATTATCAAATGAAAAAGGCAATTTTCTCATTCATACTCCATTAGTTTTTTTAGTTATTGCTAGGAAAGCTCTAAAATGCTTAGGCCATAAAATAAACATGTGGCTTAATGTACAGTATGTGTACTTAAGAGGATGATGGCATCTGCAGTAACTGCTCTGTACTGCTATAGTAATGGAACGCACAAATTAAGCAACAGCACATACCAAGCAAAGCATACAAAAATGTATGGCAAAAAGTAACAAGCCTTCTGCCTTTTTTTTTTTTTTTTTTTTTTAAATAACTCTTTAATTGCTAAAAAGAAGAAATCACCAATATCCACACCCACAACACAAAATTGCAACATGGTTGATTTCGACAGATGCCTGTTACCTCTGTGCCAGCAAAACTCTGTGATATTGTCATCTTTAACATTTCACTGATTAGAAGTTTATAAAAGCTTCCCCTTCCCAAATTAAATTCAGTGATGTATTTTCCAGTGCTGAAGTTAAACGATTAGCTTAATATGGTTTCAAGCACACAACACTGTTAAGATTTTGGAAAAAAAAGCACCCCAGATTCTTAAACCATGGAGATGGAGGATAACGTATGAAAAAGCATCGAAGTATTCACTTTTGAAAATGAAATCAAGAGCCTAGATCACACAGGTACCTTTGATGATTCTACTCAGGCCCTTCATTCAAACATATCAGAGTACTTTCTATCAATAATTTAAATTCCTTCAGAAGAGTACCACAACTAAAGCTATGAATTCACATAAGCAAGATTGCATAACCAAACCATTCACAGACACATTTTAGCATTACTTTGCAACAGTAGGCATTAGGATTTTGAGAACATAAGAATCTCTGAAATTCAACCCGTGTGCTTCTTTATCCCTTAATGGTTAGTTAAAATAGGTATCATTCAGAACAAGGAGCAAGCAGGAAGGTGCAACGAATGTCTGGATCAGACAGACTCGATGAGAATCATAAAATGCAGATTGGAGATTTCCCCCTCAGCCAGGCTTTTACAGAAATATATTTTTCCCGGCTAAAAAGGATGGCACAGCACAGTTTTACAGAGGGAAATGCAAAAATATAAAGAGGAGAGTCCCGTTTTCTTCCTCAGTAATCCCATAAAACCCACCATCTGTTTCCACAACAGCTCCGGACATTTACCTGACTGCTGACAGGGCCTTTCCCCATCACCTGAGGTGAGTCTACACTCTCCTTTTCCACGCTGTCAGTGGCAGGTACACGGTCAGAGTTGTTGTGCTCGTTATCCCCCCGGCTTCCCATTAATGTGACCAACTCGTTCTCCCCAGTTGCAACAACTGTGCAGGCCTACTTACTTACAGTTCAGATTTTCTTCCATTCATGGCACAAAGCTGAAAAGTAAACAACAGTTAAGAAAACATTTGCTTGCCAAAGCCCAGCATGAGAAGGTGCGAGCTCTCTTTGCCAGAGCCTGGACCTGTGTTTACTCCCACCCTCAGCACTGTTTCATGCTCTAGCTCGGCATTGTATAGGAACAATCACCATCCTCTTCAGGCCCCCCCCCTTATTCAGCCTTTGAGAAGTTACAGAATATAAGAGAACACTGTTTTCTGAGACTATATTGACTGCACTAATTACCCACAATACTGTATATTTGCTATTAAGAACATAAATGTGTGCTTTCAAAGTGTGACATTCAGGGCTTCGAGGATGTTGAAAGAAATTAGATGGATTGTTCTGTCACTTAATCCGAGGCTTCAATGTACTTTTAAAAACTTGTTTAAACCCCCCAAAAACAGAATACACATTTTAACTGTTGAACTTTTACCAGCTAAAGGAGTTTGTAAGGACCCTATCACTATGTGGTTACAACAGAAGATACACAGTTAAGGTCAGGTCACGGTTTCCAAGAACATTCACAGGGACTGAGGATGAGGAAAACGAGGGATGGATCCTGCAGGAACCTTTGGGAGGCCGAGCCGCTCACTGAGGAAGTGCCTTGAGTATTGCATTCACTTCCTCTGCAACCGCCGTCAAAGCAAACTCAAACTGCTCCTGTGGAGAGAAGAAACGCATACTCTGAATAATAAAACACTTTCCAAAAGCCTGGTGCACCATTCTGCAGCCGAGCATCCTCAAGACATTGTTAAAAATATGAATATGCAGGAGGAACTGTACACTGCAACGGAAAGGAACAAAATGTTCTGGGATTATTGATGCCATATAACATGTTTGACAGCATCTTGAAGTTGGAGTCATTTTAATGGAGAAAAATGTTGGTAGCAGAAACCAAGCTATTGGGACACAATGATGTATTGCAATTGCATGGTCAGAAGGGTTTGGGAGTAGTTGATCACCAGCCATTTCCTTCTGACACAGAGATGGAAACTTGTTAACATAATTGAGATATGAAATAGGTGAGATGCTGCAAAGCAGAGCCTTTGGCTTTTCTCAAGACTGTTTCTAGGTGAAATCAGCTGGAATAAATACCTCCTCACTGTATATCTATTACACAGAACAGTGTCTGCTTTTTGGTTTACTTGTTATTCTTCTTTTTCAGCCTCCCTTTTTAATGGCATTTCTGCACCCACAAATTACCTAATGACGTTTAGACCACTCCTATTTAAGAAATACTTGGGAAGGCTTTTCTCTGCTATTAATTTACTGTAAGCATAAACCCAAAATTACTAACGGGCTTCCGGGCTGGGTTGGCAGAGGTGTGAAGGACACAGCCATGAATGGCCACCTCCTCTAAGTGCAACCCTAACACACTCCTGAACTGTGTAGTTCTACAGAAGGACAAAGGAGTTTTACTTCCTCAAGGTTAAGAGGTGTTATATTTTCTTAGCAAGTAATTTTTCTCAGAAATTTACCTTACTGAAGTGTCTGACAGGATGATTTGGCATTTGCAGCTTTTCAGATGAAAAAAGAAAAGGGGGCAGTTTACTCAGAATATAGGCAAATCAAGGACACCTGACAAGGACTGTGGAGAAGTTTCTGGATTTTCTAGAAGTACTCCAGTGGTTTAAGCCAGCCAGGGTCAAGAGCTGCTGAAGAACCGACTTTAAGAACGGAGGTCTGAGATGCACCCCGCAAAGCATCCTGAGATCACTGCTGGGATACTCTCCGTGTCTCCAATTAGAAAACTGGTGGTCCGGTAGGTACCTCCAGCCCCTCAGTTTCCCCTGCCAGGGGCTGTGCGGGATGGCTGCAGGTATGTACGCAGCAGTGGTGGACGGCTACAGAACACAGCCAGCCCCCAGAGGCGGTTACTGGGCTAACAGCATTCATTTTCCACAGCGTTTCACTTTACTGTGGAAATCTGCTGGAAGGATGAAAGAACAAACTACAGATGTGCAACTCGTAGTTCAGAAAGGCAGCTGACTTCTAATTCCTGCAATTCAGTGCCAATCTTCTCTGCCTTGTCTTACCCCGCTGCAGAGTCGTCTCCCATGTGGAGATGCCTCCGAGAGAAGCAATGATGGGCACAGTTGCTGAGCAGGAAAAGAAGAACAAAACTCAGAATAATTTCTCAGAGACACTGACATTCAAGAATTTTGCTGTCTGCTTGGTGCTGTCGAAGTGGCATCCTTGTACATTTGCTGGACTGCAGCCAATAGTTTTTAATCAGGTATCAGTTCACCCTAAAGAGTAGGACTCACCCTCATTAGGCATAGAAAATGGTGTATATGCCTGCCTATGCCTCCCCGCACTCCCCAAGGTCTCTGCAATTAAAGAGAAGACTGGAAGTGCTGGTGGCCACCCAGGAGCATCAGTTCTATTTTAACTGGAGTACACCGAATGCGTGAGAGGAGCTGGAGGGCAGCGGAGGCAGAGAGGGCATTCATCTGGACATGCCGTGCCCGAACCAAACCGGGTGCCTTGTACCAGCTCAGAAAGCTTCGGGAAATTTGGGCTGATGCATGAGAAGTGCTCGCCTCTGGGAGAAAGAGCCTTGGCAGGAGCAGCCGGCAGCCGCCGGACCCCATCGGTGCAGACCTGCGAGGCGAGAGACCAGTGGAGCAGCCTGCGCAGGGTGGGAGACCTTTGTGCTGGGGCTGGCAGGAGGGGGGCGAAGTAGGTGCTCCCGGGATGCCGGCACTCAGATGTGAGCGGGACAGCTGGTCCCCGTCGCTGCCAGTCCTTCGGGGAGCACAACAACAGAAGAGGCTGATCTGAGCACGATGGGGTTGACGTGGTGATGCAGCCAAGTTTCAGAGATGCGCGGATGCCTCTTCCAAGATGTGGGCGTCCGTTCGGAAGAAGGGAAGCTGCCCATGGCAATGAGGCTACCTAATGTGCTCTTCATCTGAGTATTTTACAGTCAGGAAAAGCTTGTAAGATCAGGGGCTATGATACTTTAAAATCAGTCCCATTCCTGAAAATAACTTGTATTACTCTAAAGTTATTCACTGAGCAAATCTGCCCTTTAACCTTGTTGGTCCCAGATGTGTTCACCTTATTGTAAAGACCTGTCAGGCTGGAGATCATCTGACATGCGAGCGCCTTTACTCCTCACGGAGGCGCACCCCTCATGGGAGCACAGGGCATCATTGCACCACCTGAGGAAAAGTGCCTGTCTCGCCCAAGGACTGTGGATTGATCAACATGAACTCCCAAGTTCAGTACGGATTTTGGAGACAAGTTCAGTGGAGACCACTGGCTAACATTAGGTGTGACCTTAAATTACTGAGGCAAAACAACTTACAAAGCATCATCTTTACAGCCAGAGGTCAAAACTGACTGTGAAACACTGCAGTAAAAGGGACAGTAGGGCAGACACATGAGATGTGTGAGGACGTGGTCTCTCTAGGATGGCACAGCTGAGCTCTTCCCCCTCCTTCCTTTTGTGTAATATGCACAGGTGAAATGCAGATACTGCAGCTTCCATTGATGCGTATCACACCCTCCAAAGAAAAGCCTTTACACACCTTCTGCACCTTTCCACGAGAACAACCACAGTTACAGCAAATTAATTTCAGTAATTTTTAAAGGAGCTCAGTTTGTTGCTTTGTACAGCTACGCTATCATTCACATATGCTATTCGTATGTACAAGATTGACTGGAGATGAATTTTAACATCTAGCTTTTCCTAGAAAACAGAGCCCGACAGACATTTTGTGGCATCAGTCCACCTATAACGCAGAGGTGACAAGAATATATTTAGTAAAAAATAATAAGCTATGTTTCATTAAGTCTACAAATAAAAATTCCCAGGAAAACAAATTGAGAACAGGTAGCATATATGACACAACAAAGAACCTTAGCTAAGTATTACAGATTGCAAGAGGAAAGATACAGGAGAGAGAAAAAAAGGAAATATATATTTTTCCCATCACAGAGAATACACTTCCTCCTTCATTACTTTTTCCTCTCACATGTGCCATATCAATTCTATTTTATGATTCCCCTGCAAAAAAACCCCCAAAAAACTCACAAACCCTCTATTATGCTTCTCAGAAATGCAGAATGTCATTATGATAATTTCATTACCATTTATTATATACAGTGCTTTTGAATTAAAGATCCCTTCCAGAAGACAAAATGTTGCAAACAAATCTTTCACATGCTTATTGAAAATGTGGAGCGCTGCCTGCTGGAAACACAATAACATTGCTGAAGTAAGTTGGTGTTTATTTTGCCTAGGGATATTCTGTAATTGGCATTTCTAACCTGACTTTTAATCCATCGTTTTAAATTACTCCAAGAGTCTAATATTCCTCATTTGTATTCAGTTGGGAAAGCACAGGGGTTTGTTTAAATCCATCAGAAAAATTCTCTAGGGATCATGCATTGCTAGCATGTAACCAGATATTTATAATTTGCAAGACATTAGCTTGAATAAGTGATTTGGGTGGTTTTGAGAAAATGACAATGATGGAAGAAGGAGCAAGAGGAGAGATAAGCAATATCCTGAGAAAATTTTTCATCCTGGATGAAAACACAGGATGCGTTTCTTTTCTGGAGCTTTTCCAGATGAATGTTTGGAGGGGAAAAACCCGTCTCGAGTGAGATTTTCATGGGACTCGGGTAACTACTTCTGAGCTAAGTAAGAGAAGTTGTTCATATAACCTCATCCTTTGGTTCTGGAGCTATGCTTTTTCTTTTGTTGAAGGCAACAAGCTGTAATTTCTCTGCTCTGAGAGGGAAACTGGAATCTGAGCTCTATATTTCTACAGAGCTGCCGTATATTTTGGATGCCTTTACAGAGTAGTTAAAAACTTGCATCTTCCCTCAGAGTAAATATATGTGACGTTGGATACGGTGTGCTATATGCATTTTTTTGCCAGTCTGAATAATCAGAGCAGAAGAAAGATTTGTGCAATTTTATGTCTTACTTGCAGATAAAGATTAGTCAGCTTTGACTGGCTCATCTTTATTTTTCATGCACTTACTTAATTGGTAAATAATAACTAATGTCCCCCCCAACTGTTCTCCAGCACCACTTCTCCTAGTATTAGTGGGAAGATAAAAAGATTAGGAAGAGATTCAAGAAAAGTTATGAACCAATGATTCTTGCAACACACATTTATTTCACCTTTGTCCCTCAGCAATTTCAACTCCCTAAATGCTGCAGACTTTCCTATCAGTTCCAGCCTGGCCAAGACGGAGTGCTGTCACATTGCTCTTGTTACTCTGTTTGGGGCTATAACTCTCATTTGATATTTTACAATGTCATACACTGATTTATTTGGTCCCCATGCCATGAACGAGTTTCTTTATTGTCATATTTGTAGCTCTTAACTTGCAGCAAATACCACAAACTATCATTCCATACATGACTGAAATTGTTAATAAAAGAAAGTTTCATTTCTAATTTAAGGGATTATAATCACACCATCAGCTATCTTTAAAAGTTTTACATTGTGGAAAAATGTCAAAACTATTACAACTGACAGGAATTATAGAGCAAAATGTTCACCTCACCAAAGGGTACAAATATATGTACAAATATATGTACAAATATATGCTACATCCATAAAGGACACAGCTTTAGGCACAATGTAAGCTCTTCCATTCAAAAATACTAAAAATGACTTGATTTCCTACAAAACTATATTTCCTTTAATTTAACTTTTTTTTTTTTTTTTCAGGAAAAAAAAATCAAATGCAGCAGTTACATTCTCTTTAATGAGTTGAAGCTTTTGAAAAAATATTACATGCACAGATACTCTAAGAAAATAATCCATATTTCAGGATGAAAGCAAGAACATTCTTTCAAATGCACATTTTCTTTAGTAGGCTATAGATTGTTGTCTTGACTGCCCTTCATATATGGTAATCAAGATAGATGTTGGAGATGTTACAAGAAAGAGCAGTAAACACCAAAGAAAGTAGCCTAGATAAATCTTCAGCATAAATAAACCTCAGTTGGTAGGGAGCCAAACAGAGTAATCAGCAAGCGACCTGCGTTAAATTAGGTCATACTCTCTCTCTTCTGTCATGAAAACAACTACTGTGAAAGACCTTTAATGTATTTAAAATCCCAGTGGATTTATTGACAGTACCTTTGTCTGGACCATGCCTGGTCTCTGGTCCCTCAAGTGCTCCAGGGTAGCAGCAATATCAATCTCTTTAGCACCTGCAACAAACCACAAATTGGGCTGAGTTCAGAGCACAAGATAATCCATGCTGCATCTGTCAATCTCTTGCTATCGGGTTCCCTTTGGGCTAACAGTCCAATTGAAAATTATTACATCCATCTCTCAGCAGACTTGGCAGGCAGCTGCAATTTTTGTGTTCATATAGAAAAATAAGAGGTTGGGGCAGCTTTTATTAACATTAATTCAAGAAAAGCCAGAGAAAAACAAATTCTTAAAAATGCATCTGCACCTAGAGCAGAATATATTTTGCAGAACCTAAGGGTCTGTTGTGGCAATGCCACCGAGTGCCCCTTTGTCACTTCTAAGAGTATGCACTGAATTAGGGCCCAAACCACACAAAGATTTATGCTGTTGAAACAAGATTCAGGCGACCTTTTGTCACCTGCAGCCGAGATCCAGAAAACCTGTCCGTGGCTTCTCAGTTCAAGACCTGCCAGACCATCTTGCCCAGCGATCACTCTTTCAGCCGGCAAACCTACAGCATTTTCTTTAGGTTATACTTCGGATGTCGGGATACCGCTGCTGTGCAGTGCTCAGCAGCACCAAGGTGCAGAAAACAGGCACCTGCAGCCTAACTGCTGCAGGGACTGGCTCCCTTCCTCGGTGCAAATGGAGGTCCTTTCTTTTAAGACGTGATCTGTGGAGAGCAAAGCAAGTCCTTGTGCTTCTCACCTTTCTTATAATAACCCAGAGCCTGGAGAGCCAAAGGGGACAGGGAGATGCTGATTTCCTCCTCAATCGCCTCCAGTTTAAGATGTTTTAAGGCCACCTTCCTCATTTTCCTCAAGTGGCTAACCTGACACGTCTTTTGAAGGGATTGAGAGGAAATCAGGATTTTGGTCCCTCCTGTATGAACTCCAAGAGTAGACGCCGGGCTGGAAATCCTTTGAGCTGAGAAGTTCACCTACGGAGTTTGGCTCTTTTGCATCCGTCCCCTTCTGCATCTTCACACAGTGCCTGCCAAAGCATCAGGCAGATGGGCAGAGGGTCACCCCAGCCAAAGTGTAACTGCCCCACCTCTGCTCCCCTGTCCCCTACTGCCCTGGTTGTCCGTGCATTCTCCTAGGGCACATGTGGGTCCACAGCTTCTGAAGCTTAGACAGACGCTGACCTCAGGTCTCTCTTCTTTTGTACATACAGTTTTGTCATTAGACGGTTTATCAAGAACGGGGATCAGCTACAATTCTGAAATCTGCTCTATTTTAAAGGATACTCAATGGTGTGCTCTGAAGAAGACCGTGGCCTTTCGCTGTGCAGTTTGACAACCATTTCCTATTGCCTGGCCCTAGGAATCTCCTGGCCCAGCCTGTGCCAATCTGGGACTTCTTTCTGGAGGGATTTAAATCTGCCCAACTATTCACAGGGGTCTTGGCGACTAACTTGTGGGCTACGCACCTTAAGCATTGCTGCTGCAATAGCTAACTTGTACACATCTAGAACATATACTTGTTTAGTTCCCAGGACTGGATCTGGAGGATTGGGCCCAATTCTTAACACTCCTCCTACAACTCTTGTAATTTAAGGGCTTAATTCTAACTGTAATCAGGTTCATGTCAATGTAAACATCATGCACCTCCTCATTTACCCAACTCAACTTTATAACTCAGCACCATCTTTTAAAAGAAATTCAGAAAAGCAACTAATAGTGAATGATTTCATTTGGTTTCCTTTGATAAAAGATAGGAGAAGATATTTAAAAATAACATCAGCTCTATAAGAATAATTGATTTGCAATATATTCTTCATATCATTGACTACATGTTCTTCAGCTGTATCAGAAATGGAATGAATTCATTCAGTCACAACTTAGAAAAGGTATCTGAAAGATATTTTTGCTAATTACCATGGGTTGTGCATTGTATGGCTTTTGCTTCCTCCACAACCCCCCACACTGTACAGGAATTTACATGGATGAGCTTTGGAAAAAACAGAAAGTTTTATTTTAAAATAAAAAACCCCAAACCTTCTTACAATGGAGCAAAGCAATACATGCTCACATACATTGTAAAGTCTGATAACAGTGACAGTAATTATACCTTAAGTCTGTTGCAGGTTTTGCAGTGGCAGTTCATCTGGAAAGCATCAGCAAAGGTACACTCTTTGTAAACCCTAGCACTGGTGTAACACGGTAGCTCATTTTAGCATTTAGTCTCACACGCGCATGCAGTTAGGAGGGATTTTCCTATTCCACCACAGATGTGCATAGGAGCAGAGTTGTATGAGTACTGCACATGCTTTACAGCCTTACTTGTGGCCTCATTAGATAACCAGGAATTAATATGTCCCAGTAGCATCCTGGTTCAACATAAGAGGAATTCTCTCTTTCAGAAATTAAGCTATGAGAAAAAATTCAGACACCAACAGCCATGGATGAGGTTAACCCCAGTCCTGAGCTGGCCTCCGAGGTGTGCTGCAAGGATGAACCCGGAGATCCTCCCAGTGGAGCTGGCAGGCTCGAGTGCCACGTGGGCTTCCCCATGGCTGCAAACATGTACGTCCCCCCCTTCAGTGAGGGATGGTCTTTATTTGAAAATACTCTAGCCTCAGGACAAAATGCGGAAAGGTTCATGACAAGACCTTAATAACAATCTTTAATGGCCAGATGGGCTTCTGAGCTTACCTTTGAAAGAGTTAATTCCTCCATTTCTGTGATGCAGGTTGCAGGCATTCACTAGCGAACTAATGCTTGCTTTTTTATCATCATTAATGGAATGACATGCCTAATAGTATGAACAACGCCCGATTATAAAATCCTGATTTAGCAAAACACCAAAGCATATGCTTGCACTGGAACATAAGAATAGTCCTAGTGGGCCACTGTGCTTGACGGGAAGCTTGTTTTGAAGTGTTTTGTCAGTAGAAGTCCCCGATTTTACAGTCAGTTTTTACTGATTAGTGTCCCCCAGTCTATGGGCTGTGATCAGCATGTCACCCACAAGCACTTCTGATGTCCTCAGCCATAGGTAATTAAAAGGAAAAGGAGAGCAAAGTATGATTTTGCCCAAATCACCTGTCTTGTTGAGAGGCCGGGGGGTAGAGGCAAGGCGAAGCAGAGGCAGAGATAGGTTTGCTATCCCCTTTTTTCCATTTCTGAATGCCTCTGATACTATGGTGATGGGAACTACCTCAGTACCTAGAGAGGCTGATCAACAAAACTTAGTGCTGCAAAGATGGGCAGCTGTTTTGGAAGAAAAATCTCTTGGAACAAGAAAATTCACAGGAAAAAGGATGAAATTAATGGCATAGGATAAAGCCAGCATTACTTGTTTTCTCTCTACATGAGCAAACGCCTCTTCCTCCCCCGCATCCACCACTACATGTTCTGCATCTATTCCCTTATTGTGCCTAAACCAAAGGAGTTTAAATATATATTTCTAGTCCACTGTTAAATCTCATTTTGTGATAAGGGCTTTTTTCCTATTCAAACTTACGCTAGATTGCTGTTATATTATGTAAATTCAGCTCACTTCCACTGATGTGTGCGATGGTAGTCTGTAGAAAGTTCTCCAGTGACAGAGATGGACAAAGAAAGAGATTTTCAAGGCACAAAGGGAGGTCTGAACCCAACCTGCATTCACAGGTGAGAGGAGCTCAGTGTTTCACTGCAGTGGGAGCTTTCAACTCTCTTTGGAATTATTTCGTTGAAATCTGACACAAATTCAACATCTTCTTCACCATGCTGAGGCTTCCTCTTTAATCTGAGAGTACAACAGTATGGCATAACATTCTATAGTACCCAGTAACACTTTTATTTATGCTTTTGAGCCATTTCAGGTGACAAAAAATACAGCATATGCTACTTGACATTGGGAGAGAGGGATATTGCACCTAAGGACATTAGGGTCAAATCATGCTCTTAATGAGATGGCTGCAAAATATCCACACACTGCTAAGGTATTTTAAACATTGCTTATCCGGAAAGCCCGCAAACTAAATTTGATGCAGTGGTTTAGAGTAAAAGCTGGAAGAACCTGATCCACTGATTCCAAGCATATCTCATTATGGGAAGTGTTTTGCTCAGGCTACTAAACTATGAAGTGCAGTAATAGATGGAGATGTCAATTCATTGTCATACAACAAATAATCTAAAGGAAGGCTTAAAAATACTAGGCTGGAGAGCACTGCCAATTGGAAAAGGGAACACAAAATGTGTCAAAAAGGCAATATTTTCTATCTTTTCTCCCCACCAATACATATCTGTCTGCTTAACAGTGCTACTGGTTTCAGAAAATAAAGAGGGGGATAAAAGAGGAAGCCTTTAAAGAATAAAGAACTGCCTTTTCACCTTTTGACTGTATTTTACTCTGCAGGGAATAAATTTGGTTTGTGTTTGTGACAGGTTCCTTTTTCACAATGGATTTCACTGCTTGTTTTAAATGAACATACGAATGGAACTTAGTGTGGGACTGAGCTAATGTTGTACCAGCAGCATTGTGAAAAATGACTGTGCAATGTGCAATGTGGTTTTTTTTTTAAACAGAACATGCAGTTGCAGTAATTCACTGAGCCAGATACTACTAGCTTTCCCCCTGCCCTCAGCAGCTCAGTGAGCTAGCTGAGTAAATACCTCCAAAAGCACTTCCACACCAGTGCAAGCCAGATTTTAACTTCAGTAATTAACTATCGTCTTCCTAAAGGCTTAAAGCATTCACAGTGAGTGCACAACAACCCACATCAGGAACATTAACTGGATAAACTAAAAGAAAACAAGAGAAGATGCAAGCTGCATGATATTTTGCCCCCAAGGAGAGAAGTGGTTTCTGAAGTTTAGGGTCATATCCTTTGCAACCCTTTCTCTCCCTGCAGGCACCAATGCAGGATGCATGCTGGCACTTAACAGCTGGTGCTCCTGATTAGCAGATCTCAAGGGGTTAAAGTGTTTGCCCTTAGACAGTCACATAAGTGGAGTATCCAGCATGTCATAAAAACATGGGTAAAAGTTGAATTCCCTTTTCCTCCTGCAATAAATAACAAGCTAGCCAAATTCTGCTGCAATAGGCTCCATGAGGTGACCAGCAGCAGCTCGCAATATTTAAAAACACCATGAATTACCTAATGTTAGTTTTATGACTATAATAATGAAGTCTTCCCCCTCTTCTCTTCCCCCTAAACATGGCAGGGGACCCATTTTGATAAGCAGAAGAAACATGAGAAACACTCTGTGGAGGATAATCCCTTCCACATTGTAGCAGCGTTGCTGTCACCGTGATGGTACAGGAATATGACAAAGTTTGTCGAGAGGGGTAACATCTTTTAATCTATTAGCTGGGAAGAAAAAATGAAGGCATATCATTAAAAAGTGGCTTTCAGGTTCAGCAAACCACAGAGCTTGTGCACCTGAAAATGTGCTGGGGTTTTGTTTTGGGGTTTTTTTCCAGTTATAAGAACAATCAGCATTTGTTACATAAATGTATGGAAATTTTGGCTTAATTAAGGTAAGCTTTGAGTATTTTTCTCTAATAGGCTTGAACATGCATTGAAAGTGAAGTCAAAAGTCCTATTTTATTCATTACTAATGAAAACTGCTGCGTAGATTGTGAGACTGATAGAATTTTATATTAAAGCACTATATTAAAAGGAATATTTTAGAGTCTAGATGCTCTGAATTTTCTGTATATTTATAAAAATAAAATAATCCTTAAATACTTCATCAAAGCAGTTATTTGGGGGGGGGGGGGGGTTCTTCTTAAATAACCCAAACTGAAGAGTTTTCTTTGTGAATGTTTCACAAATACATACCACTCATAAATATTAAATTAAAAAGGATTTTTCTAGTGTGGAACAGCTTTCAGATCTACCAGCACATACCCTCAAAAAGATACGATTATAACTCTGCAGAATGGCTATAAATTTGTTACTGAGTCCTAAAGGATGGCTTGGTCATTAGTTTGCTATGTTTAGATATATCTGAATTTTCTTCCAGACTGTGACTCTTGACTTCCTGCACCACTTTGGTTAAGTCATTAAATTCACCCTATGTTTCCCACCATCATTTATAAAATGAACCATCTTTTTCCTACTTAATAAGTTGTTATGAAGGCAAACCCATTAATGATTACAAGGTACTTGGACACTAGAGAGGTGAGGACCTAGATAGATACTCGTTTTTTTTTCCAACACCCTTTGCATCTTTCTCAGCCCTCTTTCTGTTCCCCTTGATCATAAAGTGATCACAAAGCTGAATATATGATGTAGGAGTCATGCTGAGCAGTTGTAAATGTGGGATTATTAGCATTGTTACCACTTCTTCTTAAGAAGATGATGATGATCTGTATGGGAATAAGCATTTATCCCAACAGAAAAAACCCCAGGGTACTAAGGGGACTACAGAAATGACCTGTCAAGTGCCTTTCTTTTTGCAGCAGTAAGTATTCAGTTTCATTCTAGTCAGATATTACCTGCTTAATGCATCTTTTTATATTTATTATATTGTATAGGTTTTGAAATAGGCCTTGAAGGGCAAAGGGATTTGTGAGGTCAGATTAAAAACTGGCTTGTTAAAATCTTCAACGAAGAGTCCCTAATGCAATTCTTTCCACTGTTGCTAGAAGCTGAAAAAGATCCAATTAATATTTGCAAGATGCTGCAGATCGGCAGCCTTTTAGCCTCAGAGTCAAGCACGATGCAGTATTTGCAGGCAGTTGGGAGTGCCGTGGAAGAACACTTGTAATATTACGAAATAGCAAAAATATATGTGAGAAAGAAAATAAAGGCAAAAATACAGTGTCAGCAAGGAAAACGAGCTGTCTCATCACAGCGTGTCTGTGTTTAGGAAGAATACAAGTGTTTTTCATGTTTGGGTGATGACTGCATGACTCATGCCTAGAAGTGATGCTTCATGGTCAAAGTAAACTTGTGCACAGCAGCTTTATGCTGCCTTTCTTCCCTCCCCGTGTGAGGATTCTGACAAATAAGCTTTCTTGGGTTTGGTACAACATTTTCTGGCCCTTTTCTGTGTTCAACTTTGCCTTAGCAAGGAGGTAGAAAGTGAACTGTGGAGACCTAAAGACAGAAACCTCCTAAAGAAGGACAGACAGTAACTAGATCCAGGTCTGCCAGGAGCCTAATACACAAAAAGGGCCCACCTATAGTATTGGCTGTGATAGCCAATATAGGAACAAAAGTGGGGTCTCTGGGGAGTTAGAGGGGTATATCAGTCCCCAAGGACTATTACACTGTCACAGCTATACCGTTTCCAATACCCAAGCTAGTTGGACGTAGCACAGATACGCTATAGATTTGCAATGCCCCCAAAGTTCTAGATGCCTCCAGCTTCCTACTGACAGCTTCTAAAGGACAGCTCGTGTAGCTGCTCCGGCGAGCGTTTGCCCCATTGAGTACTTAATGTTGCAGCGAAACATTTAATCACACCATATGAGGGGCAAACTCAATCTGATTAAAGAAGAAAGGGTCATAACTAGGGGGAGTGTAACACCACTTCTTCACTGACCATTAGTTTTAATGGCATACCGGTAATATTTACTAACTAGCTTAGTCTCAAAGGCCCAGCCTCATCTCCTCTACTCCAGCCATCCTTGAAGTGCGAATCGGAGTTAGTCATCTCCTCTCCCAACAGCTAAGAGAGAGAGGGGAAGCTCTGATGGGCAATTCATTTGCCTGAGAATTATCCTCCAGAGGTGTGTACCATTCTCCATTGATGACTGAGGAGACCTAGACAACTAGGTTAGGCAAGATGCTTAACGCTAGATGCTTTATATGGCTAAAGTTAGCTGGAATGAACCTGGATTGAAAAGAGTTGAGTTTTTGCTCTGCAGTTTCAGGCTCACAAATGCTAGAATCTGCCAAATCTAACAGTGTTTGAGATCCGTGTTTTGTGTCTGTTGCCTTCCTCTCTGCCCTCACCTCCCCAGTTTGGCAATTTTGATGGAAATGACAAAGTGAAAAGCCACATGAACCACAATGAAAAGATAAACTGGTTGCAGTATGGCGTAGGGAAGGCCATGGAAGTGAAAAGCGTGTTGTAAGAGTAACTGCTGCTTGTATAGTACTCTGCTGCAAAGAAACAAGAGCATTTTCTTCCTTCAACTTGCATTGTCTGAGTGCCCACTAAATAAAAACAATTGTAAATGTTAGAGTTTAAAAAGGGAGCTGAACAACAGCTACAAACTACAAAAATAAAAGCAATTTTCATTTGTAGTTATCCAGATGTCTGCTGCTGTAGCTGCTGGAATTCTGCTATTGGCCAGGAGGACCATTTGATGCTTTTCATCGAAAGAGAAAGCATCAGCAAAAACCTAGTGAGGGACACACTTTTAAAGCTAACAAAAAAGATAAGTGTATTCAGGCTGGCATTTTCATTAAAAGCTTATTCTCTCTGTGAGATGAACAAAATCTGTGTGCATGAGTGTATGTAGTTAGGGATGGACCCAACGTACACCTGAATCAGTAAACTGTCTGTAATTTCAGACAAAATACGCAAGTGCTTCTATACACCTAACAATGGCCCAAATTAAAGTTTCACTTCCTTTATTAAAAAAAATCAAACCAAACCAACCACAACAAAAGAACCTAACAGGCAAAGAAAGCATACAACTGGAGAAGAGAGTACTTAAAGTAATAGAAGTGATGTAATGAAAATTATCGTGACAGCCATATACACACAGAGTATACATTACATAATATGTTATTGTTTACACATTTTATATTAATACTTGAAACCAGCATGTTATAAATGCATAAATGTAAGTGATATGGCTTTGTCAGTACACAATCCAAAGGAAGGTGATACTGAAGATGGAACACCCAGGAACAGCCTAATATTTTATAACTGCTACAGGAAAATAATGCTTCTAAGCTTACACTAATTTTAACAGTCTTGCAGAGATAGAAATCCACTACTGACATGTCAGCTTTTAAGCTAATATCCTTTGTCAATGAGAAAAAACATGCAGAAACTACTCACTGTAACTGAATGCAAATGGATGCTAATTTGAGGACCAATCCTTCCTCACTTCCACTGTGTATGAGAATATGTCACATCACATTCTATACCATACAGGAATTGTTTCTCTTTCACATCTAGATTTCCTCCAGCCTCTCCAGAAGTTACAAGTAAAAGGAATATGCCTAAATTACTATATGCAAGAAATAGAAGTTAATGAGTTATATTCCATATGGGGTAAGATATCCCATAATCACCTATGGTCACTCTAGAAAATACCAGTGCACACATCTAAATTCAACTTGCACAGACACGCGTGCGCGCGCGCACACACACACACATGCACATATACAAAGTGTATATACAGCAAGAATTGTGGGTGTGCTGTTACTGCCTGCTTCAGGGTGTTGCCCAGTATCAGCCTCCATACAGTTCTACACAATTTGCTTCTTTTAGTACCTCTTCCAGAAACTACTCTCGAATTACCTGAGAGGCAGTTCATCTCCACATGCTGAATCAAACACAAACAAAGGTAAGGTGCTGATTGCAAAAATGACATTTCTGAAAACATACCTCAGCTGGCTGTAAAAAATCTTGGGAGTTCCCTTCAGAAAATGTGAATTTTCTTCACAGGGGACACAGAAGTAGCTCGCCCACATGAAATCTATTAAATTGTAATAACTACATTTGACATTACTTTCATTTTACGTTGCACGTAGGTGGCAATGCTTTCACAAGACAGTACATGGAGTGACCTGGATAAAAGATGCAACTATTATGGATTCGTTCTTCAATGAAGTTTATCCTTAAAAGTGACTAAACTGATCCAGCTATAGAAGTTGTGGAATAATTACATTTTAGATAGGCAATATACATTGTATATACCCTTTACAGCCAGAAGACTACCATCTCGTCAATTAAACATTTCTCTTCAAGTTGTTCTATGGACTGCTGCATGAGATTAGCTACAAAAAAAGTAGTTCTTCACTCTGTATATAAACCTCTTTTTCCAAACATTTGCCCAGCTGCTTCTCAAACTGATACCACAGTACTTCTATGACCAGCTTTTTCACTTTTCCATATTCTAACCTACCTATTGTGTGAAAAAATGCTGCCCAAATTCCTTATCTGCTTGTCTCCTCCTTAGTTTCAGTCAATGACCTCTTGTTTTCAAATTAGTCACTATCTCAAGCTGCTTACTGACATCAATACATTCCTTTCAGGGTCTTCTAACGCTCTATGGGGACCCCCCCTCGTGCTCCCTTTCCCAAGGAATAGCCCATGTCTGATCAGTCTTTCTTCACAACTCATTTGCCCCAAACCCTGAATAATTAGGATTGCTTTCTACCACACTTTCCTAGTCCCGATTCTTTTCCAATAAAATCCTCAGAACAGCAAATAACTCAAGAAATATGGCTCTTTTAGAGTAACACCTGAGCACTAAACTATATAAAAAAGAAAAAAGCCAAAGAAATTACATCAATAACTTGTTTGCTTTTTGTGTGAAATCTCTACATGCCATAAAGGAAACCATTAAAAATGCAGTCCATACAACATACACTAGGAAACATCAACCAACACCACCTTCCCTGTGGTCACTAATTCATTTCACAACAGAAGCTTGTAGAACATGCTACATTTTTATCTTCATTTTATGAACTGTTGATCAAGGACTCTATAGTGTCAATAATGTGTCAAAAGCTTTCAAGCTTCAAACATCAAAATGTGTTTTGCAAAGGAAATAAGCACTATTTTAAATAGCGAGAGTTCGCTAAGCATCACAGGCTGGACCGTAAAAAACTGTCCTATACATTCCCTATACACTTTTGCATGTAGCTGGGGGCCCAGCTCTCATTGTGATTAATTATCTGCTGGGAAAGGCTGCAAGAATGAGCACTATTTGCCTAATTGTGTTTCCAGGGTAACTCATTACATAAAAGTTACAATACATAAATGTAGCTCATTTGAAAAAACAGCCTGATAACATATGATATGTTTACATGGACACTACGAACTTCCTTCAGAAATTGAAATAGCAACATTTCAGATTTACATGGTTAGCATTATTGCTGCTGAGAACTGAAGCAGTCTTGTGGATAGCACAATAGCTCACAAAGCAAAACATAATTTTTTGGCTTTATTGGCCTGAATTTTTTTCCTTTTTCCTAGAGATAATAATCTATCTCACCCAAATCTCAAAGACCGGCAATGTAATCGATTCAAACTTAGAGCATGAAAACAATTAAATTTTTAAGTCCTGAATTTTTCTGCTGTAAATTTTTCTCCAATATATCACCTATTTTTATTCCCACTTCTTGCGCTCTTACCATTAAATACCATTTAAAAACCCCCTCTCTTCTACACTATACACTATATATTCTTTCAACTACTGTATGACATGTAGTATGTTAAGTTTTATTTTCATGGGAGAAGCTGGATCCTGGGCTGAAGAAATATTATCTCGTTCACCAAAAGCATGTCAGAAATAAGTCTGCTCTAGACTTGTATCAGCACGACCGAACAATAGAATTTTCTCAGACTTTGCATAAGCAAAAATAAGCAGATTGAATCCATTTTAACATGAATATGGGCAAGCATTTTCTTTCATAAAATCCTTTCAGAGAGGAGCTAACCCCACAACTTCATTATGATTGTTAAATCCACACAGCAGATAAGCAAAACCTCAGCAAGGGTTCAGATTAGCCAAAATCATTTGATCACGATGAGTCAGAAGGCGAATTAAGGAATCTTTTGTTTTGCCTTAAAATGTCACGGTATAAACTGCATCTGCTCAGGAGCTGACTCACAAGACCCTCAGACAATAGGGTAGCGGGGGCAAGGAAAGGACTTGGGGAGATAACCTCCGCAGCCAGCCCAGGCCAGAGCGTGTGTGCTCATCAATTATAATCCAAGCTTTTGAATGTGAGAGAATAAACCGTTGGTTCGGCTTTGCTAAATCGAATCTTTTTGCTGGGTTTTAGAATTCAGAAATCAATACTTTAAAAGGATTTTAAAATTCATATTTGCCTTCCCTTTGACTCATCTTGTTCCAGCTCACTCAAACACAAGAAAATGGATGGTCAGCAAACCCTAAGCAGTTGCTGGCTGGATTAATATCTAAAAATCAAACTATTATCTACACTATCCAAGCCTCTCAGTTCAGAAAAATGAAAGTGGGAAGACTCATAATCTCTTTTTTTTTTTTCTTTTTCGTGCCAGAAACACTCAATAAAAATGTCTTGCAATATATCAGACTTTTAGTCACTACAATAAGCCTGCAGGAAAGACAAGAAATGAGAAAATTCTCAACTTTTCTCTAGATCACACAAAAAGAAAAAACCTGATCAGCTCGGAGTTACTGTCAGTTTGGGGTGAGGAAGGAATATCAAGTAGACTAAATCTAAATCAGTTTATCTTCCCTAGTAACAAAGGATAAAACTCATAAATACATCAAGAACAGTGAAATTCTCAGCAGAAATCAGCCTCAGAAAAACAGTCTCTGTCAAAAATCCAGCAAGCATTGTTACCTGCAAAAACAATCCATTATCATTTTCTGTATTTATTTAAATCATGGAAGCACGCATGGAGTCGAAATGAATCACTTCGCAACTTCTCACTAAAGCTTGTCCTAAACTGTCAATGAAATGAGAGGTGACTTGGTAACTGTCTTAAAATTGTAACACCCATGTAAAAACAGTATCACAGTTAAATAGTTATCATAGTTAAATCACGTTAAATAGTATTTAAACGTGTTACTGTAAGACCAGATTCAACACTCTTTCATTTTTGTTATTACTTTGATGGGTATAGGAACAGAGTCTTGTAACTACTCTGCATGTGAATCTAGCAAGAAAAATAATTATAGTAATAAACTACATGACAAAGAGCAGCACTAAGTTACTGGAGCAACTAAACAAAAGGATCCACTTGCATTTAAAACTTTCCGCTGACACGACACAGGAATGATAGCACTGAATAGGCACCGTTGTTCTCTGACTGTTCCAGTATCTAATAAGATTATTTAATGTGGCTGTTTGGAGTGAATGCACAGATGCAGTCATTCCATTTGCTGCTCAGAGGACAGTGAAATTCATTAAAAACCCGACCCAACAGGAAATCCTTCCTGATGCTGTGCAGAGCCGGCGGGAGTCCCGCGGGCCAGCGCTGCCCGGCTCTCGGGGGCAGCCGGGGGCCAGGAAGGTGTTTGCTGCGCGGGGGCTCCCGTCCGCTCCGGGCGAGCTCGGCGTGCCCTCCCGCCAGCCCAAACCACCCCTCCAGGACACGCTTCCACCCTCGGGACTAACTTTTACCGTCCTGCAGGTGCGCTAAAACAGCGTGCTTTGCCTTTTTTTAAATTTCACGCCTGCTTTCTCGAAGCGGTCGGGGCTGTCAGACTGATGGGGCGGGTGTCAAGCACAAAATGCTCCCCAGCTTGGTTTCTTTTCCCCCGCTTTAGGCTTTAGGAACAGGTCCCTTGCTGGTGGTTTTCAGCATCTAAAATAATATGAGGGATGGCAACAGGCAAGACAGTAGAAGATATGAATTTATAACGTGTTTAATAGACTAAGTATTAGCACTAATTCAATGAGCAGTAGGAGAAGAAATTGTAAATGACACAGGCACTTACAGTTAACTGTCTAAGAGAATGCAGGGAAGTAAATCATTACATGAAAAAGGAGCTCCTTTTCTCAACTTACCCTATTAAAAACCCCACTAAAGAGCCAAGGCATTTATTGATTGCTTTCTACTTTCCCACTGCCGAAACTAAGTACTCCTCTATTTACTTTGATTTAAAAATGCATTATTGTCTACTTTCTAATAAACCAGACAGTGGAACAAGAAACTCAAATTATTCTAAGTTTATTCTTAAAAGTCCGTTTTCTTTTTTTTTTTTTTTTTTTTTTTTTGAAAGACTGAAGGCCTTAATCCTTAAAAGCCTTTTTGAAAGAAATGTTACTAGATGCTGGCCTTGCAGCTGGGCCCAGATTGAAAGTGCACTTACATTTTTATGTTTAGTGCTGAAGGACTCTGAAGTTAGCCCTCGCACTCCACATAAAAGCTTTGGAAAGGGCATTCTTTGCCACTCGTGCAATTCATTCTCTAAGAAAAGGAAATGGAAAGAAAGATTTCATGTCCAGGGCTTCAGGCCTTTGATCATTTGATGAACATTGGATCCTCAACCTGGGCCTCCAGCTTCTCAGGCCAGACAAAGAGGGCCCCGGCCGCACAGGCTGGGCCTCGGTTCCCGCCCGAACAAAACCTTTGGCGGCCGCACAGTGTGACAGCCTGGGAAAGGCCCACCTCAGCAGGGCTGAGATGCCCGCTCTGCCCTTTGATCTTTCATTTAAACCCCAGCCAAAGCACCAGGTCAGGGGATTTCGCGTCGCACACCCCCACGGGCAGAGGGGAGCAGGTCAAGAACAAAATGGGGGTGACCGATCTCCAAAAAGCCCTGTGACGCCTTTCTCTGGCCAGTTTCACATGACTTGTCTGGTATTGTGAAGCGCTAAGCCCACACTTAAAATGGAATTTGACATTACATGGTACAATGGAGTCAATAAATGGCATTCTTCAGTGCTTTTACAACAAAGTCACCCTCCCTTAAGTGGCTGAAAGCCCCAAGCTAGAAAATACTTCTCATTTACTTCTTTATGCAAGTAAATTGCATATACTTTAAATCTAGTTTTCATTACGGCTTCTCATTGCTGATGGCTGAAATGAGCCGAACAAATACCTAACAAAGGTCTACGTTAATTTTACGACATACCATCGCTCCGATTTTTAAAGACTAGGCTGTCACGTGGCACGTAACAAGCATTGCAGATATCTCCATATTTCTTCACAGAGTGAAAACCTATTTTCCAACGAGCATGAAAAACTAATCCCATCCCACTGAAAAATTTATTTGCAGTACAGTGCTAAGGAGAAGGCAAACACACAACTTCTAACATCAGCAGCAAGTTCCACATGATGCTCACGGGCAGAAAATTCAGTCCACGTTTGACGAGACATGTTAACAGAATCTGGAGAGAAAAAAAAAAGCTAAACCCTTCTTTCTAAAGGGATAGGATGCCACTATGTCCCACAGGACTGGGATATGCAGGATGCGATAGCAGATGACTGCAAAGCATGGAGTGTATTTTTAGACTACGGTTAAAAATATGTCTATGTTAGAAGATTTTAAACAACAACGGTAAAGTGATTAGAACTCAAAGAACTAAATATTGTTTCTCTATATAAATTAATATACATTTTTACAATTAATATTTTTTCTTTAAATACACATATGTGCATAATGACAGATCAAGGTGGCTTAACTCAGGTTCAGAATTGAGAAAGGCAAATGACTATTTTTTGTTTATTTTCAACCTCACAAGGGTTCTCTTCCTCTTAAAATGCAGTTCTATGACACTGTAATAGAAACATGGCCAAAGGCATGAGGAAGAGGTACAGTATATAAATAAAGTTGACTATTATGTCTTTTTAACATATGGTCAGGTTTACATGCCCACTTTTACCCTCCTTCCTTTTGAAGACAGTATCAGTATTAAAAATTCGGCTTAGTTCTAACATACAAAGGTTATTTCAGGGTATCTCAAGTATTTCCCACCATGAACCATTTACCGATCAATAAAAAGTAAAGGAATGGTCCCAATCTCTAGAGAATCTATAGACTTCATTTTAAACAAACAACGGTACATATTTATGTTGACAGATGATTTCCCATTTAATAAAATTACTTCTCATAGATAAGGAAACTAAGGAACACAGAAGTTAAATAAGTTGTTCAATATTGACCAGATAGTGGCAGAACTGGGAACAGAGCATTAGCTGATTTATTTTCAGCCCTCTGTCCTGTTCACTACAGCCTTTTTCCTTCTAAGAGACAAATTTGTGCAGCACACGAGGCCCGGTCTGGTACCAACTCTTCTTGGTGCTTTGGTGGCAATGGGCAGCTACAAAAAGTAATCGCGTTTGACCACCGTGGCTGGGTAGTTGACAGAGGACTAGGCAACAGCCATGAAGCAGCCCAGGACCTAACTCACTTAACCACTAAATAAGGATTGTACAGCCCCAAGGTATCTTCTAAAAACTGTAATAACTATTTTAAATGATATATTTAAAAATTCAAATACTTCTCAATAGCACAAAAACACCTGCTCATTCACAAAGCATTTGCATTTGGGTTTGTTGTTTGAAATATTGCTATGAAAATAAAACTTAAGAACGTTCAGGAAAGAGTACAATTTGCCTCTAATTTATTCTCTGATTTTCTGTGAATATTGCTCCCCGCGTTGTCATGGCAACATAAGCACATCTTTCAGTACCAAGGAAGTAACAAGCCTTTCGATTCTCACCTTTGGCCATTTTATTGAGAACCATGTCAATTAGAATGTAGGTTCCACTTCTTCCTGCACCATCGCTGCCAACAGAAAGGAAAAAAGAAAAAACAAAGCCTATCAATGTGCATCTAGACTCAACGTGAAGGTACCTGCCCTTAATGTTATACTGTTACACATGGGGGAAGAGGAGAGAATCAGGAGCTAAAGTAGGGCACTGAGGGAGGAGAGAAAGCTTGCACTGAACTAGCACAAGCTGTTCATGGAAGATTAACTATTAGCCTGCATGGATAACAGGGCTTTGTTTTGATTTTTTTAAGCCAAGTCGTGTTTATGCAAAAAAAGCATTTTAAACAACAGTGGAAAAGTCACTAACTCTAAAACAGGATACTGTTTCTGATCAAAAAGTATGAAGTATACATATAATGAACTTATAGTCACTTGTATATAAGATCAAGAACCACAGAATAAGCTAGACCAGAACATTATCCAGAATGGTCCCAAAATGTCACAGATTGCATTTGAACACAGTGGTCAGAGGGAATGCGTAGAGACCTGTTCGAGAACCAAAATATTTGATTACTGAGGGACAGCAATCTTTCTTCACTATACATCACGAGTGGTATGCTTTTTCTTTTTACCTTTCCCTTTAATTCTTCCTTAGTTGCAATGACCAGAAAAAATATTATCATGGAGTTCCTAAGAAACAGCTTTAACTTTTGAGTATCATCAGCCCTTCCTCAGAGATGTAAGACCAAGCCTTTGGAGGGGAAAAGCTCCCTAATCTGAATGCAGCTTGTGTCCTTTTCAGAGAGCAATGTGTAATTGCCAGCGTGATGCTCTTTTAGAGCTGCTGTTAGCAAACATAATTAAGACTTTAAGTAAAAGCTTTTTTTCTTTCCCTCCCCAAAATTTTTACAAAGGTGCATGTGTGACCAATTAGACTGGTATGTAGTTTTATTAATTAAGCCATTATTTTTATTGATAGCTCAATTTGTGTACAAGAATTAATGAAAGGAAAAATAATAGAACAGCGTGAAGCACGTTATTACATTCTGTTTACAGGCAGGCTATGAAACTTAATTTTTGTTAAGTCTCTGTAGACAGTTTTTTTTCTTTCAGTTACTAGATCACTGCTTAGAGAAAAGGAGGTAATGGTAATAATTTTTTTTTTCTGTGTCTATGAAGGGAACAAAGACACAATCTTATTAGTTAAGCTGAATAATGAGAGACAAGGCAGCAATCAGGCCCAATAAAAACAAAAACTACTGAGCCAACAGTAGACATTTCCATCCATCACAGTAAGGAAAGCAAGAAACTTGAAGGCTCTTCATTCTGCATCAAATGTTTCTTTTCTCAGGCCTCCTGAAGGCAAGGCAAACAAGCCTCCTCCAGAGCATTCACCTCTGCAGAGGGCCTCCTTGCATCCAGTGGAAGGTGACTCTGCTGAGCCACACGGGAGAAACAGCTCCCTTCCTCCTCACTCCCACGCCAAGTGGAGTCCTACATGTCAAACAACCTGCCTCTTAGCAGGGCTGGTTTTCTATCTTCCTTATCTACATGAATATCTTCGATAAAAAAATGCAACATTCTCCTTATAACTGAGAACCTCCAATGGCAAACCCAAACATTAACGTTATTATGGTATAGTTTTCCATTGACCTGCCCGATAGTTTTCATGTGCATCTACCAGACTGCCAGGCCTAAAGATAATCTGTGCTTAAAGGATTACTCAATCTCTGGGTAGGTTTCCACTCCCTGACATTGCCCTCTTCTTACCATGATCACTAAAAGTAAGCAAAGAAGAAATAAAACATAACTGAGTGTTAATAAAATAAAGAAGACTATGCAAGGAATGAATGCAAGGAACCACTATCATTTTGAAGGAGATTTATGAAATCGAAGTGCTACTTATATTGGAAAGGGTGGCCATACATCGTTAAGTCATGGCACAACATCTACGAAATCATAGGAAAGGACAATTTGATTATGAAAACAGAACCTAAGTATTAATTAGCATTAAAAAGCAATTGAATTATATTTAATACTGTCACCCTACCTCACTGTCTGTTTAGTGATTCATCTAAAGCTTTAATTTGCCCATTTTGTTTATATCTATATTAAATTCTTACACATACAAAGCTCTCTAAAGCTATTTCAGAAATGGTACTTGCCTGCAATGAACAACTACTGGACAAGAGCGACCCCTGTAGCACTTGTTTACTTTTCTGAAATAAAACAGACACAAAAAATTAATTAAGCATATTACATACTGTTTCCTTAGCCAACTGTCAAAAATAAGCAGTAAGAAAAAGCAATTATTGCAATCTTTAAAGAAAGTCAGGTTGATAGTTTCCTAATATAACAAGCAGTTGTTACATACATAGTCTTTTTTAAAGTTTGCTTCTGCTTTGCTGCAGTAGAAATCCCAGAAAACATCCCATTATCGCTGTTGGCTAGGCAAAATAAATGATCTCTTTTCTCAAATGTCTCATATCTTAGCTCCAAAACTAAGATTATTTTAAGATGCTTTAATTTTAAATCCAGCTTTGAGTTCATAAGCTTGCTCAAAGAAATATCGAGGGGCATCAAACTGAATCCAGAATTAAAAATGGCTATTCTGGTATGCTTTGTACAATGTGTGCTGATTTGTAAAACCAGTGCTCCCCAGAAAGGCAAATACCAAATCTCCTGAAAAGCTTCTCACAAAATTCTTAAATGTAATCTATTGTGGTAAAAATAACTAAAACCATCAGTAAGCTTTACTGCTTTGGTTCTAGTGCAGAAGTCTTATATATTTAATATTTACACATTATTGTCTGCTACAGCTTCCCGGTTAAACATTCTCAGTGGAAAGAGAATATATGTGAAGTCAATCAATAAAAGTACAGCTATAGAACAGGTCTGCTGATATGTAAACTCAATGAAGGAATTAACTAGTGCTGAAGCAAACTAAGATACTCAGTCTAAGAATAGAGCCCACAAAGTTGGTTTAAATCTATTTAAAATTGCCTTACAAAACCCAAAATCCCAACCCCTCTCTTCTGCCCTAGGATATATTTTGCATGTCGAGTATGTTACAGGCCCAAAACACCATAAAATATGCACACATATGTTAACAAGGCAAGCTGAATAAAGGCTAACATGGGAAAGCATTGCTTCATGAAATCAAAACCTTTCATTCAATTTACTTGATGAGATATTTTGAGTTTACTGGAGCTAGATGGTCTCCTATAAAACCATTTCATAGGGTTCCAAGGGGTGCCCAGACCCTCTAATAGTCCCCAGCTCAGCACAAGTGTTACACAGGATCCTGACTGCTAAACTGAAGTGAGCTGCTGGAATTTGGCAACTGTGGTATGATGTTATTATGAATTTTAAAGCATAACTAACCTACTGAATCATTTAGTTCTTGGCTGTTCATCTATTCACTAACATCTGTGCTGTGAAAACATGCATATATCTTTAAACATTGCTTACAGTATAGCCTGAAGATGCCTAAACTTCTAAATCTGACAGGGAGTCGAGATACCTGGAACTCAACCCAAACAGGCTACAGAAATGTTGGTGATGTCTCATGAAACTGTGTTTTCACATCCTCCTTTTTATTATTTAAGGTTCTAACCAAGCTTGGTAACAATATTAAGTTCTTGTAATGACTCCCTTTAAACATTAGAACTCAGGCATTTTTCACAATTCTTACTCTTTCGCTTACTGATATAAATCATACTTGCAGAGCCATTCTGTCTTTATTTATATTCCTTGGATGTATGTAATTAACGCAGTAGTACAATGTTCTATGAAATAAGTGGTAAGTCATTGAGAAGCACCTGACTTTAGAAGTTAAATGGCCCATTTATACGTCCATAAATGCATACATACGCAGGCACTACCAAGCAAAACTTCAATGACTTAAGCTGCAGTAGAGTTTTCATATGAATGAACCATTCAATTCTTGATGGTCATATCTGAGGATCATCTCCTGCTATACAATATAAAGCCTGATATTTATGTTTTGTATTGTACAGTAAATTAGATTTGAAATGTCTGTAACAACATCTGATATAGTCAGTCTGCGTTCTCCTATGTGCAGCTGGTCATCCTCCCCCCAACCCCCATCATGTGCATTAGTAAAGAGTCGTTTCTGCATTTAAAGTATTAAATAAAAGCTAATAACTACAGAGGGGTATTTACCATTTCTTTTTCTGCTTGTGTGGTTCCTTTGTTCCTTGTATGGCACCACTAATATGATATTTGCAAGTTGAGACTGGCCATCTACCAAAGTCCTAATATAATTTCAGTGACAAACTCGATCTAAACCTATCAGTAAATCAACCTCCCAGTAAATCAGACAGCCAGAGACACATGTTAGCGAAAGACACCTTATGTTTGTCAGTTTTATTGAAGGCGTTTCAAACATTTTCATTATCACACATTTCAGAAAACACATTAAAACAAAGGATTTCAATCCAGCTGGTTCATAGCTTTGCCTATATATAGTTTATGAAAATATTTAGAAGTGCAGCAACATCTCATTTCATTCTTAGTTCTGGCTAATGAGAGTGAGCTGAAAATTCATCAGTAAGCAAAGTTCTTGAATGTTGAAGAAAATATATATTTTTTATATATATACACATATACAGGAAGAATTAACTTAGAAAGAATGATTAGTAATACAAACCAACCCTTGGCTCATTGAGTGAAAAAGAAATCATCATGCAAACCATCAGCAAGCAAAGGTCAGAGGTCGTTAGAGGCTCAGAAAAGGGGTTTCCCACATTGTCCCTGCAGCAGAGTCACAGTTTCCAATGATCACTTTTGTGACTATGCAACTGGGCTCATATTACTAGCTGCAACATCACAAAAATGACACTGGCAACCGCTAATTAGCTGGCAAAATAAGAATTTGTCCATTTTTAAAGTGAGCAGTGTTAGTAAATGCCATTGCACACAGCGAGAAGTGATAGCATAATAGATATATATTTTAAGCAAAGCCCTCACATGTGATGCTAATTATCTTTTAGCTTAGCAGTCCCTCTTTAAAGTGTAAATGTGCTCCCTCTGGGCTCAAGAAATATTTAATTACACATATCAGTGCATGACTAACAAGCTAGTCCAGAGCAATAATGATTGGTCTATTGTTCAAAATGAAATTAGGACTCCAGAAGCATTTAAAACTGACCAGTGGATTCTGTAGTAGCCTCACCTCTCAGGGACTGTCTTTTGTACAGATTTTTAAAATATATAGAATAATTTCTTTTTGGCAATTTATACCTACATTATGAAAGTATGATAGATTATTCTGCAAGGTTTAATGTATCTGCTAGATGCAAAATCATCTAAAACACTGTCTGATACACAGTAAGAGAAATGTAAGCTTCCAGTTTTCAAAGAGACTTGCAAAATTTTACTTCAATAAAAATTTTAAGGTCCATATTTCCACAGACTCTGGGCAAGGTAATTTTGGGAATCCAATTTTTCTTGGTGATGAATTATAAAAAATAGAGGGTTGGTTATGTATATGCTTAATTTCATATATGTATGTGAATATATAAATATACACACATATCCATATATATATATATACAAACACACTGAATGCACATAAAAACATAGATAAGATTAAAAGAAATGAGAGCAGCCCCTTCCTAGCACTACCCTACTACAAGTATGGTAGCGCTGTCAGACATTTATTTTGGGGGCTTTATGACTCAGCTGTCGTAATCCAGCAGAGTTTGTACTTTAAATAGGTAGCTTTAGGTGCAAAACACGTATTGTATAAATTAATTCCAAATACATTATTTTTAGCTATAGTGCATTAGTTTTTTTGTCATTAAAAAACCAGCAACATCAGATGACCAAGAAAACTGAGATTCATCGACCTGCTATTGTGCATGCCAAAATTCCTTTTCAGGCGGAATTTTACTATGCATTCAGTATTATGAGTTCATTGTACAAAATCTGCACGTAGCAAATGATTACAGTACCCTACACTGGACTGTGAATACATATGAAATGAACACTCAGAATTCAATTAAAACTTAACAGGTTCATTCCCATACTGGCTTTAAATGCAAAGAATGGGACCTCCACTACTTTTCTCATCTAGTTATAATTTTTCTTTTTCAAAGTATTGCACAACACTTCTTCAAGATGACCCTTACACAATGTCACTCTAAGAAGTGCTTTCTTGGCGATGTGAACTGTGACTTACTGTAGATCTCATCCTGCAGTTCATGCAGGGACCTCAATTCTTACTGAAGCAAGTCGGAGTCGAGGTGCTCCGAACTTCAGATGTCCTGGCTGTACAGGCTCATTTATAGTCTAGTTAGAATTGCTAGCAGATTTCCCACCAACTTCAAAAAGAGCAAAATCAGACACTGTGTTAGCTCCGTGCTGCAGCCTCACACGGCTTAATGGAACCGATTCAGAATTTTCACTACAGAAATTCACTACAGGCAACTTCCTCAGTACCGCAAGCAAAGGGAAATCAACCTATAAAAATCACATCAAAAGTTTGAACCCAGGGAAGAAAACCTTGAAAATTTGATTACAATTTCAACTCCTTCCTATGGCCGTGCTTCCTTCCTCCAGTAACTGCTTTTGCATTGCGACTCTGTAGCATATCCTTATATATTCTTAACTAGCCATAGCGCCTAGTGCCTCAGTACAGCTGTACTCCCGTTACTTGACCTGCACCGTGTGAGATGACCCTCTGCTTTGAAAAGCCTTGCAATAGCGTACAAGAGTACTGACGGACGAAGGGTGGCATTAAGTCCTAAATTTTTAAGGGTAAAGTCTTGCCAACAGGCAACTGTGCAACCAGCTCCCGCTGGATATACGCCAGCTTCTCCCCTCAGGTGCCGATGCGTAACTCCAACTGGCATCAGTCAGAGCTTATTGAAAGAAACAAGTTTGGACCTTTTGAGCACTGAGCCCCTTATAATCACTTTGGGGGGTTGTAGATAATATTGTAGTACAGAGAGGAAAACATGCGATCCCACAAGCCGCTTGTGGATTGAGAACCAACTCCCCAAACCTCCGGGAGATTCTTTTCATTAATCAGAAGCGCATCGCTGTGGATTAGCTGATACATGCTAACACCTACACACGATGCACTGGGCACGGTTTGCAATCAAATGAAGATTATTTCGCTCCAGTATTTATCATGCATGGCTTTAATTTTCAAATTAAAATTTAGATAGACACAGCAAACATTAGAGAAGGTGGCAAGGACTTTCAAAGGTTTTGCCTTTGTATATTTGTATTTTAAAGCCGCGTTGACTTTCTTTAAAAGTCCAGAGGGTATGCTTTGTCAACATTTTCATCTGTTTTCTCAAATTTCCAGCTTCCTGCAGCCAAAGAAGGTCTAGAGACCTCACTGTTTGATCCTTACGAGCAAACGCTCCCACGGGAATGCTGTTACTGCCATATGACTCCATCATGATTTTTTTTTTCCAAGCGTGCTCATACTACATAATTTATTTGTGAGATTCCTGCAATAAGGATCATAGGGGGGGGCCACACGAAAAGCCTGGAAGTTGCAGAATTGATAAATACTTGGAAAACAAAAAAATACAGAAGCACTGAAGAGCTGTACAAAGGGAGCAAAGGTATCAATCTCTAAATGGGAAATGAGTAAGTCTCAAAACCAGGCAACATCTACGGGTGAGACAACACTACACATCAACCTACTGCAGATTTTTGTGTTAGCTTAGCACTGTGGCATCACAGGCTGAGGAACCCCCTTTCAAACCAGAAATATTTAAAGGACAATTAAAAGGACTAGTTTAGTTCCTCAGATCCGCATAGTCTTAAACGAACTGTCATACTTTGTGCTTTACCTGCGGAAATCCAGAAGCGATCTTGTGGAAGCGGGAACCCTCTGATCGTTCCAGCTGAGGAAGTGGAACTGTGTCACTGTGCGGGTCTCGTTCGTCTGCAGGTTCTTCAGGTAGAAGCTCCTCACAAGGAAATCCTCACACCAGATGTGCTCTGAGACAAGGTTTACCTACACCCCACAGGGAGGAACAAATGGAGATCAGCAATTTTGGTTGCAAGCCGTATCTTCGGGATTGGAGGTGTAAGATGTCTGGGACGAAGGAATCGCGTGAAAGTTTTATTTTTATTAGCAAACTGGCCATTGCTGGGATTTTTTTTTTTTTTTAATTTGGCAATCAGTGTGGTTGTCAGGAAGGGGTTAGCTGCCACTGCTATTTTACTGAAAACATAAAAAATACTCTTGACAATTTTAATGCGAAAGAAAAAAATCACTAAACTGAAACTTTATATCGTTATGTGAATACAAAAGACACTGCTGCCTGAAAATATGTTAGACTGCCAGTTGCTTTCTACTTGGAAATGCCCACAATGCATTGCCCAGGCCATTTGCAGATGTCTTAAAAATCTGAGTTGAATTCACATGAGAAGTGAAAAGTCAGTTTCTTCTGACTATCTAGAAAAGTCTTCTGACTATATCTTCTGACTAACTTCTTTCTATCTAGAAAAATAAGCATCAAAAATGCAGCTTCTTTGCAGAGTTCATCTTTTCAGAAAATGAGTTTGTTCACATTTTAGTTTAAATAACAATATTTCTTCACATTTTCCTGTTCTTCGTATCTGGCATTGTGGTATTATTTTCTTCCTCTACTCGGCTGGACAACTGGCAAAATCTGACAGCCCTTGTCAATGTTACATTGCAACAAAACTGGTGATATTGATATTTTGGGCTAGAAATGTAAAGCAGAAAATGAAAATATGTATTTGTCGTTGTGACTGAGGCGAGAGGCAAAAATAGATAGCATTAATTACTAAAGCTATATAGAGGCTTTTCTATAAAGATATACATATGGCTTTCCTTAGGCAAAATTCACTAGTTCTAAAAATACTATTCTCCTATAAAATATAAATACATTCTTCCATATTTCAACCACTTGCAAAACCGTTTGAAAAACCAAATTATTGTCCTTATTTTCATTGTAATACTTGGCTCGTTATTTACTAGATTTTATTCAGCAGAAACCACCTTGCTATTAAAACTGCACTTGAATTTTTTGCAAATCTAAAACTACTCGAAGGCACATGAAAAGTATTTAAGAGCCCTGAGCTCAGCCTCCAGGTTACATCGGCTTAAACACCATTTTGCCCGGTATGAAATCAAGCCATACACTTACTGTCACATTTACAGCCAGATATTTTGTTTAGGTACCTCATAGATGTGGTAGAGGTTTGACCCTTCGTCTGGCCAATAGTGGTAGCACTGTTTGACTCCGTTTTCCGCGAGGGGTGTCAGCATGACAATAACGACACAGCCGTTCTCCCAGACCATCTGCAGACAAAGAAAGACACCGTGGCCACATTGTGACTGCCTAATTACTGCGTGGCATGTATAATTACTGCACTCAGACACACAATCAAAATTTATTCCATTCACAGGAAATTTATTTCATTTTCATTAGACACTTTTACTCTGCAGCTGCTTTCAAATCCCTGAATAAACTGGCACCATATTTTGCAGGCGTCCATGAAATATTAAAGAATTTCCAGCGATCTCAATTCGGGTCTTCCACAAAATCTCTCCTCATTCCTGGTACCGTGTTCAGCTGTTTTTCTGTCAAACTTTTAGATCCACAAAGGGAACACTGAACGATGCTTGCAGAACACACAGCTATTTGGGATTTGATGTTTAATACTAAAGCAGCATGGACCTACTAAAGTCGCAGGTACTGAAACCTGTTTGTGTACTCAACCCTGTGTCTTTTTACAGTTTGCCACGTAGCAAAAGGTATTAAAGTGCTGCATTGCTGAAACAATCATAAAAGTTGCATCTGAACAACGGTAATGAGGATAAGGCAGGAAAAATCCAAACCAAATCTGTTCTTCCAGAAACATTTCAGATGGAGAAATCGTCCCTCCAAAAGCACATTTATAAAAGATTTGTTGCAAATGTGCATTACTCTCTCTCCCTTCCTTTCTTCCCTTTTTCTTTCAATGTTCCTTTATTCCTTTCTTTTTATTTTTCTTTTCTTTTTATCTTTTCTTTTCCTTTTTTTCTTCTTTTATCTTTTTCTTCTTTTCTTTCTTTTCTCTTTTCTTCTCTCTTCTTTTCTTATCTTTTATATTCTTTTCTTTTCCTTTTTTTTCTTTTATTTTTCTTTCCTTAACTTTTTCATTCTTTCTCTCTGCCTACTCCCCTCCCTTCCTCTTTTCTTTCTCTCTTTCCCCTTTTACTTTCCTTTTTTCTTTTTCTGGAGGTAGAAGGAAAGTCCAACCCCTGCTGCAGACTGTGCACTCACAAAGCACAGGTACAGCAGGAACAGAGGAAAACAGTGTACCTTCACTACCAGCATGATCGCTTAATAATTTAGACCAGCTACAGAGTAGGCTACAGGAATCCAGTGCATCCTCAAGTAAAGGATTTGTGGATGTCTCCCACAAACAGCAGAACAAGCAAGGATGCTCTGGTCTGGCATATCTCTGTTCCAAACACAGCTCATAGCTGAACAAAAAAGGCTCCTATGAATTAATACCGAGCAGCATAATCACTAAAACCTGTTATTATTATGCTGTACATTGATGTTATATTTGCATACAACTTTCATTGTCTTTTTGCTAGCATATAAAATTACTGAATGAAGAGTAAACTGCTCTTTTTGTGAAGGGTTATGTTTATTTCACAGAAATATTTATAAGCAACTGTATTGACATGTAAATTTTGTAAACAAAAAAGGCCTTTGTCTAAACTGTGCAAAGATGAGATGATACATTCAATTCAAGGATTATTTTTTTTTAATTACATATCAAATAAAAAGGTTTCCATTCATGGATAATGATGTTGTCTTCTCTTTTAAGAATAGCTTGCATATAGAGAAACAAATAAGATTTTTCCTCCTTTTTTTTTTTTATTTTGCAACATAATTAAAACAACTTTTAAAACCAGCTTAGAATTATTTAGAGAAATGAATCTAGGGTTTGCACAGAATAGGATAATTTATAATTTTGAACAGAAGTGGAGAAAAAATTACAGTGAATGTAATGAATAAATGTAGTCTTTCTTATCTTCTTTTTCTCCCCTTAAAAAGAGTTTTTAACTGAAAATATTTGTAAACCACTCATCCTCCTGTTAAAAACTCACAATGCGACAGAACCAGCAAAACTACTTTAAGTTGATAGAGAATTTATTTTATAGACAGACGTAGACTTATCATTTGTATCTTTCTTGTATTGCATTTGTTTTAGGCCACAGCTGGGAACCTTCTTTGTGTTTAAGGAAGATGATACAGATTTCATTCATTCTAATGTAGTTTCACCTTTTTTAGACAGCAATCAGACTAACATAAGGATTCAAAACATGTATCTTACTTTAAAACTAGCCCCACTAAATCAGTACTTTCATCACATAACGATTTAATGTGTCTCTAGAAGGTATAGAAGCTCATTGAAGCCATTACGAAAATGAGGAGAAACACAGTTTTTATGAGTGTAATAAAAATACAATGATCTAGACCATAAACTAATCATCTAGCACTCTGCTTGTGCCACCCAAGTGTAACATTATAAAAGCCCACTCGTTTAGAGAGGAATCCTTACAGTTTGGCAACCCTGTTCATTGGTTCAAAGATACAGCATTTCATTAGAGAGGGGCTGTCTGCATCTCTGAAGATTTCATTAAGCATAAATCCAAATGAAAGTTAATTTAAACAAACAATTTCAAAGTTACTCTGGGGTATAATATTTCTTTTAGGTCATTGTGTGAAAATGTAAAAGTCAAATCTACTAAATCAAGAAGGCAATACAATCTAGTGCCGTCATCCCTGTCACAAGCAATTGTCATTGCATCTCCTGTGCTTACCATTGAGAAGGGATTTTCACTAAGACTCACAGCCTGTGACTGGAGGACTACAGCATTTTCTTTGTTTCCTTGATAACCTAAATATTACACCATCAGGTTGTTATCTGGTTTTCTTTCCAAATAATGCAGAAGCTGGATGAGTCCAAGGAAGTTCACAGAGTTTTCTACTGTTGCCTATTCACCACCCCATCTTTAATTTGGTGATGGGTTTTTCAGAAGCCCCATCTCCCAACACCTAACACTTTGCTGTGCTCAGAGCGTCTAGACATGGCCACGTGCTAGAAAGTGGCCCCAAGGAGTGTGTCTTTGTAATTAATGAAGGAACAGGTAGCAGAGATCTGGTCTGCACAACCCCAGTACAGCCTTCGGAGAAGCACCTCTGGAGGATGTTCAGCTGCAAATTCACAGTAATTCATGTAGTTCTGAACTTTGTATGCTTGCACAATAGAAATTAAGTCTATGCATGTGATACAGGAATAAAGAGAATATAAGGTCCTCGGGGCAGAAGTTGTTCTTTTTAGGTAGAGCCCAGCAAAAGTAAGCCTTGGACTCTAAGTGTCTATAAAAACTAAATATATAAAACCATTTATATACATAATATATAATATATATTATATAATACTAAACTTATTTAGATCACTTAGTACAGGCAGTTTCATGTTTGTAATTTATGGTAATACTTCCAGGAGAAGAAGAAAAGTTGAATGGAGTCTTCTGAATGGAGGTAATAGAGTCTCAGTTGCATATAGGAGCTCACTACAGAGCTCTGCAATGCATGCTTTGCTGAAAAAGGAAGACAGTGTATAATTTTGCGTGACATGTCTACCTTCAGCCTATGTGCCTAGAGAGTAAGATGTTAATGATCTTTAATGAGGTTCTTCTGTACGCATCACTCTCAAAACATTTCTTAGACAAGAATAACACCATCCCATTCCATTTATTGCAAATTAAAGGCTGAATCCTGCAACCCAAAGATGAACACTGCATTTGACATCCTCAGGATTCCCTGTTGATGAAATCCGCCACGTGTAGAGACCTCATGCTGTGGTTATCCAGCATGCCAGTCCCATACAAAGGACTTCCACATTGGGATGAATTATATTTAGTACAAACTACTCGCAAAGGAGCACAGAATTTCTTTTCAAGTAAGGAGAAAAATAAAGAGGAGCATCAGTGTTACAACGCTGCCACAAATCTGATAAAATACCAGTTTTTGAAAGCTTATATTTTGAAATATCCTTGTTTACTAGCTTGTAAATAAAATGGCTAATATGAATACTTTTATTTTTTTCAGACACTTCATCATTTTGAAGCTTCTTTTTATAATGAATGATCCTCCCCAAACTCCTTTTTCAATAATTTTCTTCTTTATTTTAGTGATGGGGAAATGACAAGATATGTGCTGCAACCAGACACTCTTCTTTTGAAGGGGACTGGTGGAGAAGTTTCTAAAATGTGATGATTTAAAAGTAGAAAATAGATGGGATAATCAGTTAAATCCAGCCTGTTCACTAAAAATAACAGGCTTATCACACCAGCTGCTTTCTGTGAGAGATCTCCAGCAAACTAAAAAATTCACCTTTTCAGTCTTTTAGGCTTCCCTAATAGTTGGTAAATGCAACTGTTTGGAAAAGCAGACAAACAAGCAAATGAAACCCAAATAATTTCTAATGATAATCAAAACTCAACATGAATAAACACTACTCCTACACCACCAACAAATCAAGGTACAAACCCTTGCTGGATCAGATAATATTCATCCCATTACATATCTTGAAAGTAATTAGCTCAACTGAGACTTCTTTCGAGTTCCCCATTGGAAATAGGAAACACTGTATTGAGTGGAGACAGTCAGAAAATGTTTTTTTCTGGAAGATTTTAAAACCAAACCCCAATGTTTTAATGGGTTAAGAAAAGGCTGGGGAGGGGTGGGAATTGGAGGGGAATTTAGATTTTTGTTGTCAACTAGAACTTCACAATGTATGCCAAAGAGCAACCTTTTTTGTGAAACATTTTGGTTGAAAATGACTTATTGTTTTGATATGAAATGGGTCAAATCTGGCAAAGTCAGAATTGCCATTTGCAAAGTCACAGCTGTGCCAGACAGCTAAGCATTAGGTTGAAAACTTAATGATCGACAATCTATTAAAAAAAAATCTGACTCTTGCAGCTGAAAAAACAGCTTCAGAGAGGACCATATATAAATACGTGGTCATTAGTCTGGCTCCATGTGTTATGTCCCTGCTGTTGCAGCAACGCTTGTTTGGAAGTCAACGGGAAAGGGAAACTCAAGATGACTGTATGTGTTGCAATAACTTCTGCTTTCTCAGAGACACATAAACTGCTCTTATTCTTCTCAGTAGACTCCTAACTTAAGGCTTATTATTAAATAATTTAAATATGAGTGCTATGTAGTATTGCAGTGCTGACAAAACCACATTAAGGAGGGGAAGACCACCAAAATCACCGGTAAATAGCTTTTCACTTTAGTATTGGAAATGTGGAAACTAAACAATAAAGGGATAGAAATTTTAAAAGGACCACTTCTAAGTACCTTCTCCAACTGCAGCCATAATTAGAAGTGAGCATGGTAAACGCACACTCCTTTACTGAACGACTATGGAATTCCTAATGCTATATTTATTTCACATGGCTTGACAAGTTTCTAGAGCTCTAGGGGCTGCTGTTCTGTGCCTTTCTCTCCCTTGCTGTTTTTCTTTTATTAAATTAAAATATGCATATTTTACACATTGAATTGCTTTGTGTCGCTTTTCATCTGTTCTTCTTTCTGAAGGTGAGAACTGATTAGACATGCAGGAAGCCCCATTCCAGGCAAGGAAAATAAAACTTGGGAATCAAGACTGCTTGAAAGCGCTGTGTTCTGCACAGAAGAACAAAATGCAGAAAAATAATTTAATCTGTAAATTAATTTCAGCACTCCCAAAACATACTGAACTGGGAGCACAGAAACCAGCAATTAGAGCAGGGGAGGGTTTGGTAAAGTTGTTCTTACTCAGCCCATGGGCTTGGAACACTGATTTTGCAGGGAGACTCATTCAGCTACAGGGACATGGTCTTCTGCCCACTGGGATTTGCCCTTGGAGATCACTGATGACTAATCCTTTTTACACAGGAAACAATCAACTGACAGTATTTTGTATTTCTTTTGTTGAATTCAAAAACTGGAAGAGAAAAGCAAGTGCTGCCAAACAGACGTGCAAAGATTTATCATGTCCTGAAGACTGCGACTCAGGAACTGGGTTCATAACATGCTGGTGTGATCCTGGGAGGAAAACAACAGTCAGTTTTTGAACTGAGTCTGACAATATACTCCTGAATATGGATAGAGAAAAAATATTTTTAAAATAGTTTTAGATGAAGAAATGCAGGATTGAGGGCAATGAAAAGCAAACGGCAACCGAACTCCTTGGCTTAGATTAGGCTCTGGTCTTTACTCTTGGGACTCTTTCCGCACTTTACATTTAATACTCTTCCAATAAAAATAGGAAATAATTAAAGGAGCAGAGATGAGGTCTCCCCACTCCCTGTAATCACATTAGTGTAAACCTCCACTCCAGTGAGCTTTCTTTTTGTTTGTTGGCAATAGATGCCCAGCTTTAACAAGAAGGGTGAAGAGCATTCCCAATTTCAAGAGTATTTCATGTACTGGCAAATAGTGGAGGAAAGATAGGGAAACGAAAAGCATGGGTTTGATTCAGAACGTGTAGGATGAAGCTCGCTCTTGCTTCCTGGAGGAGCATCCTAACCACAAAGGGGCAGCACCTGGAGTCTGCCTTCGTGGTCCTTGTCCGACTCAGTGCTGTTCATGAGTAGTATCTGCTCTGTCATCCCTGCCAGACTGGAGCCCTTCAGTTACATAATGTTCGTATACTTATTAATTATGTCGGTCATGGAGGGATGACATCACAGTAACACAACAAATACAAAAATATATAACATATGTGGTTTCATTCTCTAAGGCAACTAAAGCACATCCTCTTACGTCACTTGGCAGGGACTGCCTGATCCCTCCCTCTATTACACTTAATACGGTAAAATAAAAAAAACATGAAAAGGCACTTCCCTCCAAAAAGGGGGAGGGGAAGGAAGGGCAAATGTGGGTAGATTTATGAAAGCAAGGCATAATGCGGGGGTATTTTCCTGAGGGAAAAATTATGGCCTCCTACAGAAATGTCCATTTGGAGACAATGAACCTTAGCAGACATGCAATTTATAAAACTAGCATAATTAAGAACAGTTTTTCCATGCAAGGACAGTTAGTTCTAAATATCCTAACTCCTAGGAATAGTTTCTTGCATATTATCATCCCTCGCTTTTAAGAATACTTTGCAAGTTAAGACATGTAGTTCATGTCAAATACTTCATGGAATTATAACCCAGCACATACAGAAAATAATAAAATTTTATGCCTCCAGAATTATTCACAACATGGAACTCCTGCTGCGAAAACTTGTTATAGATCAGAAATGTTCTATATCCTCTTTCTTTTGAATTATGTTCAAAGTGATGTTGAATTTTAATAGCATTATGTGAAAGAGCTGAGTGAAATCTCACTGAAGCTGCTGGACAAAATCATCACCTTTCATTCAAGATAAATGTAAGAAACAAGCAAACTCTTTTATAGAGCCTGATAACTGAAATTACAGAAGTTATCATCAAAAACAAGAGAAACGTGAGGCATATGGACCCATGAGTTCCTCTAGAAACTGATATGCTTAATGCAGAAAGAGAGGCATTAATCAAGGCAAGATGATTAATCCAGATAAGCAGCAAAAATGTGTAAAAGGAATAAAGAAACCACCAGCACAGCTCGACAAACTAGCATTGTGATCCTGGTAGAAGAAAAGCTGAAAGAGAGGTTGGGGGTAAAACACTGGTTTGGAAATGAGGTTCGGAAAAAAAGAAGTTATTGCCTGTTATTTGATTCTGCCTTTGTTCAAGGAAATAAAACTCTGTACTTTCTTTGTAAATAAAATGGAACTATATCAAAGCAAAACCCTATCCTGAGGATGAATTCTCTTTCCAGCTGAGAAGAAAACAACCCACAGACCTGGCAAATTGTTTAACCACTCAGGTAAAAATGGATTAATACCATGTGAGGAGAGGCATCCGGTTTTCAAGAAAGGGAATCGTGAGGTGGAATTCCCACTGAACCGAAATAGAATCAATGAAGGAGGTATCTCTCAGAAAAAGTAATTGGTAAAAAGAGACGAAAACAAGACGAGATGAAATTAAAAGAAGACTTAAATCAGCTGGAGGCTTTTCAAAATTAATTAAAGTAGTAGCTGGAAAATTTCCAGAGTGGTCTAAGAGATGACATGCAGGCAGAGATGAAATCTCTGCTTGAGCCACAAACACAGAGTATCCAGACAGATTAGGAAGCCCTGTGGCAAAACAGATCAATGAGATGACTGACAACACAACTCCTGCAGGCTAGAAAGTTTTCAAAGAAATAGGTAAGCCAGGAAAGTTGGAACTAACTTGGCACTTGCTGACTTAGAGGAGCTATGTCAAGAATGTAAGGAGCTGGGGAAGTAAACTGGAGGGACACAGACAACTGTGGAAGTCTGATGCCTGGAAGTGTCTTACACCATTAGAGAAGCCAGAGTAAGATTCTTGCCTTTTTTATCATTATTATTTTTACAACATATACAAATTTGAACACCATTTGAAAATGACCAATATACAGGAGTTTGGACTATCTCCAGCTCAAAGACCGCATCTTTGAAAGAAAAGCTTCCACCAAGCTGATCTCTCTGAGGCCAAAATGAAAACCCAAAGGAATAGAAAGGTGTACAGAAAATGCTGAGTCTAATAACCAGCTCTAGTGGCTCATGTTAGATGGTACTGAAGAACAATAGCTGTTCTTCTTCCTCACCCTACCAAAAAGGATATCATCTTCCAAGAAGTGGTCACTAGAGAGATGATTGAAACTGGTCCCCCTCCAGTCCCATAGTGGTACTAGGCATGGATCTTCTAAACAAGCTGAGCCGGGACAAAGCATCATCAATCTTTTACGAAAAAGCTCTGCCCAGTTTGGGAAAGAGAAGACACTGAGCTGACCATGATCTTTGTTCAGATCTGGGCAACCTGAAACCAGTAAATGGGAATTTGATTGCTAAGCGTCTTAATAGCACTTGCACAAAAATACTGGGCACTGGATCAACATAACAGGTTTTAGAGGGGTCTGCCAATAAAACTAGGAAAAAAGATTATTCCAGACCAAATCATCTGTTTGGTCTTAAAGAGAGATAATGGATGTGACCATGTGGTCATGTAGATGACAGACATGCACGGCAGAGCAGCGTTAAGAGCTCAGGAGCCGAGTTCCTTTTGGAACGAGCTTCCTCCAGACGCATCTGTAGTCTTCTCCCCCACCAACAGGCATTTGGTCCGTTGGAGAACAGTTAGCCTGAAGTAAAACCTACAAAGTAAGTAGTGTGACACTCTACAAATCCCTTCCTAGTGGGCCATACTGCTTCCTAATGTAGACATAGTCACTGATGGGTGGAAGAATCTAATGCAAGTTTAAGGGAAACTAGGTTTAGAAACTGTGTCTCTGGAATTTGAGCATGAAAACTAGACAGTCAGGACAAATCAGGAGCAGTTTGGATTTCACTATGGGTATCTGCTGTGATGCAAATGCCAAGAAAGTTGTCTTACACTTTCAAGAAAAACAAAGGCTTTGTAGACAAGTGTTTTCTAGAAATCAGCTTGAAATGCCTATAGGAGCGGAAACAATTATAACTGTTTCTTGCTGGCGTAGCCTTTCAGCCAAGATAAAATGGAGTGGCTGATGCCCACCATGCAGCTAGGCTCTTGGGAGTCTTACCAGCTAAGTCTCTGCAAAAATAGGAAGCAATACATCTAGTAAATATTGCCATAGAAGGTGACGCCAAGCTCCAAGAATTTCTGTTGGACTTGCTAAAGCATGACATTGTGCATTTAGACAAGGAGCAGCAGAATAGTCCCAGGTCTCTCCAGACTCAGTCACTCTTCTCACTATCAGTCAAAAAACTGCTTCACTGAGCACACAAAAGGGGAAAAAAGCAACACAGCTCAGCAACAGCTGGTATTAAGTGGAGGAGGGAGAGGGAGGAGAATCACCGAGAAGATGTATCAGGAATGAATAATTGAATCTTTAAACAATCCCTGGTGGCAGCACTATGGTCTGTATAAACTACAGAAAATTGCATTCCAGTAAACATCAAAGGATTCTGCCCTGACAGGACTTAATACTCTATTTTCCATAGCAAGTTCAGGTTTCCCATGCTCTACCTTAAAATAGGTACTATTAGGTGAAAAATGGATATAAACTTTGCTCCTGCATCTGGGCATAAACCACAACAACGTCAAGCCGTGGCTTTTGACTTGTACAACAGACCTACTACATTTCAGCGGTTATGGATGCAGCGTTCTGTAAGGAGTTATCTCTCTTGGCCTGTTCATTACACCTGGTTGATACCCTGGGCCATGTAAAAAGCTTGTGACAGAACTGGCACATTGACACGTCATCTGTAGGAAGCTCAAGTTTAAGAAAAGTGGGTGATGGACCAATCTGACATAGGTACTTTGTTATGTTGAAGTGACAGACATCATCAAAATAAATGTAAGAAACAAACTTTTCTATGGAACCCAACAGAAGAAACAAGAAAAGAATATCACATCAAAAATGGACACATAGCCACACTTGAGCAGAAGCTGAACCACAGTTGCCAAATGGTTTCTGTAGAGATGTTTACAGCAAATCTGGTGGGGAGATGGAGTGAACTTTCACCGATGGTTAACTGGGAGGAGAAATAGCTAAAAAGAGCAGAAGGAAAGTGAAGACTCTCCACTCACAAAAAGCATGAAGAAAGTCAAGACAGACCTTTTGTGTATGAAGCTGGAATGAAGAAGACTGGATGACAGAACAAAGAAATGATGTTTCTGTTCTAGTCTCTGTGTCTCTGCAAACAGGTTGCCTAATTGCTCAAATCAGAATGGAAGAAGAACAAAATATACCCCTACTATGTTTGTATGATTAATTCTGATTTCTGTGTCAGCAGCAATACTTATAAAAAGTGTGTTCTTTAAATGCCTCCTTTAAAAATGAGAACCTACATTTTTTCAGCATGTGAAGGTGCAGTTACAGGTGAAAATATACAAAATATAAATATACGAATATGCAAAAATATACAATTAAAAAACCTGGGCCTTAGGAATCATAAAATATCATTACAGAATAGCTAACATGGTTTTGCATGTTTAACTTTAGGAACACATTTTCAGGTATCATGCCTGTTATAAGGAATCCACCTGCCGAGGAAAAAAAATCAGTAGTCTCAATTGTGTCTAATTAACAAATAGTGAAGACAAAAATCACAAGTTACTTGAAAATTTAAGCCAGACCAACAGCTCAGCTGACTTCAAGCAGAAAGCATTTGCTCTGCACTTCTAAAAACCAGCCCTAAAATACCTCAGACTGAGCATTTAAATATCCAGGCAACCAAAATCAAACAAATGTTTTGAAAATGTCCCGATTCCTCATCAGAAACAGTAGGAAATGGTGACATGAAAAGCGTCTTCAACAAGGATCAGTTAACACTTTCTAATCATAGACCAAGTGATGCAGATGAAGAGAAACGATGATTTCAACTGATGCAAGGTCCTAAAACACAATGGCACTTCTGAAATTTTTACATAGATATTCTTTATCTTCAGAACAAATGTTTCTAAATTCATAATGCAAAACCAAAAATAAAAACGTGCTCGTGTTGATAATAAGCCGCAGTCGGCCTCCTCCCCAAACAGCTTCAGTAAGCTTTCAGGCACACTTTTACACTTACAAAGGAATATCTAAAGCAGCATATCTCTCACACAATCGCACACACCTAGCCTGGCGGTGTGTCTATGTCCAAATCTGAGAGCTGCACTAGCATATAGAAAATACTGCATGCAAAGTAAGCTCATATTTGTGCATCAGTAACTACTGCCTTTAGCCCTAATCCTGCAAAAAATTATGCACCTACTTAACTTTATGCAGCAGGGTCTTAACTCAGCCTTTAACTCAGCTACCTGTGGTAGGGAAAATACATAAGAATTTAAGCATTTTGGGGAACTGGGACATATGAGAAGTAGGTTTCAGTGGAAAAATTCATGGCACATAGTGTTAGGTCCTTTTTGATCTGGAGAGTGACAATGAATTCTGGCTACACTCTTAAGAAGGTCAGGCCCTCTGAAAATCATCCAGTCCTTGGCAGTAGTTTAATTACAGAGACCTGGCACTAAAATATGCATACGTTGGCCTGAGGTTTTCAACATAATTTCCAGATCAACTCTTCCTTAGGAGGGCTTGTCATATACATAAATCGTTTGAATATCCATGTACTAGATTTTAAAAAAGACATTTGAACCAAGGTTTTTCCACCTATTGTGACTCAATCGCAACATACTTTTATACACCTTACATTTCTAGAAGCACAGGAAAACATTTGACTTGTAACGTAAATTCAGTTTTCAAACAGATGTTTAACCTACCTGCCAGAAGTCAGCGACAGTAGCAGGGAGAGGGCCCTGGGTGGCAATATATGCAGGGTTTCGGGGGTCATGGTCCATCTGGAATAAGGAAAAAGAACACAGACTGGGTTTATTTAAAAGAAAATCCCTTGCTGTGTTAGAGACAGAAAGTATGTGAGGGCAGAAACAAGGGACTTCCTAAAGAACTGTCATGTCCCTCCATCCTTTATTGGCAAGCAAAGAATTTTATTTCTATTTTTAAGCTCAGAGGAGAGCTTTTTCCACAAAAGACTGATGCTACCAGACAAACATCAGCACACATGATGAGCAATGTCCTATGTCCTCAATATGCAGCGTAAGATCATTTATGGTGGTTGACAAAGGCATTTATTTGAGATCAGTAACTCGTGGTTTCATAGCAACCTAGGAGCCATTTGAAACATTTTTCTACACTGAGTGTTAAGAATGCTCCACACATCTAAATATGTTCTCCATTTCCACCGTGCCAGTCAAGGGCACATGTAACTAAAAAACAGCAAAAATGGGGAACAAATTCAGTTTCTGGCTTTTTCTGGTTAGCTGATTTATCTAAATGCATGGATTTGGCCTCAACAGAGGAAGTTCTGCTTAAAGACCTTAATTATTACATTTAATTCAAGGAGCAGAAAATTCACTGAGCAGAAAAAATAAAGAATCTAAGAAACAAAGCCATCAAGAGTAAATAGGATTAGTGTGTTACAATGAATGTTTTCGAACTGATGGGTGGTTTTCTTGGTTCTAAATCTTAGGACCCATTCTGCTGAAAAAGAAGATCTGCTGATAGGATTAAAAAACAAACAAACTCATTCTAACCCTGAACTTGGCAAGACAAAACTTTGAACATAAAGAAAAGAGACCCAGTTCAGCTCTCAGATGTGTGGGTGTGACTCGGTGACACTGAAGTCGGCGAGAGTTAACTTGTACCCATGTAGCTGAAGGCAGAAATTGTCCCAATACACGACTCTGTTCTATAAGTAAAGATCTGAATAAGAATGAATGTGAGTCACATTTGCATTAACAAGCATCTACTGAATTTATTCATAGCCTAGCAAAATTTTCAGTGATGGTACATGTCAGCGTAAAAGAAGGCACCTCATAATTATGTGCAACATAAAAGAGGGAAGAACCATAAAAGAACAGATGTAAGTTATTCTAACAGAACAACAATATGATGAATGTTGCAAAAAGGAGGAGAACACTTTTATGTTTCTAATTTTCTGATGTATAATTAAGCTGGACTTAATATTAAAACTCTCCATGACAACACAACACAGGTAAAATGAAGTCACTGAATCCATTTAGAATAAAAGCCTACTTCTGATTCACCACTCACAGTTATAAAAAAACCTTGACCAGGATGTCTACAATACCATCATTTTATTCTGAGCTTCATTGAGATGCTTCTCTTATCAGCAAATAACTCTTCACAACAAGCAATTGCTCACAACAAATTTCAATGTAGCTTTCTTTGCCTTTTGACAAAAGCAAGTCTGATAGCAGGACATTTACTACTGTGAGTATTTTGAGATCAGGGAAAAACTAGCTTTCTTCAGAAAGAAGGATTATAAAAAAAACCCTTAGGAACCATTTCAAAATGGGCAACTTTTGTTTCTGTAAGAACTGAGACACTGAGCTAAACACAGCTGAAAACAACAGCAAATGTGATTAAGCAAAGGCAGCCTTAAAGGTTTGGTGTTTTTTTTTCCTCCATTATGATTGAAATAATTTCTGTTGTTTTGTTTTCAATTCCACAGAGATCTATAGGATTTAATCATATGTTTCAATGTTTTCCTATGCTGGAACTAAAAATCTTAGCTTAGAAAAATCAACCTGCACTGAGGAGGACTTGCTACTCCCAGTGGAAACTGTTGTAGGCTGCATCCACCTGAAAATGATATCACTTGTCTAACAGGCAAGAGCCTGACTTGGAAATGTAACTGACAATGAATACACCAAACTTTAGAAAAATAATAACTTACTCTGAATTTCTTCTTAAACTAAATTCTTTCGTATGTAGACATGCCAGAAAACAAAGGCAGAAAAAAATCAAGGATGATGCAAATAGCACTGTCATGGAGGAAATGCTTCTCAACATTCAGCTGATAAATCAGGAATAGGCCAATCTTGGCATTTCAGCATTAATCAACCTCTGTCACAAAGGTGCCGTTGGGACGTGGCAAACATTACAATAAGCACAGAGTAGTGAAGTGTATCAGCAGTTTAACAATAATTCAAAAGACAATTACAATTATTACATTCCAAGCACATTGTGTTGCACAGAAAACAATTATGAGCAGAAACTCTTCTTGCTTAGAGCAAATAGAAGATGGCAGAAAGCCCTATCACACTATTAAATGATCTTTAACTGAACAAAAATAAGAGCAAAGATTAAACTAATTAAAAAAAAAGTTCCTGGTTTCATCAATTTTCTATTATATGTACTGTTTTAAAGGCCACATATTTCAAGAAAAGTGTGAAAAATCACTACTCTGGTCACATTCAATTTAATGTGAGTAGGTGACTGCAAGGGATGGTTCTTGAATGTTTTTGTTATGTTCTTTTTTATTCTCTCAAGGTCACCAAGAACACCAAGGGCATCTTAATCTATCAAAGTTAACAAAAGTTTGAATAAAGAAATAAAGTCAGTAATGGGTTTTAAACTAACTAATCAAGGATCAAGTAAAAGGCTTTTTTTTTATGTCAGTAGTCATTATCTTCTTTCAAGGATCCCTTAGATTTCTCACTTCACGAAAATAAAACAGAAAATGTATTCTCCAGAGAACAATAGAGAGCAGCAGACTCCATACTATCAAGTATTAAAACAAAAATCGACTGCTTGCTAACATTTTACATCAGAACAACTTTCAGAAATCACCCTAATAGTAATTCTTCAAAAACACCAAGATTTTTCCCTCTATGTCCCCATCAAAGCACAAAGTTCACAAGGCTTACATCAGAACTGGATCGAACAGCCATTTTTTGGAAAGAAAAAGCTGCAATTATTACAACTGTTCTGCTATGGCGGAATTCTCATTTTCTGCTGCAGTACAACAAAGGCCAGCCTGCTGATAATGTTTCAATCTATTTTTCTGTGATTTTGTATTAGGGAAAGAAAGGGATCAAGGATTACTATAACTGACCATGCAATTGACTGTGGTGATTTCCATCACTACCAATATCAAAATCAAATGGAAACAAAAAGGAGGAGCATTCAGATGTTTTTCTACAGGGCTTTGTAATGTAAGTTGACTTACAGTATCTTAAAGTAGGACCGTATATAAAGAACACAGTATCACAATTAGTTGCACCTTTGTTAAATTAGTATCAGACCACAATTCCACCCTTGGTTTTCTAGAGAATAAAAGCTACTCCTTTAGTTCTTCCAGAGTTCTACTATCCAGTTTCCTTATCCTAGCTCTTCGCAAGGATTCCCTGAAGAACTCTGAACATTGTTGAGTTTTTATCTAGATAGAGACCATGCTGCTGTTTGATGTCACTGATAATGCTGATGAAATACAGCAAAATCAATACATTCCGGGCGTAAATCCTCAAATTTATTTATTTGGACTTAAGAGTGGTCCATATGGATTCTTGTTAAGTAGTCTTCTAAAACTGTAAACCGAAGTAAAATTGTCAATAGGCATCAATGACCATTTTGAAATCTCACGTACATGACACACCGATTCATTCCTGCCCTTTACCTTTCCTCTCAGCTTATCAGATCCTTACTTTCCACACGGAAAGATGCTGGGTCTTACTCACACCGCATTTACCTTGATCTAAATCCTTTGAGTTCAGCTGAAATATTCCTAAATTGTATGAGATCAGAATGAGATCCAATGTAGACCAAATATAACGGAAAGAAAGTTGAACTCAAAATTCGTATGGATTCCAGCTACTGTGTAGCTTCCAGATTTAATGTGTTTATAATACCATATAATCTATTTCATGCATGCATTTATTACACAGAGTACAGACAGTCTCTAAAAGTAAAAAAGTGTATTTGTTGTTGTAAAAGAAAGCATATCCAGCAAATGTAGATGAACTTTGTAATCACATTCATCTCGGCATTAAAATCAAAAAGGTAGACTTGTCCTCATCCTCATGTTTGAGTTAAAATTTAAAACAATTTTTAAATCCTTCCTTTAAAACCCTAATGGAATGAAAGAAGTAAATCTGGTTGTGAATGCCATTATGAATTTCAGAGTCTATTCTTGGTGATGAAATCTGTATGCTGTGTTTGAACAAACTGTCATGCTAATGACATTCCTCAGTCTGGTGTCTTCAATAATAAGCAAACTGAGTTTTAAATGTAGTTGATGGGATTTTTTCTCTCTCAGACACCCTATGAGGAAAAACAGAATTCCCATTTACTTTCATGACCTCTGATTTAAAAGCAAAAATTGCACATTATTTACTACTGGATGATTTTCTCGAAATTTAATGAGGACTAAGTACAAATATGACAGATGTAATTATCACAGTTTTATTCTGCACAGTCAGGGTCTTCTTGTGCTGTAATTGCAAGCCTTTCATTCAGCTGCCGATAGCAGAGTTATTATCATAGTACTTTATGTTATTTCAGAGAGGAGGGAAACAGATTTCTACCTCACTTTTACCCTGCAAATTTATCCTAAGGACTCATTTTGCCTGGCCTCATGCTACAGTGAAATTAAAGACCTACGGGAAGAACTTGGACTAAATCTTTGCTGATTCTCCTCACCCACTCCCAGCCATGGTGAGGCCATCAATCTAACCCCAGTTTTCACAACATAAGGGAGGGAAAGGAGGTCTTGAGGGGGGTAGCATTTTTTAAAAGGAAGAAACATGTGGGCAGGTGGCCAGCTCATTGTCTAGCACAGGGATTTTTTTACGGTGTACTGCTGCACTCATTTAGACTTAAGTTAAGGTTGAGTGAGCCCCAGCTGGAGACTGGACCACTGACCCAGAAGCTGGAGATACCCAGCGACATGTACACGACTGGAAGCCTCCCTTGACGAAGCTCAAATATAATTACTTTATTTTACACTCTTCCCCCACCAGACAGCTCACACGCGCAGGGAGGGAAAAGCCTCTTCTGGTCAGTTCAGACCATACTGATCCTGTGCTATTAAAGCCCATTTTGCAGCTCACTACAGTGCTCACTCCTAACCCAAGTGCTGCAAGGAGCGAATACACCAGGAACATCTCTGTATTGACATGATAATTACTGGGGTTATTTAAGTTGAAAGGCAGCAGTCTGAAGGAAAGAAATGGTAGGATTTTTGCAAGAGCGAATAAAGGGAGACTTACTGATAGTCCACATCCACTGTACACTTACACAGACGTTGATTAAACGTGTGTCTGCTAACAGAAAAGATCTCAAACAAACAGCACTAGTAACAGCATGTATGGCCAGCTCAGGCTGCAATAGCTGTACAGCCACAGTAAATACTGCAGAATCAAGTGCCCAATATAATAGTCCAGTAGGCTTCGGAGGTGGGGAGAACAGACACTGAATGTCTCTGCCACTCCTATACTCCACTTCATTATACAAAACCTACACCAGATTAACAAATACATTTACGCTAACCTGAAGATATTTAATTTGTTTTGAAATGAAACAGTTTGCAAGGAATCTTTCCAAACTATGGGCTTGCAAAGTAGTGATTTCCTCCTACCAACCTCCCACTGCATCACCTTCAGGAAACACACATTTTATCTATTGCTTTCAAAATAGCAAAATGACTATTGACTTAGTGAAATGAACCCACAAAACCATCTGGAGCATCTCTTTCCTTGGAATAACAGGTCGTCTACACAAATGTGGGTTGTGGCACTCCTTCCCACACAGTAGGGTCCCTATCCTACCATGAAGAAGCGGAACTCAAGAGCTTTTCTTGGCAGTTTTTCATGGCTATGCAAGATACTGGGTGCTTGTCCCAATCCAATGAAACACTTGTGCACCCCCTTATCTCTGGGCACAGAAATATTTCTGTAAGAGGTATAGAGACAACCATAAGAATTTTTGCTTCATCAGTGTGACTTGTTTTATTGAACAAAACTCTTGAGTCTGGGAAATATACAAAAAATATATACTTTCTAACCTTGCAGAGGAAAATACCCTTATTAAGTGCTGGATGGAAAGGCAAGATTACAACCTCCTGTAAATCCAAGAGAGTTAAAGCTGTGGAAGCAGAGATCCTCTGCCTGCATTAGATTCGGGCATCCTGACAAAGCAAATCTCCTCCCAGTTATGTCAATGGGATATCTTGGTCCTGTCTCTCCACCCCCAACACTACTTTATAATATTTTTCAGTGTAATTAAGGGAATAGATACATCATAATCCAGAACTACAATTGCAACAGGCATATACACACATCCAAGAATTTACCCCTTCCCCAACCAATTTTGAATACTGAAAACAGTTAAGCTGTGCCTACACAGACTTTTGGGCAGGTTGCAGAAGCCCATCTTCGTTATTCAGTAAAAACACAGCATCTGTACTGCTGCCAACGCTGAACCTGGCTTAGCACTGTCTACAGATGCTGTAAATCCATTTCTGCACCATGTTGTAGTCACGCGAATTACAACCAAGCTCTTACAAGAATACAATATCTCACTTCCAGTTAACACCTCCCACTCCTGTGCTTGCCACAAAACCTCTCAGCTTCTACTATCAAATTAAGGTTTGACCAAACATAACTCACCGAATGTGCCGTGAAGACGGGCAAACAGAGCACTGAAGCCCTGGAGCTGGACCTCTGTGCATGACTTTACAAGCAGGACACATATTCCTTGAAGCACCAAGTTACTCTGATCTCCTGATACTGGGCCAGCTAGAGCTTGGTCTAGTCAGAGACATAGTTAAAAGTAGTCCAAAACCTGCTTTAATCTGTGTGCATCTGCTCCTGTCCTCTAAAGTGGCAGCTGGCAATTCCTGAAGTGTGCAGGTGCTTTGGTTTCCCCTCTACCCTAAGCCAAAGCCAAAAGCATCCCCAAGATGTTTGTTGGGTTCTATGTATTTTTTAACTCTTTGAATAAAACATTTTTATATGTTCAAGGAAATAAAGCTTTTGCACTCTGCTGAAAGTAATACAAACAAAGCTCAGGGAACAGTTTCTATGTAGTTGTGGGTTTTTTTAAGAAAAAAAGTATTGTCAACAGCATTGGAGTGAAGCAGCCTGTAATTTCATGCTGTTGCAAATTGTCAGCTGCCTTGCCCACACAAAGTGATTTAACTGGGGGAGTGATACTCCCCAGGAAAATGAGCCAGTAATGGCATACACAGCCCACTGCAGTGAGAGCTAATTCTCCATCCTAAGTTCTTTCTCATAGTTTCCCTACAATAACTTTTTAGTACCTAATTAATATGAGTAAGAACCATGAGCAAAAGTGACTCCAATAGTAGCAGTCTCATGGGGGTCAAGAGCACAGTACCTTCTTCCCCCTTCAAATGGATATCATGGCACTTCCATTGAGACGCTATGACAGGGCAATGCTACTGGCTCTATCATACCTGTTTCGTGTCTAAAAATAGAGACCTTTTCTCCCAATCACCTTTCACAGACAAGAAAGGATTCATATTCAGCTTACGTAGAGTGAGAAAGGGCAGCTGGGCCACACCGGAGTATTCAGAGGCAAAAATTGGGTTGACCTATTTTGCAGTTCGAATGAATACACAGGTGGTAAGGGATCTTGTTCTTGCTTTCAAAACAGCAAGCTCAGAGAAGAACCAGGAGAGCTACAGAAACACCGAGCTGTGCATCGACAGGGCAACAGAGGAAGAAAGGTAAGAGGAAATGACACTTCCTGATGCAGAAGAAGTTCAGAAGCCTGTGGAGCTCAGCTCCCTATGCCTACAGAAACTATTCCTCCTATGACTGTAGCTAGTAGGACAAAGCAAAAAAAGAACAAGCAAGTTTTACCTCCTCAGGGAAGGAAAAGTTCCACTAAGGGTATATTGTTGAATTTTATAATCCATAAGTTAATAACATTAAGTACAGAAAACCTGGCAGTATTACAGGGTAGAACGATGACTATCTAGTGACTTTCTTTTCTTAGTACATAAACTTCAAGGGTATTGCATGCACATGTAGAAGATTTATTTCTCTTCAGTTTGAAAGGACAGCCTGAGCCATCAGAGTTGTGAGGTGCTCACAGTCTGAGGTTGCACAACCTGAGCAGTGAGGTGCCTCAATTTAGCATAGTTTAACAACAAGGATAGACAGAGAATGACTATTTGGGTTATTTCTCATAGGTTACCGTACTTACAATTGGGCTAGCATTGATGTAGTCTGAATTGTCGTGGCTATTTTCACCTTTCAGACATATCCTGGAATGATCATCTGCAAAGGAGAAAATAAGAGAAGAAAGTTTCTATACAAGTATTCTACCCATTTTAGGTTAAACAAGGCAAAGTCAGATTAATGTGCATTTCAAGGCAGGCAAATGGTAAATATGAGAAAGGATTTTTCCTTCTGACTCCCAACCTAGCATAGCCTTGATACAGCCACAGTGTCACAGCACAGCCTGACTCAGGAATGAAGCACCAAGATGCTGAGCATCAGAGGCTGAGTATCAGAAAGCATGTCTTCATGAGATGTACCATAATGTGCGACAACCTCTCGGAGGAAAAAGGGGAATCTCTACCGCTCAGAGAGTTCAAGATTTAAACTAGGCAAATCAGTAGTAAAAAACATATTATAGAAAACACTCCTGCATTGGCAGGGTCATGGAAGAAGTAAACTGATGGACTTTGTCTACAAAATGAACATGGAAGTACAGTTGAGAGCTGGACAGTAAGGTAATCTGTCCTGATCAAAACCAGTGCTGTGTGGTGCTGTGCTAGTGAGGTGGGGAGACAATATGACTTGGAGATGATTGTGGGAGAGAGAAAATGCCGGTAATAACTGCACCTAAAAGTATGTCTGGAGCATATATAGATACCTTGCACTGCTGGTAATGTAGCTAGTTCAGACACCACCAGTAAAGAAAGCAGCAACTCTAGACATCGGAGACTTACTCATGTTGTTTGCCCATTGTCAAGATTCTTTTATCACTTTTTAATGTGTATTTTTACTGGTGCTAGCTTAATTGTGTTTAGAGCTGGTCCACCCCAAACTCTTGTCCTTTTTTTTTTTATTTCAGGACATATGTAAAGGATGGGTTTTATTTGTCTGTATTTAGACAGTGACAATGCAGATGTCTGCTTCTCTTCCAGCTACCTAGATCCACTTTCTGCTAAGAGAAAATAAATATTTCTATGTCATGAATCATCTCATCCCAATTTAGCTGTCTCAAACAGGCCAAGCTGCACTTGAGAAGTGCCTGTTTCTTTCCATTGACTAAAGAAAGACCAGACCACACACAGATAATTTATGCGAGAGATGTCTAAGTCTACATACGAATCTCTAACAACTTGTACCTGATACATAACCAGCACAACTTATACTTCTCAGCAAACCTACCCTGCACAGCGTATTGTGGTGAGAGGCCGCAGAGCTGCCCATTCTGTAACTCTCTACAGTTGAACATGGATACTGATGTTTTGAGAGGATCTTTCCATGAATTATTCAAATAGACAAAATAAGAGTACAGGAATACACCCTGTCCCCCTTTGTATCTTGTCTAGTGGGCTATGACACCTTTATTAAGAGCAGAATTCCAAGTTGGCTTTTTAAACCATTAGAAGAACAATAAATGAGTTAGTTACCAACCATTGTAAGTACCACACAGGAAAGTAGAGACAGAGGGTTTGGGCTCTGCTTTGGTTTATTCACCAGTAATATCATGGCAGTTCAATATGCGAGCAAGACAAAGGTGTGCTTGTAGGAGTGTTGTTTATAGTCACTCAATCTCATCAGCAATATTTAACCCACCAAAGTGAGCAACCTTCTCCTGGAATGAGATGAGAGGTGAACAAGTCATGTCAAATGAATGAAGAGCCATTCTTCAATATTCACATAAAATTATTTCTTGTAGTAAGGTTTCAACACAATGGGAGGATGAACAAAATGAGAAAGGGAACACGTTCATGCACCTAACCACTTCCACTTTACTTTGGCACCACTGCACAAAAAAACCCAAAAGAGCTTGTGACATCTGAGATCTTGGGGCTACCCAAGATTTTTTTATAGGAAGATTTACAATGAACATTGTCACAGAGTGCTTGAGGAACTACAGCTCTGAAACCTTTTGGCTATGCAAGAGATATGCAGGTTACCTGCGCTAAATACGGTCTCTCACCTATCTGAAGCTAAGTAAGCACTCAGGATAAGCCCCATTCATTAGAGAGCAAAAGTGTTTGAACTAATCACTGAAGAAAATGTGCGAAATGTTTTCAAATGGATGAGGGAAAGAGAGCAGACAGTGATTCATCAGTATTTAGGAAAGAGCTGTCAGTGTGATTCTCCAGTAAAAGTCAAGTGTCAGATCACTAATTTCAGGACCTTTTTTTTTTAAAACATAATGTTTTATCCAGACCCTCTGATTTAGTGTGCCATATCATTATCCTGCTGTCTTGGAAGGTTTATCAGAGGGTGAGACATGTTAAGGCTTTGGTAGTGAGAAGGTGGTGAGACTTTGTATTTGCACTCAGAAAAAAAAAAAAAGTGCGCAAAAAAGGTTGTACATGTGTTTTCTGCATATATCAAGAGTTTGCACCCATGTGTGCTTCAGTTGCAGCATCAAGCGTTCATATTGACAATGAACAGATTGTGCTTGTCTATGCCTGTTATCACCTCAAAGCTTCTAGGAACTAGCATAACAGCTCTTCAGAAACAGGCAGAAGAAGAAGAAAAAAAAAAAAGGATACCATGGACACCCGTTTGTTATGTTAACAATAAGCAACTACGGGGGAAATGCCCAATGTACAAGATTTTTTTTTTGGTGAACTGCATATTGATTATGCTAGAAGCAAGAAAAGAGAAGCAGGAGAAGCAGGAAATAAAAGGAAGGAAGGGGATGACAGAAAACGAAGATATATAAGATCAATCTAAAAAGCGAGAAAGAAAGATGAATGAAGAAAGAGGAGAGGAGAGGGACAGTAATAAGGAAGTGAGAGAAAAGACAAATGCTGTTACTAGCTACCGCAATCTGGCCAAGCTACAGCTAGTCATCATTTCAAATATCTACAATAGCTGCTGCTGAATGCTGAACTAGTTTGCATTTGCTATTGCTCCAGCCAAGCCACAGCTGAAAGAAAAGCAAAATGTATAGATGTATATGGATGGCAGAGAGACGCTTCCTCAACAAGAAGGCTAGTACTAACCTATAGCTGAGGAGAAACATAGCACAGTTGTATTTTATATACATAAAAAATATACAGTATACAATATAAAGTATAAATTATGAAGTATAAATTATGAAGTATAAAGGATAGAGGATAAAGGACAAAATATAAAGCAAACACACATGAGTTTGCAGTATATAAAAACTCAATTTATAGACTGAGAAACCTAAGTTTTGGTGTCTACATACAGATGTCTTCATGTGGGTTAGGTTACAGTTAATGGAGCTTGATTTAGTTGGCTAAACATGAACATGTACTGTTTGAGAAATGGTAGAGTAGATGAGACATTGCAGAAGGAGAACACATATGACACAAGACGTAAAGACTTGGACGCTACTGGACGAGCAGCTGAAGCTCGCACAGGATATATGAGGGCATCCTAGAGCTATTAATTTCACTGTAAACCAAAGAGCAACTTTTGGCCATTGCAGAGCTCTCTTGATGCCACTGCACTGACTAGCTCTTCACTGGCTGTAATGGGTGCTTCGACACCTGGCTCATATGGAGGCAGCTACATGGAGACACTTAAATTTAGGCATCTTAATCTACGATTTCAGAGAATCATGCCCAGAGAACTTGATTCAATGCCTCAGTGTAGGCTTCTAGTGACATCTGAGGTGCCCTAAGGACACTCAGGCTAGCAGCTGGGAGGGCACAGGTCTCCCATAGAGCTTGTGTTACACCTACTAGCTCTGCGTGGGTACCTTGAATACTTCAGGCATCTCAAATGGCACTGGATTCCTGTGTTTAAATGACTGAGTTGAGTGCAAAACATCATATCTATCTGGATTATTTAAACAGTGACCAATACTACAGTATTATTCCATCTCACGGTCTTCTGTTTATCTCACAGTAGCCCTACGACTTAATTAAGATCTATTACTTTTGTTGTTTTTCAGATGGGGATTGAAAGCTTGGAAAAGTAAGACTCACATCTTACCTAATTCTCTGTGTCTTCTGTTTCCTTTTAGTCAGATACTTCTGAAGGAACAGAACCAACAAACAAAGGCAAACAAGGAATATGGGCGACTTTGGGTTGTCCGAATCCAGGCATCACACAGCAGAGTGAACCTCACAACTATCAGCCTGGCACATTCTGCCCAGATCTTCATTCTCTTCCTCCTAGATTTAGACTGATACTTTTTTTTCCATACAAAGCACTCTACAGAACTACACTGAAGTAAGAAAGTGAAGAAGTACTGAGGACCAAACGTGGAGCAGTCTGATGACTGCAAAGAATCATAATGTGTTGATTATTTTGCCCATAGGTTATCTGCACAGAACAGAGCTCTTCTTAGATCTGAACTGAAGTCAAGTTCATTTATGCCAGAGCACTATTTGTACATGCATTACTGATACAGATCATGCACACACCCAGAGCAAGCACACTCTGCTCAGGCTGTCCCGTCGTCAGTGCACAACCCCTGGCTGTGCTCTGCCTGCACACAAACCTCAGAGCTGGGGGCACACTCTGCCCCTAAATGCTTTGCTTTCCTTTGGAGGAAAACCAAAGCACAGAGGTAAGAGGGTTGCTCTAATATATGCCATGACTCACGGACCCAGCTATAGTAGACAGCTTTTGACAGATGACCACTGCAAAAAGTTGTTTGCTAGATTTTCAAAATACCTAGATGTATCTATGGTATACATAAATAAAAACATACAGTATTGACCCCATTGAGATGGTTTTATTTTGCAAAGATGCAGAAAGAGAAAATAAAGTCTGGAAAGTCTTTTTTTGGACGTCAACAAATAGAGCTGCTCATGTGTTCATACGGAAAAAAGGCATCCCATTGCACTAAATTATAGCAATCTGCTTGTTGGTTGGATAAAAGGATGCAGTTTTGTTAATCGAGAAGGTCCAAGTTACTTCCACAGTCAGAATTTTTTTAACTAGTAATTCATTAATTGCAGTGTCAAGGTGTTCTGCTACCAAGTATTTTAAAAGCTGTTTGTAAATAGAGAAGATAGGTATAAAAGTAAATCTATGATAAAATTGTGAGATTAAAGATAACGTTAATCTAGAAATTAGTTATATAATCAGCAAAAAATAAAGTTGTATTGTTTTAAGACTGCTTAAGAAAGGAAAATGCAAAGTAAATGCAACATGATATTAAAGCTTCTTTTAAGCCTTCCTAAGGTGAAATCTTTTACATGAATTGGCAATCTTGTTCTACCCTGTCAAGGTGATTATGAATATGAAAGGGGTAAGGAAATGCTAACAAGGCATTACTCTGTGAGAATACTTGAATGTGGCATAACAACTTTGTAGCATATTAAAACCGTATGAGCATTGCTTCTTAATTCATTATGAAGCAAATCTGTGACTTTTTGTTATAGATTTAGTGTCAAACATAGCCAAAAAGAAGTGGGCAAACTGGGCTCTTTCTCATCTCAGTCTAATCTGAGAGTCTACAATAACCATCACCTTATCAAAATCTGATATTGTTTAAACTCTATGCCGCACTTTCCACCCATCATCAAAGTAGTTTTAAGGATATAACATGGCTGTTTAACAGTGCGCAGCAACTTCAGAAAGTGAGGGCAGGTAATTTTGTGCAATTCAGTCAAAAAGGAAAGCTCCCAGTGCACTAATAGCCATAATAGAAGTTTCCACATTGTCACAAAGCCAAAAAGTAGCATTTTGCTCTTGTAAAAGTACTAAGGGATTTTAAATGTGATAAAATACTTCTAATTAAAGCTTCAGATAAATTGCAGCCACCTTGTCCACGTCCAAATACCTTCCCAGGTAGTACCGATTCAGTCTAGACTTGGCGATAGAACAGAAGAACAGGCGTAACAATGTGCCATGGAAGAAGCAATGGTAGCGACTCGTCAGCTGAAGGCTTATTAGTGTAGGCTGATTCATCCACATGGTACCATATGATAAAAAGAGACAGACTATCTTAGCTCTGAAAATAGTTCAGCTCTCTAGTGTGGTATGACACACAAGCTAAAAATCTCTGCTCTTTAGGACTGCCGCAGCTATGTTACTTCTGGATTCAGAGCTAGAACGGTCTAGTCTGAGGGTCCCTATCTTACTGCTCGTTGTATCATGCAGACATGTTTCCTACATCAGCTGAATAACCAGCAGCAATATCTGGCAACACCTGTAGCTCCCATGCTGTCTCCAAGGCAGCAACCAGAAACAATCTGGCTTAATTTATGAGCAGGGACTTGGAATAGCTTAAGATGGTCTGACTGTAAGTCCACATTGAAAAGAACACTTTAAGCAGGAAGATTAACTTGGATCAATACACATTATCACAAAGCAATTTTCACTTCCTGTCAAAATGGTTAAATGCTATTTTTTCAGGATGGAAAAGAGCACGGAAATCTTGCACTCCTTTAACTTTCATGGTGACTTCTTTAGAACTTTTTAACAGATCTGATCCCAAAACACATGGAAGTCAGCAAACTGTTGCTGTTGCCCCAAAAGGCTTTCCACCAGCGCCACATTTAGCCAGGAGAATTCGTATCACCTAACTATCGTACTCCTCTCCTAAGCAGCAAAGTATTGCAAAAAAGCCACTACATAAACAAGAGAGCCAAATACTGCTGAAGCAAATAGGCAAGGACTGATGGGCTCAGTTAAATTATCATGTACTTCCAAAGAATCTTCACTCTAAATCTGGCTCTGACATTTACTTAACGTGTTACCTGTCATTCCTCATTTCCAAAGGAGGAATAGTACTTACTCAAGGCTCTCATAGGGAAAATTAATGTTTTCAGGGCACTTTAAAAATTAAAATAGCTATATACGTTTGCCAAGCTACCCAGCTGGGTTGTGGGCACACTGACTGCGAGCATTTTTGTTGCTGTGGACTGTGCATATATTCTCAGTTTCAGTTTTGTTTCATTGGTTGCTTAATAAAATGTGTGGCCATAGATTACCAATGTAATCTATGAGATACATATATTTGCATAGGAAATATATGCTGCTTTTATTTCAAGCTCAGAAAGGTGGCTGCTTACAGGAAAGAGCAGATTCTAGGAATATAAACACTGGCTGCTTTTTTTTTTTCTTTTTCTCTTTTTATCCTAAGCCTAGCAGAGAGAGAAGCCAGTTTGCAAGCTTATCCACTAAAGCCTAAAGGGGCTCATTCAGTACAGCTGAGTATCTGATAAACAGATCATCTAGCTCTGATTATAGACTGCTGGTATTACTGTTGGATGGACATGCTACCAACTTGTCTAAACACAAGCCAAACTTCTTTCTGTTGAATGGCTACAGATGCCACTCTTGTACAGAAAGTATATTCCAGCACTGAAAAGCACTCTGGCTATTGAATTTCATGAGACAGCACAGCTGCAGCAGCAGTGCTGTGTGACATAGTTATGCGTTTTTGTAACATATATGCAACTTATAAGGAGACAAACAGTGTCTGATATGACAACAGGACATGCACCCAGCCCATAGCTGTAGCTAGTTTTCTAGTACACATATAAGCTACTCCATATTCTGTTTGCCCGTCATCTGTAGCTTTCAAATCACTGTGCAAAGGATATTGAAAAAAGCATCAAGAACTTAAAAGGCAATCAACCAAATTAAAGTGTACATACATGGTACTACAGTCCGTGAGCGGTTCTTCTGGGTATTTTCCTCCTGCTGTGCAACGGTGGTGGCATTGGGTTCAGCCTGATAAGCACACAGAGCTTCCCACTCCTTCTCCAGACGATTCTTGTTTTTCAGATGATCTTCCATGTAGGACTGGAATTAAAAGAATACTGTATTAAGCATTGACTTAGCTAAGCTCAAAGCTAAGCTAAAAGGATGTATCTCAGGAAGGAAAGCAGGGGAATCCTGAGCTTTGGGGACAAAACACACTCATTCACTTAAGAGAGTTAACTTTAAGCTTATTTGTGCTGTACGAAATGAGAATGCTAACATATACCAGTGCTAACAGAGAAGAAATGCTTGAAACCCCCAGCTACTGAGCTTCGGGAAAAAAACTATTTCTTCTTCAGTACCTAGAAAATGTAAGCCCAAATGTCTCACATGTCTCTTTCATCAGGCAAAAGAAACAAAAAAATCCCAAAAAAGAAACAAAAGCCCATTGATAAAAATTACTTACTACAACAACAGCTCACGTCAAACCGAAGGCTTTTAAAACCAGAGTTCAAGCACATATGCAAGTCACAACAATGATACAGCTGTTGAGGAGAATTAAAAACTTGTCAGGCTGAAGTGTCATGGCTCAAGTACCAGGTCATTAGGAACTCGTCCTGCACATGGACTGGCACAGAGAGGGTCTTGAACTGAGAAGGTGCTGTTAATTAATATTAATATATGTTGTAAAAGATCGTACCTGGCATTCAGGAAAAGTCAACAGTGTTAGGAGAAGCATCATGAAAGAAAAATTAACTGGCTGTGGCAGGTATGATCAGAGTATATTGGTGCAGGTCTTAAGTTTTTGCAGATCTCCCAAGGCTAGAGATTCAGTACAGCAGTGGATCGAGAATTCAGTTCCAAAGATTTGCCAAAAGTGAACTAAAACCCTATTCCTTCACCCCATGGACCTGAAAATTGTCCAAGCAGGTGAGGGGAAGAGAACAGAAAGGAGGAGGGGTGGGGAAAATCAGAAATCTTCCCTTCCCTTTAGCACAAAAATTAAGAAAGTGATCACCAGGTACTGTAAGCCTACTTATACAGGCAAATTACCTTTCAGAGTCTGTCATCTTCTCCCATGCTAAGCAACAGAATAATCTCACATTACACCCAGTTCAAACTCCATACTACCTTTACAAGGTAGGCTGAAGTTAACATCCCTAAACAGATGAAAAAAGGGACAGGCTGTTTAGGGGACAGGCTCGGCGTCTGGCCGGGGGTCGGGAGCAGAGCTGTGGGTGCCTCTGGCCCAAACACCAGTCAAAGCGGTTCTTGCTGGAGCACTCCCTAACACAGCCTAATCTGTAGCAACACTTGGCTGGAAAAAGCTCCTGGAAAGGATTCACTGAAAAGTATAAAAAGCAGCTTAATTGCTTAGAAAACCCTTTTCCATAAACAATCTCTGTTATTATATCTCAAATAGTTCTTCCCAAACATGCTTTAAGGAAGAAAGGCTCTCGTGCCCTCTCAGCAGGTTTAACAGAAGGTGCAAAAAGCTTGCAGCTTGTCTTCCGCCAAATGGGAGCTCTGCTAAAGCTGTCGCTCCGCCGCGCTTCCCACCCCACCGGCGAAGCAGGATACCGCTCTCTCTTGCAGCTTGAACGGGTTTTGCAGTTACGAAAGAGCCCCTGACACACAGCTTTGTTTTGCGCAGGGTTTGTCGGGTGTGTGCGTCTTTACGCGAGATTTGTAAATCAAACCTGTTACTGAAAAGCAATTCAAGAAGTGACGCTTCCAGAAAGGGCATCTTCAGGGACACAGAAAAATACTGCATTAGAAGAAAGGTTTCTAAAGGAGGTAAAAAATAGTGGTGGCCTAGATACAATCAAAACACCTACTGGGTGATTGCTTCTTTTCTATAATGAAGGAAAAAGCACTGCAGTGGACAGAGCTGTGACCTGACAGACGGGGAGCTGGGAGAGTTGCGCGGCCCCGTCGTGTGTTAGGGGAGCTGGTCAGCTAACGTGTTCCCAGCCTTCACCCGCAAGTTAGCGGGAGGAAACCATCCTCTGACAGTTTGCTTGTCCTTGCCAAAAGGCTGTTGCTACTGGGGAAAGGAGGGAGGCTAAAGATCCCGTTCTTTTCTCCTAGTAAATCTGTGCCTTGATATGTATACTGAACATAATAAAAAGATAATCCCTCCTGAGCAGAGACTAGTTGGTATATGAGAATTTTTATGAGGCAAAGGGAAAAAAATAGCAAAATCACAATACCACTGAGCCAAGACTCCTGGCTTCAGAGAAGCTGTTTAGCATGCAGCAGGCAGAGATCAGGCAATCAAGGACCAGCCCGTAGCATCTTCCCATTTTAAACCACAGTTTTATAATCTGATTCATTTTGACATGCCCATCACCAATGTCCCATAGACTTCAGGGACACTTTATGCAGATGTACAGACCCGCCAACACTGAATCTCTCCAAAGTACTGTAAGATTCACGAAGCTGTATGAAAAGGGCCATGAACATTTCATTCCTAAGGCAGGGCTGTACATAGCAAGGAGCTTCCCGTTGGCTCCAGCTTGCCTATTCGATGATTTCAAGGACTGCGTTTTAAAAAAGAAATTTGTTTTCTTTTTAAATCATCAAATGTGACACAGTTAAGGTAATCTGATTGCTTTTAGTGCACATGAATTTTTAAATAACTCATGTCTCTTTAAAAAGGAATACTGTTACTTTTACCTTCCTTTTTCAGGGAATCCTGAGTGTAAAGAGAAACGAATGTTCAAATGAAAACACACTGAAATCTTTACTTTAACCAGACAACCACTTTTCATGTAGTTTCAACACCTCCATCGCATGGATCAGATTCACAGGGCACTTCCTGACAGGTCTTGAAAAGGTGTTTGACTATTTCAACAGGCTTGTGGAAGGCTCTGCACAATATGAACATCTGCTTTACACACGTTTAAAAAAGCTACCGAGAAAGAAGCTTGCTTTAAAACATTCAGGATTCAGACAATTCCCTCAGAGTTAAGTAATCTTTCATTTACAGTCCTTCAGAGCCCCTATGCTCATCCCCATTTTGCTAAACAGAAGCTGAGTGATTCTGAAACACTCTCTTGGGAGCTGCTGGATGTACATTAAATTGAGTGGAACTTTTGATATTTTAGAGATTGTATGTCTACTCAAATCCACTCGTTAATTAGGATGTTTTCATGAGACATTCTACAGCATTTGCCTGGTACAAAAGAAATTCATTACCAACATGTCAAACGCACATGATTTTCCTTGTCCCAGAGCAGCAGGTAAAATAAATAGAGGTTGTCACCACTGTTACTGTAATGCTCCTCAAAGCCTGCTGAAAAAGGTAGAGGTCTGGTCTCACCAATAGGTCCACATCAAGACAAGTCCTGTAATCCCAAGTATATGCTATTATTTAAACAAACACTGTCTGCTTGGACAGATCTCCTGAGGTACTTCAAGTTTCATTAAGTCTTAATTTTCCTTCCCCAGAGCCTCACCTGCAAGGACAATTGGTAGCCCAGTTCATACTTTCTCTTGTATACACAGATGAGATGCTCTTGCTACCAGACATGTTATGGGGATAAGAAGGATGCATCGACATTATGTGGAGGGGGGGTGTGTGTTGTAAAATCTATTATTATTGTGTGAGACATGCCAGTCGTAAGGCAAAAGATGAGCTTTCAGCCAGAGGATGAAAAACTGTCCCAGGGACAATGAATCTCTGGCCAAGAGAACCAGTGCCAGTGGCAAATATTAAGACAGATTCAGCGTGCCTGAACACAGACACAAAGACGGAGCACAACAGCCTGCCTTGGCTTTAGTAAAACTTCCTGAGCGCTCAGTTGATGTTGTAATATGGTGTCAAACTACTTTGTTTTTCCTTCCTTTTTTTTTTTTAATCAAGGAGTGGCATCCAGTACGTGCTCTGTGACTAAATTAAGGTTAACAAATACAACAATTAAATTCTAGTTGTCCGGTCAATCTCCAGATACCTTCTTCAGAGATAGTATGGTTTGCATCTGTCAAGATATTTGTTTTAAAAACACCTATTTTATTAGATGATGTTCAGCTATTACAAAAAGCAATTATTTTTTACAACATACTTCCAATATGGTACTTGATTAGACGCTCTTTTCACGACTGAGGATGTCTCTTTTAATGAAAAGATGGGCAACTGTTAAACTGACAGACCTCGACAGGTCTAATCGAATCTCAAATGTCAGCTGAAGAACTGGATGGGACATTATCTTAATCCTTGTGAACAGTGACCACTCAAATCCACACCTTTCACCTAACAGTGTGAGAGCCACTGCTTTCAAACTGCTGCCTCTTTTTCCAGAGGTGCAGAGGGCCAGGCAGTGCCGTGGTGCTTCACTGGGTTCTTCAGAAGGAATCTGGAGAGAAGAGAATTGGCCTTAGCTATTATATAGCAAATTGTGCACTAAATGACCATACTTGAAACAATTTGTTTTGTTATTCTCTCCAACTGACTTAAGTAAAAGCTTTTTTTTGCCTTTGTTCCCTGCTAACTTGTAGGCTACATTGTTCTGGCACAGGACACCCCAGCGTTTTTGCTATTCTGCTTAAACTTCTCATCTTTTTCAACACATATTGTATTGACTATATGTAAGAGGAATACTTTTCTGCATAAATCCAAATTACTTTCAACACAGCACATGATTTTCTCCTTCCTTTTCCTGGCTGAATACCTTATCATTAGTGGCTTCACAGTAAATTTCTCTGTTCCCACTCATATTGCTTGCAGTGCTATAGAATTTAGAGATAGAGGAAGTCTACCTGATTACCCATTTCCAGGCCTTCAAATAGTGTCGTTTCTTGCACTTCACTAAGAAACTTTCTAACATTTAGGTGGCCTGTATCTAAAGTAGAAGCCTAAAACACTGCTCATTACTATTTGGGACACAAACTGGTCTGAACTATACACTGTATTCCTGGAAGTACTCAAATATTTTCCATAAGGAATAGTAGTCCTCATTTGAGATGGCTTTTTCGTAGGGATGCCAATAGTATTGCTTTTCTATTGCAAACTTAATTTGCTACCCGTTGTCACCAATCCACTTATTGCAACCCTAGTCTGCTTACACAGAATATTGCTGTTCTGTGTAATTTCTGCTTGTATATATTTCAATGTCTTCACAGATCATTAATTAATGGATCTATGCAAACTATAGACATCTCTTCTTGTGACTCTTTTCTTCAAAGATAGTTTATTTTTTGTATGTGTTTTCAGGTCTAAGGTTTTCAAACTTTTGAATTACTCCTCTGTCATCACTTCTGTGCAGAACTTTACACTATGATACCACTTGTAAAAGTCACTGTCAGTTCCATCCACTTCCAGATCATTATTTAAAATATTAAATGTAACTGGATCTAACAGCAATTCCTGTACTCTGCCAGACACTCCCATACATAGCTTTTGATCAGTACTTTTTGTACATCACCCTTTAGCCACATTTCAATCCACATAATTGTCTTCTAAAATATCGACATTAATTTTTCAATTAACTATTCATGAGACAGTTTCAAGGCTTTATTAAAATCTGGATATATTACATCTGTTGTTTTCACTTCATCTACTGGTTTTGTAGTTTTAGTTAAATAAAAAGCAATCAAGTTTGTCCAGGCAAGATTTATTCTTTATAAAATTATGCACATTCTTACTCATTGTGCAGCTATCCAATAGAAAGGATGGAGGAGATTAGCAAACACACAAAGGAAAGACTCCAGCCTTCCCCATCCTCTTAAATGAGACCCTCACACTTATCTCCCTTTTATGCCCTTGAAAAATCTCTCGCTAGATAATCAGCAATTTCTTTTTTAATATGTGCTCCATTATTTTCTAGGGTTGGAGTCTGGACTCAGGGAACAGTAATAGAAAAGTTCATTTCTCCTCTTTCCTCCTCCCCCCTCCTCTTGTACAAAATTACGATTACTTTATTCTTCTATTTTGGTGCACCCATACTTGTCCAGATCTGCTCGAATAAAGCTCCCAAAGTGTCACTGTTAGAATCCTGAAGCATATTCAGACCACGCAGAGCACCACAATGTTTCTTCACACTTTCTAAGGATTTCTCACATCTCCTAACACCATTTCATAGTAATACTGAAGTTACTTTGGGCTCTTCCTTGTTTACAGAAGGTCGGTCTCCCTCTGAGCTGCCATGGTGTTGCAGAGACCAAAGGCTGGGAGCTCATCACACGTGTTTCCATGAGGAATGCTCTCAGTGGTGTCCCAGGTAGAAGACAACATGGGAGCAGAGCCAAACTATGCCCATACCTTTTCCACCTTTCTTCCTTAAAAAAGCAGACCTTAAATAAAGAGAGGATGCACTATCATCTCAACCAATTTAACTCTTTTGATCAACTAACATGTTAAGAAAATCAGTTTTCTCCAATAGTTATATTTCTATTGAAGCACCATAGATGTTTCTGATGCTCTGATCCAACCACCAACCTGCAGTAACGCAGAGCCTATAGCTGTTGCCAAGACCAGCTCCATCTTTGAAATGTCACTCCATAACTGTTGTTAAAAGCACTAGCTTTAGTCCTAACGTGGCAAATCAAGTTTTCAGCATTAACTGTAGAGAAATATGACTTCATTGGGCTAGTTACGTTGAGCTTATACATACACATACAAAAATGAAAATTCTGTTGTGGCAACTCATTGTCAGTATCTCACAGAACTTAGTAAATCTCAGTAAATTAACATCTGGCTATAAAGTCTCACATACTTTCAATCCCGTGGAGCATTCTGCATCCACTACTGTCAATGGCAACACTCCTGACTTTACTGGAGCCAGGATTTCATCATCTGATTAGTCAGTCGTTTCAGGCTAAAGGCTCTTTTCTCTTTTCTAACTTGTCCTGTGCCATCCCGGATCTCCTGATCTTAACAGCAAGAACTGCCTAAGGTAACCACAAATGAAAAAAATCTAGGAAATAAAACCCCGGGAATTTCTATTTTGTCTTTTAAAATACTGAGAAATTATTTTTCCTCCTCGGTCTTTGCACCCATATTACTACTATAATGTGTTTTGATCTAATTTTTCTTGTATTTCTTAGTACCTGATTACACCAGTGAAAGGAGTAGTTCTGAAGCCTTTTCAATTAAGTATTGAAAACTACTATGAAGATTTACTAGTCATTTGGCACAAAACACTACTAATTTCATACATAATATGGTAGGTGATGAAGGAAAACTAAAAAAAAAAAAAAACAGAGGAAGGCAATTCTCTGACAAAGCAACTATTCAGCCTGGTTGAGAATAATAGTCCTAGATTGTTTCAAATAGGTTGTATTATTCAGAAAGAAATTAACTTCTGTGGTAATGTCAGCCAACAATAAACGATGACATTCCATAGTTTCAATTTTATATTTGTAGATGTAAGGATTATTGTAAACAACTAAGCATGTACACAGGGAGCAGTTGTGCTTTAAGCATGCCATCTAAAATAATTCTAAATGATTGTTCTTGGGTTTCTAGAGAAGTATCATCTTTGCACGAGCAGTGTATGGCATTATCTGCCAGACTAGACTATTGTGCAACTTTTGCAAGAATGACTGTAATTCACAAGTACATTAAATGGCAACCTATGTTCTGTTTACCTAAATTAATATACCCTTGATGTAGTGTATATCACTGCCTCCCCCTCTCTTAATGCTCTGATAATAGAGTTTTGTAACTTGTAAAAGGATTACTTCAATCCAATCAGCAGGTGCTGGGATCAGTGTGTGTCAGACAAACACTCGCTAATCCCTTTTCTTACAGCTCCCAGCTGCCAAAGGTGCTCAGTGAAATCCCAATGAAATGGCTGGATACAACCTGGTGTGGACTGACGCAGGTTTTCAGCTCTGGAGGAAATATGGGAAAATACATGTGATGCTAAACATTGCTTGAATAGGAATGATGGAAGCAGGTATACTTTTGGAAGGAAACGGAGCTAAGAAATTAAACATTAAAAAAAATTACAATGCTTAATCATGAAATATTTACTCTACCTGGCTCTCTAAATATAGCAGAAGATAAAGAAATTCAGTCTACAAAGAATCCCTTCTCAAGGATTATCAGCTACTTAATGGTGTCTTCCCAGTCTTAAAATACAACCACCCCCATCTCCTCCTCCTTACCCCCTCTCTTGAAATCTAAATTATGCCTATGAAGTTTCACCCCTGCAATTACTTTGCTTTAAATAAACCTCAACAAAAAGGAGATGATGATTACCATAAAAGGAAAATAATTTGCTCCCTTACAATCTCTGTATTTCTATAGCTCCTTCTGTCCAACTGTCTGAAAGTACTCACATTACTTCTGCAGGGGAGGCAAGTATCATTGCCATTTCACAGATGGGAAATGAAAGGGCAGAAACACTGAAGTGAATTTCCCAGGGTCACAGAATATGCTCCTAAACCACTTATTTTACAGGGAAATTCAGAACTCAGTTTTCTTGACCGCTGTTTTTTCCTTTTCCCATGATCATGTTTGTAGACAGGGCTAAAGGTCATGCAACCTTCATGAATCCATATCTGATAAAATTTTTGTAATTAGAGCATACCAAATGTCCTGACTCTAATGGAATTAGAATAGGTTTCGGTTTTGGGGTTTTGTTAAGAAGTACAGGGTTTAAGTGGTTGATGAGTAGAGGAATTTAATTTATGCACATTAGATTCTGTTTATACAAAGACATGCCAAACTAAATAATAAAGATTTAAAAGATGAATTAGCCAAAATCAGTTTCCAGGCTTTCTGTACTTCTCTTAGTAGATTTCACAATAAAAATCTGCAATTATAAATAGCCTTTAAATAAAGGAAGAATGTTATTTCAAAAAATGGAGGGCTAAACCTCTTAGCCAAATACTGCTATTTCATAGCATGAGATATGTTGTGACATTTCTTAAAAATAAATCCAAAACAAAAAGACCCCAACCTCCCCATTAAAGACAACTCTGCAGTACAGGAACTGACGCCAAGGATAGTGTCAGTTGAATTCATCAACTGAGACATTTTGGGAAGCGCTTCTGGTGGCTTTGTTAGAAAGTACAAGCGCAAGCTACACAGCTGAATAAAAAAGTAGCAGGAAAACTGCAAAAAAATATACACATCAAGTCCTTTGACTCTTTGTGATAAATATTGACACCCAATTCCATTCTCACAGGAAATTGCTATTTTCTTCTTACACATTAAACCTATTTTTCAGATGATCCCTTCTTCTCACTTCATTTTTTTACTAATGGTTTGAACGTCATACCACAATCCAAGACATATTTGTGATTCATTTATACGCCTGCTAATGATGTTGCATGTCTGAAATGAAAACTTTAAAAATATATTACTACACACTAATTACCTAGCTGAAAACACAAAACCAAATTCCCTGCCTTCTTCCTCTGCAAGCCCTGCTAACTCAATTAAGCATCTAAATTTGGGTTCCCGGTTGGGTACTGTGTTTGCAAATTTAGATTTTAATGAATTAAAGTCTGTGTTTCTTTTCAGAGCACTTGTACAGTCATCTTCATTTACTATATATAAAAATTGCCAAGAGATAAATATAGAATTCTGAAAACGTCATGTTTAAAAATAATCTCTTCAAGCATGGTCAAGTTCTTCAGAGATAATGAGACCAGGAAAACCCAGGCAACCATGACCAAGTACATCAAAGCGATACAGCACATGATGTGATTTATAGATAGTCTGGCAAATTATGCCTCTGCTAGACAGTGGCCATCTTGAGGTTAGAAAGGAAAATATTATTTCTACAGACATAACGTCCCTGCTAGAGCAAAAGGGTAAGCAGTAATACTCTTACTACTCTTCTTAAATATGTGAATAAAAGTGAAAAGGTGCTTCTCCGGGAGCAAATTATGACTCATAAAGGAAATCTCCTCTGCTTTTCAGTGTTTTTTTTTTTTTTTTGGGGGGGGGGGGGGAAAGGCTATCAAAATTGATAGTGGGAGTTTGTACACAAACACACATACAGGTTTGTGTGAAAATTGAGAATACGCAATATGAAACCCAAGAAGTCTTGCAATCCATGCTATACCCACAGCCTAGCGGCAAAATATGCATAAACACAAGTGAACATATGGTCACCTGTGGGAAAAAGCAGGGAAAGAACAGACTGGATAATCAGCCTTTTCCTTAGAAAACTCCCATAACTGTCAGAGACAGGAAACTTCAAACTCCACAGACATCTTCAATGGTCAAATCCTCACATTCAAGATCATTTTGGAAGTGGATCCCTGACCTAGGAAGTTCCATGTTTGCACACTGCAAATGGCAGAGAAGCAACGCAATTAGAGTAACCGCCAGTGAGGACAGTAAGCAGTGAAGAAACTCTTTTCCACAGAAGTACTTTCAGGACTTAATGGAGATGACTGTGGGAAAAGACGTGCCTGACTTCTGCCCTGCCCCTTCCATGTCACACTCACAGCCATGTCAAACCAACATCCAGCAGGAGACCGAGTAGTGCTGGCCATGAGAAAGATGCAGCTGGCATTTACCCAGCTCCCAAACCTAGAGGAAGTGTCCCATTTTTTAGGGAACCTTTTGTCTATGCTCCATGGGATTTTCAGCTGAGGTTGGCCTAGCTCAGTGATTCTCAAATTCTCAAATATTCTTCTTATGAAAGCATTCAAAAGGGATTGTGAAGTGATAGTAGAAAAGCTTTAGAAGTGCATAAGCTGAAGACATCCTACCTACTCCTGGGACTCTTGGGTTTCCATGGAAGCCAGTAAGGGATAACGCTTTAAAGAAGTTTGAGGAACACTGGTCTCATCCACAGATGAGGATATTTGAAGTGACAGAGGGCAAAATAAGAACAAGGGAAAGACAATGTTAAAGAGGACAGAAAAAGAAGCCAAGAGCAGACTGCAGAGGTCAACAAAGAAGTGAAATGATGAAAGAAGACGCCGTACTGCAAAGAAAGAAAATCAGAAGAACAAAAACCAGAACACAGCAAATGAAGAAAATGCTATGGGAAGAAGTGAATTTTGGTCATAACTGATAAATGTCAACATTTCCTCCTGTGCTGTTTCTTTTCCTTGGAACACCTCCTCTCACATGCTGAACCAAGGAGAAAACATTGAGAGAGTGACAGTAGCAGTTTTGAGTAGACAGTACATGTACAGCTTACTGCTAAACAGAATGAAAAAGCAAAATAAAGAACCTAAAATACAGTGCATGTGTGTGATGGCTAAGGATCTGGCAGATTGGGAATATATTCTTGAAGAAAACTGTGATCAGTTCAGAAGAGATTGAAAAAATGAGTAGATGGCATCCTTTTCCACCATAGAGGTAACTGACCATAGACAGCACATCCTCAGTTTGGTTTTCACAAGCTTTTCCGATTTGTATTTAGTATCTTTCAGCCAGCTCTCCAAATATGGAATAGTTTGCTCTTAGATAATGAGGCCAAAACTAAACTCGCAGAATCAAATCTGACAAACCCAGGTGCAGAACTCCTTTACACTTTCATGTCTTAAAAAAGACTAATGAGGGACAAAAAAGGGCAAAAATATTACCCTTCCATACGATCCGTTTTCTATTAAAGCCAATATGATTAGTTCTGAGAGCAGAGCACTAGGACACCAGAGAATGGAGGTCTACTCCTGGCTCTGCTTCTGACCTTAAGGTTAGTCTTGGTCAAGACAGTTCCTTGTCTTTGCCTGAGCTTCCTGGACTAAAAAGGCAGGATAATGATATTGACCTTTAAAAAGAGCTTTGAACCCACTGATCAAAAGTGCTGTGTAAGAGTTGGCTTATTATTATTTTGGTTACTGAAGTGAGTTGAAAGGTTCCCGGTGACTTTAATCAAAATTTCTTCTATCAGGCCCCAGAATCCTACCTGAAGGACAAAGTTTCTCAAAATTCAGTTGTGAGGATACATGTATGGTAAGTCGAAGGCTGGTGCACACCCTCAGATACTGCAGAGTTTTCTTGACTCCAGCAGAACTTTTAAGTGACACAGAAGTAATTTCTGGACTTCCAGAAGAACAGCATATTAGGCACCATTAGTACATTCATACATCAATAGTAATTAGACACTATTCTAATACTTTCAGTCAAACTGGTCTAACGCAAAGACACCAATAGGTGAAAGGAGGCAATGAGGAAAGAAGAAAGCACTTTTCTCAGGCAGGTATCACACATGCTCACCCGAGCAGTAGCAGGACATCCCTCTCGCCGTAAGCCAGCACTGTCCTGGGGATTTTATGTTGCTGCTTCTGTGTGGTTGCTGTGGTTAATCAAACCAACTCTTCTGGGTGCCTTCCTACTAAAGCAGTAGATATCTCCATTTAGAAAAGCTCTGGGGTTGGATTCTGCCTTAGCTTCATCCTTGACAAATTGCTCCTCTTAACGACACCAGCCAACCACGCTGGCATGGTGACTGTCTCTTACTGTTGTGGTCTACATGGTTTGTTATGATTCTTACAGATTAAGAACCCTTGATGTCTTTGACCTAACACATAATTATACTGCATTCAGCCCTGGGGCCCCCAACAGAAGAAGGACATGGACCTGTTGGACCGAGTCCAGAGGAAGGCCACGAAGATGATCAGAAGGCTGGAGCACCTCTCCTATAAAGACAGGCTGAGAGAGTTGGGGTCGTTCAGCCTGGAGAAGAGAAGGCTTTGGGATGACCTTATGGCAGCCTTCCAGGACCTAAAGGGCGCCTACAGGAAAGCTGGAGTGGGACTTTTTCCAAGGGCATGTAGTGATAGGACTAGGGGTAATGGCTTTAAACTGAAAGAGGGTAGATTTAGATTAGATGTAAGGAAGAAGTTCTTCCCTGTGAGGCTGGTGAGGCACTGGAAGAGGTTGCCCAGAGAGGTTGTGGATGCCCCATCCCTGGAAGTCTTCAAGGCCAGGTTGGATGGGGCTTTGAGCCACCTGGTCTAGTGGAAGGTGCCCCTGCCCATGGGAGGGGGGTTGGAACTAGGTGATCTTTAAGGTCCTTTCCAACCCAAACCATTCTGTGATTCTATAATACATACAAAACATGATTTTATAATGAAAGTGCTTCTTCAGGTATTATTACTGCGTGCTATTTAACAACTGCTACGTTTAAGCTAAAAAACCTTTGATTCCGATGAATGAAGCGAACACAGCCTATGGCACTTTCTGCTACAATACCACACTGTCTGCAAGAGCGTTGCAAAGAACATTTGTAGGACCACAGATACAAGGTTAGTTCTGTAACCTGTAATTTTCTGAGTGAACCCAGTAAAGTTCCAACGTGGTCCACACGCAGGTAATGCTTGGAATAATCTCATGGTAGAGCAGGTACATGGGGGTTTGTTGTGTTGATGGTATCTTTATATAAAGTCCATCTACTCAAGCAAATAATGTCTTAATTAAAGCATTTAAATTATCTCTATCTATTCTGCTGGTAAGATTTGTCACTGGCAAAGACATGTGACATCTCTTACATTAGCTTTTTTCTATAATGGGACACAGGCAAATTAATAGTGTTCTTATTACATACATCTCCTCCAGTACTTATGTGGCTGAGACCACTGCAAATTAATTTTGTAAATTATCACTACTTTGCTTTTCACCATTTATGTCACTATATATTTGCAATTTCCTCATCCTGAGGAGTGAAAACAGCCTTGTCAACTTCATTTGTACACTTCTGTAAGAGATGAAAATTGCAAATTTTGCAAGGAAAAGTTTTAAAATTTAAAATGCCAAGTAGTTTTTCATTAACAGTTAAAAGACATGTATATTATACCTCTGCTCGCAAACATTTATTTATACTTTCATGAGGATACTGTTGCTGTACATGGTATTTGTACACAAGCATACATGTAGGTATAAAGCACCCACCACCGAATACTCATCTCAAGGCACATGACACTAATAAAAATATATGAAACCTAAAAATATGCCACCATTTAAGGGAGTCAGAAGGCCTAGCTAAACATGAAGTAACATTATTACCGAAGGTAATTATAGGCTTTTTCTGTGTCATAAAAATATCACCAAGATCTAGGGCCCGAATCTGATCCGGCTCCCACCTGTTAATCAGTCATGTGCAGATACAGCCTTGGGTGCAATTTCAGTTCTCAGATTTTTCTGCTGTATCTTTTTTCCGTTGTTATCTCAGTAGACATCTTCGCTTTGGTAAGATGGATATTGAACTACCATCCTGCTGCACATTCCAGGAGATATGCACACAGCAAGCAGCTCGGCATCAGCTCACACATGAACAGCCTTAGCTCCCATAAAATATTCATTCATTTAAAAAATATTTGCACCCTGCTGTCAAACTTAGACAAATTCATACTGAGCTTCAGAAAATAGCTGTTTTAATGGTAAATGATGTTCCAGAAACCTCTTTCAGGCTAAACACTCTCGTCAAAATTATTTTAATAAGAAAGATTAACAATTTCAACATTAGCTGTTAATCCCCTTTCATTTGAAACTGTGCTGATAAAATTCTTTGCTTGTCATTCAAATAGTAAGTAATAATTATAGATTTGGGGCCTCCATCTCTTGCTTCATTAATAGTAAATTGCATGGAAGTCTGAAGCATAAAGTCAGCTTTGATACATCTCAAAATGCAATTTCCATAGCTTTCCTTAGCTATGTACAATTAATTACAGAGTTAATAAGGGGAATATGTTAATGAAAGGGAAATTATTCACGCAGACCACCTGGTCTTATCAAATTTCTTTAATATGTTTCCTTCTTTCTGTGAATTTGGATGACAGCAAGAACACAAATCATGGTGTGCATTGCTAGTCCTTTAGTATTTTTATTTGCAACCAGCTAAAGTCCACTTACATTAAATATGAAAAGAATGTAAGAACTAGTCACTATTAAATAACTGACTGTCTTTGTTTTCTCAAGTTTAGTACCTTTTTAATTTTAAAACAAAAATGCTTAAACAACTTTATAATTACCAGACTCTCTTCTATGCTCAGAGTATAAATACAATGCATCCAATAAGGAGACACTGTCATTTTTTGTTTATTTTCTTTAAAGAAACGTGTTGTGTGTGCACGTATTTAATAAAAGAAATACAGAAACATGCTTCAATTCACTACACTGACAGCTACTAGAGCTTAGAGCACTAGGGTTACTGGATGTTCACTGGAATATTTTAGATAGTACAAACAGCCCGGTCAGAAGGAAGCAAACCTTCACATAATTCATTTTAAAAATAATGCAGTTCTGATACATAGTCAGAGAAATATTTTATAAAGACACATCATATCCAGAAACCAACCATCTTCAACAGACATTACTGGATTTACTACTAACCAGACTGAGGACAGAAACATTTTAGGACGTGGACGCCAGCCCTCATAGTCATTCCAAAAAGAAAAGGGTAGAGAATAATTCCCAGAGCAATAATAGGTCATGCTTGAAGGAGGTGATGCTTGTGAGCAGTTTGTCACCCCTCCCTTCTATTCTTGGTTCAATTCGATGGTACAGCAAGCAGCCAGAAACAAGAGGCAACTTGTAATTCTCCCTAGCTATGAATAGGGTTTTCTTGGCCAGCTGGGCAACCTAAAGCAGCGTTAGCACACGCGTTTAGGACAAGAGGATGAGGGAGACACGACAGCACTGAACGAGAGCTAGCACCTAGAAAAAGCAAGATATTACCCTAATCTGAAACAAAGGAAGTTTTATATAAAAGGCGGAAATTCATAGCAAAAGTATGTATTTTATAAAGACATGCTGGGGGGAGGGGGAGTTGGAATATTTGAGGGCAGTAGACTTTAACTTGACCTGGTTTTGACCAAAAAGTAACATAGTCCTCCTTTATGGAACAGCAAATACTATGTCATTCACAAGTGAAATTCACAGATTATTTTAATGTTTATCTCCTTATTTAAAAATGTTTCCACAGCTGCATTGTGGGTACATATGTAAAATTTGACCATTTTTTCTGTGTCCTACACATTAAATTTTCCAAACACCACCCAAATTCTGATACCGTACTCACAAAACACTGCCAAGTTAAGGCCTAATCCTGGAAAGAGTTGCAGAAAGCAAAGTATGAATTTTTTTACCTTGCCCTGAAGATGAGAATAAAGGAACTTTGGTCCATCAATGGAGGGATTAAGCTCCCTTCATTGCCAGTAGCATCTTAACCAGAGCACTTCCAATAACTTCTGCTGGCGTAGCCCACATGAAGAGAAGGAGCTCTCCAAAACACCACTGGAGTTCTCCTGGGCACCTTAAACTGCAACTGGTATAGCAGTGAAAAAACACAGTGCCCAGTATGATGTCCCTTCTTTGTAAGCACCATGAAGTGAGCCGCAGTTTCATCCTGGACTGTTACGTATTTTCTGCTCTGAAGCTGTAGTCCCATTTACTACACATCATTTGATCTTAGCGGTGCATCACATCTCGCAACGTGCATGAGCCATTTCTTTATCCCACAGTGAGTCAAAGCTCACCTCCTTCCCATGCCTGAACTTTGCCACCAGCTCAGAGATGTTATAACGTGTATTATCTTGGCCTCTTGCCTGAGAAGTCCTTCTGAACCACCCTCTTTCTAGTGCTCTTCTCCTTCTGAACCACCCTCTTTCTAGTGCTCTTCTTCTAAATAGGCACTTCCACCTGTTAGATCCAAAATATGATTAACTGCTACATCTGCTACAATGAATTATCAACACCGTAATGTACAATGTGAGCACACACAACAGGACAAACACAGAGAAGAGCACTTCATTACTTAGGATGCATTTGGAGCCAAAAGACCAGACTGGTAGCCTCCTAGACAAGAGTTCATCTCTGGTTTCTGCCACTAATGAGACTCTCAGAAGCAGCTGAGGACCCAGTAACATCCCTTGTCTTCAATCTGAAGTATCAAAACCCGGATCTTTTTCATTAAATGACCTCCTAGCATCTCTTGCTACTTGCTACAACTGGTACTTATCTTGCCTTGACATTACCTGGATGTTCTCTAGAAATGGAAAATAAGTTCAGATAGCCACCAAGTCTGTGTCAAGTATTTCTCCCAATGTAACACTTTAAAATTAGTATTCTAGAATATTAATTGAAATGTTTTCTTCATCCTTCTACTAAAAGCCTTAGGGAATGATATAAGATGGCTAAAAGTGTTCAACCAAAGCAGCTTAAACAAAGCTGGAATAAACACCTCACATTCAAACGACACACCAAGGTGTAGTCACAGAAATTTGGCAAGTTACTTCTAATCATGAATACATTTGGGGAAAACAACTGACAGGGAAGAATTTAGGGAAAAAAAGAAAGATTTTGAAATTAATTTCATACCATGTTCAAGAGGACTGTTTTTCTTGATTTAATACCGACTCTGTAATTGTCGTTATTTCCTAAGGCCCATTCAACAAGATTAATATAGAAAAAGGGAGGCAACTGAACATGAAACAAATAAAAATGGAAGAATCAAAGGGTAACCTGTTCATGAATATTTTTTCTGAGTTTTATTGATGAAATCTATGTAGTACATACATCCATTTATTAGATTTATGGCTCTATTAGTAGAGCTGTTTTTATATGCAAAGCTTTTCTTTGTTGCTGTATCTCAAGTCCTGGCTTTAAACAGACAGAGGCAAATGTTTTAAAAATAACTTAAACATTGAGGAAGGGGAAAAAAACTAAAAAGAAGGGATAAACACTATTTCATCAGCAGAAGATCTTTCAGGTGGCAACCAGTTCCATTCATCCCTAAAAGCATCACAACTCAGGGAAAGAGGGGTAAAGATTTTCCCATTCATAGTATTTATGTCTTTTTGGAATATTGGCCATCTTGTCACTGAGTAATGCAATACACAACAGCCTTTTCCCTTGTAACTCCTCTTGTCTGACTGTTCATGATGAAATAGCCTTTAGGGCCAAAGCCTTCTTGGGACTTACATTTCATGAGACTCCTCCAACTATTTAAACTGGCACAGTTGAAAGGTAAGTTGGGATTTAGATCCACTTAGCACATGTTTAAGGAGTTTATGCTTTTAGCTAAACTTTGCCACTGATTTGTTTCCCTTCCCACGTGAGGGAGGATTTTTTTTCTTCATTTTCTTAGCTGTAAACTTTTTTTTTAGAGTATTTCTATTCTTGAAAGTCATAAAGAGCTAAAGAGAAATTAATGGTGGTAGAAGGAAATGGTGGAAAAAGAAAAAAAAATTTAAACCCACTAAATAATCAAACACACTATAATTGTGACAAAGACCTTGTTTTCTATACCTGCAGTCCTCACCTTTGTCCCTGCTAGCATTAATCAACTCTGCTGCGTGTGTCCCTGGGCAGTGCGCTGCACTCATACTGTGCATCACGCTCCTTCGCTCAGGAAATGTTTTGTGTGTATATAGATTAAGCTCAAGGTGGAAAGTACACCTGCATCTAGCACAGTGCTATTGGTCCTCACATGTTGGAGTTTCTCTCTTTAGAAAAGTGTCTTTAGATGCCTTTTGCTCATGCTTTTATTGCAGCTTTTAGGAATAAAATCAAGATATTTCAGCAAAATGTGGTGCAGGATTTAACAAATATTTTTGCTTGTTGGAAAGTGTCTTCTATCACACAATCCCCCACTCTTCCACATTCAATTAAAAGAAAATCTATAGCAGCTAGCTACCCCATAGAGTTCACTTCAAACAGAATTTATTTTAAGAAATGAGAGTGAGGGAAAATTGCTTAGAAACCATCAAAAAGTTACTATGCAGAGACTACAGGATACCAATGTTATCAAAAAAAAACAGGTTCAACCTTGGAAACTATTCCCTGCTTGTTACCCTTCTCAGTCCCCACAGCAACCCTGCCACTAATTCAGCATCAGAACTTAACTGGATGCAAAATTCAACATCTTGGGTTTGACGATTTCCCAGCAGCAGGTCTCTGACCCATGTGCCCCTAGTTCAGGTAGTGTCCCAGGAGATGCTCACAGGTGCTCACCCTCTGGGACACAAACTGTCCCAGAACCTTCTTTTAACCTGAAGTTTTCATATGAGGCTATCCTTCTCTTCTCTATGAGGAAAGTCCTTTCGGCTTTGCAGGCAAATTGCCAAAAAAAAGGGGATCATGTGGACTTACACCTCCTACATGTGAAGCCTTAGAATTCAGTCTCTAGTTCATTTGCTCCCACTGCCTCATTCAGCCCAGTTATGAAACTTCCTTCTGAAAAGTGTGGTATGTGCAAACTATCACAGGCTATTATTATTTCCCAATACACCAGCTTCATACCCTCAGGGAAAAGAATCTTCAGACTTCCAGCTTAAACAAGTACTGAAGAGGATATTTTGGAGATTCACACTTTCTGAAATTCTAATTTACGTATACTGCTCCAAATTTTGCACGTCTGTCTTTACAAGGAAAAAAACACCCCAAAACACAGAAAATCACTTCTGCTTCTGCAAATTCCCTCTCATATACGGCATTCAGATAACCCCAAAATGTTATCATCAAAAGCATACGCTCCCTTCTTGCAGTACTGTTCTTCATTTAAAAACTCATAAAAGATTATAATTATTTTAACCAAACAAGCGTGGCAAGATACCAAGCAGATGTGGGGTCCAATCTACCTAACTTACGTGCTAAACTTGTATTTCAGCATGAACAAAAGAGACTCCTTCGTCTAAGCTGCAGACGTCAATGGGACAGTGCAGGCACAACGGGAGGCCTCCCAAGAGATACCATCTCTCTGCCTGATCCTCTGGAGACCTTCCCAGCCACCCACTCACTTCACCAACTAGAAGGGAAGTTTATGGACTCATGTCAATGACAGGACTTCATTAAGTGCCTAAAATGAAGGTGTAAGCCCAAGTCAGGGAGACTAAATCTCTCCTGGACACCTTCAAACACCCCCAGTTCTCTTGCTGGACTGCAAAGGGAAGCATTGCACTTTATTAGGACTTCTCGGCACTTGAAATACAGATGCACATATGTGAACAAAGTGGATGAAAATCTATTTCTGAGTTCCTACTCTCTTCCTTGCTGTGACCTTCCAAAACCCAATTGTTTTCCTGTAAAACCAACGGTTACCGAAATGAGGGCACTTTGTTGTTGCTCATGCTGAAACCAGCCAGTCAGTGCCACAAACGCGACTGCATAAAACATGCCTCTCTAATTACACTTTCCAAAGTGCTTGGATCTTTTAGAAAGACAGAATCAAAAAGTGCCATATGGGCCATCCTCCTGCTATAAATGTGAGGAAAAAGAAAGTGAAAAGGAAAAAAAAAAGCTCTGAATGTTGTTATCGCTGTCCTTCTGGGCCTCCTGAGTCCTCCTGGCTTCCTCCTGCCAACAGTACAAACTACCTCATGCTACTGTCAGCGGTGCGGAGATATTGTCTTCGCTGTAGAGAAAAGTGGCAGAAATGCAGCATTTTTCTCTTTGAAAGACTGGCTGCAGTCTAAGCGAGGAGACCGTCCCACAGACACATGAGTTTGGAAGATTCCTGCTTTCTCCAGACCTCGACTCCTATAAATGATGGGCTAACCACGAGTAGCAAGTCCTCCAGGAAAACAGTACCTGTGGCCAACCACAAGCTCCAGTAAACCCAAACCTGAGGTGGCTGGGATATCACTTCAGGTATGACTTGCTAGCATTTTCCAGCAAATTAAACAGCTTTACAGAAATGCTTCTGACCAATGCTACCTCTGAGCAAGATTACATGGAGTCAATCAGCAGCCGCAGACACATTTCTGCTAAGCTACTTTCATTAAAGATTTATTCTGCTTATAAATCAAAATAAAATATTTCCTGCTGCCACTTCATACAGTAATCCATTGTTTAATTTTCTCTGGGGAGGTTCTGGCACCTACGAACAATAAAGACTGAGGAGCCCTACCTCAGCTAACTGCTACTTTGCTGCACACTGTGGAGCTGAAAAATATGTTTACAGACCTGGAAGTGCATCTACCCTACAAAGCAGATGGTATTTGCCATTCTTACCAGGCCCCTTGCTAACATTTCTCATTGCTTTTTTAGGCTCTGAGATATTTTTCATGGAAAATATCTACAAAATTTAAAAGATAAGAGGATTGTGGCAGCAGGAAAAGGGAAGAACTGGAAAACTTCTTATACTGAATGATATAAAAATTGTGAAGTGGTCCCTCACTCTCCTCCACTTGTAGCTGCAGGGCAAGGGGGGAAAATCTCACCTCTGGTGAGGCTCTTCTATGGCTGAACTCCAACAAGCCACAGCATCTCCAGAGGGAGAGAAATTCAGGCAAAGAAGGTATTACAGATATGTGCATTTATTTTTGAGCAAAACATAAACTGGGTCAGCTCTCTGGTTTCAGCGTGACCCACGGTGACACAAAATACAAGCATTTCTGATCAAGTCCAATCATCTGCTTCAGTGCTGTAGCTGAGCGATGCTGATCTTCCCATGTAAACCTAACCTTCAGCATATCTTGAATTTACGGTTTAACTACTTCCCTGAAGTAAACATCCCACTGCCTGCCTGACCCTCCTATTACACTTGCCCTGATACCCAGGCTAAATGCGTCCTTTCGATTCTAACCCGTATTTTCTTCCTAATTGTATCATCTATGTCCATTAAGAACAACTTTTCCCCATCCTGCATTTCAAAGCACATAGGCAAACTCCCCTGAATCACTGATTTTTGTTTATTCAGTTTAGACTAAACAAATTAACTATTTTTACTCTCTGTGTGGCTTGTACTCTCAAGACACTACAACATTGCTTTTACCCTTCTTTGAACCCTCACCATCTAAGATATAACATATGCTGATAGATAGCTAACATATGTATGCATTCATCATCAGGGTTAAAGAGGATTGAGTGAATTATGGACACTGAAGACCATAACAGTGATCCTGACCAATCTGACTATTTTTTAAAGTTTTTTTTATCACCATATGAAGACAATTCTTTCTTGTAATTTTGCAGAAATTCCAAGAGCCAGAATAAGTGGTTCCCATATGCAGCTTTCTCTCCTTTAAGCTTGATTTTGTGATTTTTTATTTTTCCCCAATAATATAACCAAAAACAATTTTTGCTCAATTTAAAGTAGTTGAAATTGTTTGCAAATGTTAAACTCATATTTCCATCTACATGGGAAATTTTGCTCTTATTTCCATACAAATAAATTGCCTTAGAACCTTAAGACAGGAATTTGTACTTATTTTGAGGTTTGGCGATTGAAAACAATCTTTTTTCACCAAGCATTTTAGTTAACTATGAGAGGAAATCAAGTGAATTTTAATTCTGGTTAGGCACAAGTGGGACAGTAAAAACTACAACAAATGATCTTCTGTCATGGGAGCAACCCTTCCAAACTGCACTTGTATACCGGATTTTAACATAATACTTAATTAACTTAATAATACTTAATACTTTTTGGGGGGGAATAGGCAGGGACAGGGGAAGAAGTATTTACTCAGGATGACATACTCCAATGAAGCATTTGGTTTACAATCCTGCCCTGCTTTTGCTCAGTTTTATAGCTGACCTGATCAAGGCTGAAGGAGGTCAGTAACTTGGCTGAGGTCAAATTAGCTCTTTGTTTTTTGCCTGCCTTCATTCCTTTCTCCATTATGTGAGGTGGCTTATAAGAACTTGAAAAATACCTGAAAAGACAGTACTTTCAAATGTAAGTCCAGAAAAAGAAACAAAGAAGTTGAAAAATTATGACCCAAAAGTATGGCATGGTGGAGAGGTTTTCTTCTGACAGACCTCACTGGTGAGTCTTCTCAGCGGTGAGTAAAATAGATCAACAGGGAAGTTTCCAAAAGCACGGCAACACTACCAACTGGAAAGGGTGCTTACTTTAGATCAACCATACCAATAAAGAGCAGAAATCAAATACAGAAAGCAAAATAACGCCCGGCTCATCATCTTCAACATCACCTAACTTCTTCATAGCTAATTTCAATGCACTCTACAAAGACGGCAAATATTTGAAGAAGGAGGAAGATAAGGCACAAAAAATGGGGGATCACTCTGCAGCTCTCCCAGCAGGACGCTAACAGAGAGAGACAAACAAGCTGCAGCCAGTCCCAACCACTGGACCCTGACTCTTCCATACACACAGATCTTCATGTGTCCATCTTCTACACTGATACTGCTCGCAAGTCATGTTTGGAAGTAAGCCAAGTTTTGCAACGCAGACTCCATCAATAAAATATATTTGGATCATTTCAAACACAGAAGACATCCAGCTTGGAAAAAATTCAGCCAAGGACAACAAAATTCAGGCAAGGCTCAAAATTCAGATCCCTTTTCTTTTCTAAGGGTAACGGAAAACAAATTGCTCCACATCACTAATATTCTGTTGCCTTCTCAGCTCAGATACCTCCACACACTGAAGATACATGAGAAAAAGCAGCAAGCCAATCAGAAATCTAGCAGTTTGCTTCAGTTGTCCAAGCTGCGGTAAACATAAATTAATAGGACAAAAGGACAACACAGGGCTTATCTTTTTTAAAGCAAGCACACAAATGATGCGCATCTCCAAGCCAAAAGAATGTTCCCCAGAGAGGAAAAAACCCGATATAATAAAAAAGAAATGGAAATAAAACCCCCTTTAGTTTTAATTATACAAAGCTAAGATTACCAACAAAGCTGAGGAATATTTTCTACCTGTGAAAAGACAGCTTCCCTTTCTTTAAAAGTCATCTCTTTCCAAAAGCCGAGCAGGTACCTTAAATTCTGACGGAATTTCTCATGCCACGGAGACAAAAATGCCTTACCAAGATCATGTGACCGGTGGAGATGTCCATGTTGGACTGAACTGGCTCCTCGCACCAGGACGATGTGCTGCTCCGGGCCGAGGGGCTGGGAATGGGCCCATCGCTAAATTGTGAAGAAACGCTATTTATTCGAGAAGCATGCACGGGCTCCGGGCGATCAGATGTTTTCACTGCCATGCGCTGACGGCATAGCTCCTGGAGAGAGAAAGAGGAAGAAACAACCTACGGTTAGGAGTAATTACAGGATACAGTCTACTAAAGACATATGATTTACAATATGTTTCCAGGCTGGAAGTGTTTTCCCCCTCACTGCAGTGATTTTTGGGAGGCGGTCTGTTCTGTTAGGCACATCTACAAAGAAACACTCAATGAAATTACTATATGATGACTACCCTAACCTTTCAGAAGCGTAATTAGGGCTGCACGCACATCTCCTTTTAGATAACCAAAAAATAGTATTTTGAAGCTTGACTTCTCTAACAGATAGCCTTTTTTCTCCCTAATACCGCCCCGCATTCTGCGAAGCCACTTTTGAACTGCGCAACCTCCTGAAGTTAATGGGGTTGCACGGGAGTAATTGAGAGCGCTGCTTGGCCCTGGATATGCAAACTCAGCAAGCTCAAGGCAACTGAATTGATGTGCTCTCCAGTATAAATCCTAGTTGATAGATGCCTCATTTCTCTTCATTAAAATAGCAAACTCACAACACTTCCTCCCTGATGTGGGGCAGAGAGGATGAAGAATGACATTAATGAAGAATAAAAGCAGAAATCTGTCACTGTATTGTTTAAGCAGCTTTGGCGAAGAAAGAAAATTCAAACTATCACACACGCTAACGCAAGCCATGTTAAAACACTGAAATAGATCGCCCTGGGAATACGTATTTTCAGTTGCTCCCGTGCATAGAAATCATGCAAAAATACAGAATTCTGGTTAGGTAACGGAAAATCCTGCTAGTAAAACCAACTCCTTACAGTATAAAATTCTGACTCTAATGGGATAAACAGACCCACAGTTACACCGCCATTGTTATAATGCTTTTAGAATCAGATATGTGTGGTGAAATCCCAGACAGTATAATAAAATTATCATTTTTCAACATATGTCTATTGTCCATGAGAGATACTTGGCTGCCTGTGGTGCACAGCAAGACCAGCTAGTCCATAGTATCTGGACATATTGCACACACGGTGTGGTTACACATTTGTCTCAGATTACTCATTCTGCACAGATGAGTAGTACTAAGAGCACAGTCTCTTGCCTCAGGCTAACAAAATAATACAGTCTGAAGAATTCATACTGTTGAAATGCCACGGCTTCTGGTTTTTTATTCATTGATAATATAGTTGCAGCCCAAGTGCCATCAGCAGGATGATCTGAAAACCTCCAAATATCAAGTGCAATAAAATCTGCTTTTCAGATAGGAGTTAGAAATCTAACTTTCAGACTATGTTTTTTCTTTTAACCTTGCAAACTTTAGGACAATGAAGAGGGATCCTAATCCATCCAGTAGCAAGCATTCAGACCTGAAACCGTTATATTGAGTCTCCTCTTACTAACACATGGCAATGATTAAAGAACCCTCCAAACATTTTCTTCTACCAAAGCTTTTGGCTGACTTGCCATTACAGATGCTTATGTGGAATTACACTATTTTAAGGTGTGTAATACTTTTTTTTTTTTATAAATGTATATATACACACATGTACAAATTAAGATACACTGAGACAAAATTCGTATCATATATAAACAGGATATATTTTGTTGTCCATCATAAAAATACAGTCAGCAGAAGTTTGGGAAGCACAGATTACTCCTTGTATGTGGTGTCAGTTACTGGAATAACTGTACAGACTGTGCCAAGTGAAACTGCTACGTGACTCCATCACTGCATTTTGTATATTTATTAATTTTGTCCATGCCATGTAAGAATTTTTCAAATTTTTACAAAAAGTAGGTTTTGTTCCACACTTGACTAGAATGTTTTCTGTAACTTTTTACCTTCATTACTTCCTACTGATGTTAACAGGAAAAGTATTAGGAAAAACCATTAAACTTCAAAAATACTTTAAATTGAGCCACATACATTAGCATTAGATAGGTCAGTTAAACTATCAGTATTAAAACCAAGACTTTTTAATAAAGGAAAAAATGTTATTGTATCTCTTTTTTTTAAATATAGGGACAAAGAAAAAAATCTCTCCTCCTTTTCTCTGAAGGATCACATACATCATAAGATAGCAATAGTCCAAAATGGCTATTGCTAACCTCGGAACGACCTTGCAGTAGTGTAATTTCAAGTCCTTGCTTTTAGCAGATTTTGGGAAAACTACAACAGTGTGGAAACTTTTTAGACAGAAAAATAAATCTACAGAAAAAAGCTGTTCAGATGTTTAGATATCAGCCATTCTCAGAGGGAATGGTTTATTGGTCTAGGCAAAAGTATTATAAGTAAAGGTATAAAAATACGTAGTCTATCACATAACAGCTAAAAGGATGTGTCTTCTGGCTAGCATGCCATGTGGCATAGATACAAATTTATTATATTCTAATAGACATCCTGCCACTTGACTCACCCCAACTCTGTGCTAACAATAGCATTTGTACTCAAACAGGATCTTTGTTTTTAAGTTGATCTGTTCCTGCTGCTCATATCCTGCCTCAAGTCATAATCCTCTGCTTTTACAAGTGGTTGCTGTGGAAAGGATTATAGACCTCTGCTAACAAAAAAGAATCAGGATCAAGTGAACTCTAAGAAATTAATATACCATTTTTATGCAAACGATAATGACAAAAGAAGCAACATTATAGCCAACTGGTTCTGGAATAGATTAACCTCCAACTAAAAAGAATGTTTTGGACATAAAGTATTTAATAGGTTACTAAGCAATGTTGTTTTAAAACTGTTTAACATGTCCACAGTCCTCATGAAAGAAGGCAAAGTTGAGAAACACAACAAATCTAAGTAAGTTTTTTAAAAAAGTAAACTGCTCTCAAATATTAACATATTTATTTCCTGACATATATAGAACCAAAACAATTATTCCCAGAACTGCTGTAACTGTCAAATACCTTAAACAAAGCAACCATGTCAGTGCACACCACCGTAAAAAATGTTTAATGTAAACAGGAAGGTCAAATCATAGTTGCAGCAAAAACACCACTGAATTTCTTGACTGGTGTTTTAAATCTCCAGGACAATGGGTTTTCCCCTGCCTGTAAACAGACGGGTTTTGGTTGAATTTATTTCCAGGTTGATCTAACGGCCCTTGACAGCTCTTCCTTCCCCTACTCCCAGGCAGCCCAGCCCAGGCTGAGGAACCTGCCCCATCCCCGCGTGCATGTCAGCAGTCTGAGGGCACCTAAAGCTTCTACTTCTTCAAAGCCACCTCCCTGTTAGCCCAACCATTTCCACTCCCGGTTGGGTTTTTAGCCTAGCCCCAGAGGGATCACACCGTTAACACCACCACATATAAAAGCTTTGATGCATGGGGTGTTTTGGGGAGCCAAATGGGCTCCTCCAGGACATACGGGCTAGGGAGGTCCAGCTCAGAGCTGGGAAAGGTCTAAACGTGGGATTCGGGTTTGCTTCATCCTTGAGGTGGTCAGCAACGTCCCCTTCCTACGAAAGGCATTGGGAATAGCAGGGTCTCAGCGCGCGGGGTGTTTCACACTGGGTGCTCTCAGGGAAACACCATCCCTGGGCACTTACACAGGTGGCATCACTTTACAAGGTTAAGACCCTCATTCATATGATATCTATTACCTGCACGCTTCTCTGCACGCTCAGGTATGCTCTTCCCTGCTCTCCAAAATCTTTACTCTCATAAGCATTTAGCCAATCAGCCATCTACCCAAACCACAATTAGAATTTAAACTTGACTCAAAGCTGCAAACTGTGAGAATGATATGAGCTGTATTTCTGTATCGTCTCAGCACGTACACCATTAAAAATATTTTCTAAGAATGAATTCAATTTACTGCTGCACTTCTATATTTAGCCGAGTGGCTGAGGCTATTTCTGCCGTACTGCGACTCAGTAATGTCTAGCCGTTGTTTGTGTATAGTTCGAGTGCCATTCTTCATTTAAAAACATCATTTACACCTAAAAAAGCAATCGTAATGCATACAGTGAAATATGAAGAAATGATCCTCCTGACCCTTCGGGCTATGATCTAATGGATGGATTGGACGTAAACATTTATTTAAAAGGTAATTTGAAGTTTATGACATTATTTCCCATCACATGGGAATTGCTATCATACTGAGGCACTTACTCTGTTTTTTATTTCCCAACATTTATTATCAAACTTATGTGGTGGTCACATGCAGTATATAATGGAAAAGTAATACCGCTGCTTGACAAAAACTGCCATAACCAAGATAAATATTCTGTAAATAATGTCCAGTTAAATGAGTTCAAAGTACAGCACAATGATCATCTGTAGAGAGCTTTTTATTTGAAACATAATTGATAACCTTAAACAAACCATAAACGGTATTCTCAGAAAACCCCTGGACCCCTTCCATTGAGGTTTTAAACTGTTCCTAATACTTGGTTGTTCCTCACAGAGACAGGGAGAACCACGAAGCAACAATTAGTTTCCTCAGGTACAACAAATGGATTTTCAAATCCATACAGTCCACTTGTGAATGTACCACACCGTGGCATAAATGTAGTTTATCCACATTTAAGGAAGGGCATTGAGAGACTTGTTGCGCCTAACAGACACCAACCCACACGGACGGAGAGCCAGCCTCACCACTATGTTTTAGATGGGTCTCTGAATTTGAAGAGATGAGGAAGAAACTCTCCTCTCGTCTGGTTTAGAGATGCAACCTGCTTACCACCAGAAGTGTTGGGCCACCTCTCCTGGACATCCCCAGCCAGGGACAGGAGCAGCATTTGCTGCCACGTGGCTTCGCGATGCGCGGCAGCCATCCGTGTCACAGAAGGGCATGGCAGCAAATGATAATTTAGACAAATTTTTATCTTGCATCAGGTTCAGCTAATACAGTAGGTATCTGGAAAATCCATTAAGACCACATAGTTTACTAAAACGTTTGGGTTTGGAGAGAAATCTACGTATACACCCTGGTAAGGGCTAAGAGTATAGGCAAGCACAGAACTAAAACCAGCTGGAACTGAGGCTTGAATGGTCAATATTGAATCTTTTCCCTTGTTTTATTTGCAAAAGTGGAATTTGAAAATCCCAGGGTGGCACGTTACAAGCAGGAGAACTGACCTGAGCATCCCGGTTACGGGATGGCCAACACGCACTTTGGCTTTCCACTCGTTGCTCTTAAAGATGAGCCACTCCAACTCAAAGCTGCCTCCAGTGAGGATGTTGCTGTTCATTAAATTATACCTGCTTAACGCAAATACACTACACAACATCTTCAGGTGGTCTGAGTCCAGTCGCTGGCCACGGCATGTGAACCGTTCTCATCTAGCTGGTACCGGGCGAGATGAGAATAAATGAAGTTATTCAGTCCAAAGTAAATGAAAATAGCTTCATATCTAAAATACTGCTCTCCTTCCTCAGTCACATTCACCTCAGATCTGCTTAATAGCAGCCTGGGATCTGAGGGAAATCCCAACTTTCCAGTTTATTTAGAAAAAGAAATAAAATTTCATTACTATATATCAATGAAAAGAATCTCTTTTTGTAACTGATCCCCAAATTTACATAATTCCAAAAATAAAATCCAGGAAATAGACCTAACATTTCCACGCCTTTAAAAATCTTTTGCTTCACAAATTAAATGGAAATCACCTGAGCCAGTCCAGAAAACAGTGTGGCACAATTATTTTCAGAATTAACAAAATACGAGAGAGAAAAAAATCCTTCCATGGTGTAATTATTAAGAAAATGCAGCGACATTACACAAAGAAATTGCTGTTTATTAAAAGTGATAACTGAGTGTACAGCAAGGCCTTTCAACCTGACCTGACTAATATTCTATCAGAAACAAATCTGCTTAAGCAGGCACGATCACAATAGCACTGTGTTCATTTGACATGCAAACCAAAATTGGTTTGTAGAAATTTTAAATTAAAAATGCTGACTATTAATTCTAAAGGATTCAAGGCTATACTTTATAACAAAATATATAATGAAAACTAAGAATATATGTAACCTTTTATATGCTAGGTATGGAAGAATAAGATCTTTAAAAATGCTTTTCTTCTTAGCTTTAATACATTTAATTAAATAATAGCCTCACTTTCCTTTAGATTAAGGAGGCATTATTCACAGGATGAGATGAGGTCTGCAGGTACAGCATGGATTTAACTGTTCTGCTATGGATGCAGTCAAAACACAGGGAGATTTAAAAAAATGAAAAATAAGGTAAGCTCATTTTTTTAAACAAATGAATCTAGGACTACAAACATCATTATTCTCTAACTAAATTTGCTTAGTGTTACTACAGGGTGAAGCTAAAGTCATTTAGCTGCCTTTGTTTTGCTTTTGCATACTTAATATGCTTGCAGGTGTTATAAATTTAACTTTAACTTATTTACTGTGTTTGTAGCTTTGGGGGTAATTACAGCTTTATTACCATTTATTTTTGAGTTATTGAAATACACTTTCAAGCTTTAGTTTCATTTTAACATACTTTTTGTCCAGAAGTAAAAGAGCTGTTTACATATGTGGAATATTTGTACATACATTTTCTATCCTTGCCTGAAAAGGCAACTACTGAGATCAGTGTGCCTTCAGAAAAGGAACAAAGGGAGATATTGGAAAAACGTCCAAGAGTAATATTTTGAGAGACACAGCATCAAATGTATCATTACATATCCACACTCTGTACAATTCGTATTTATCTAGCCTTGTATGTGCTAGATCTTGGGAGTAAAAAAAAAGAAGAAAGTAAAATGTATTTATTTGATTGTCAATATAGCCTCAGTCTGCCCAGTTCAGTTTACTTACTATCTGCCCTCTCGTACCGCACCACCCTCTCTCTATCTGGATACAACTCCGAGTCTCCGTGTAGGGGTTTTGCTTTGTTTGATTTTTAAATGACCTAAAAGGCATGGCTGCTGTTTCTCTTTAAGAGCATTGCAGTCAAACACAGGCTTGAGATTCATTTTCCTAACAAAACCCCAATTTTGATTATGGTCTGTGAAATTAAAAATTTCAATTATTTTAGCATTGTGAGTGTTTCCTGGTGGTGACTCATGTAATTACGATTCCCCTTTCTTCATGTACACGAAGAAAGCAGAGGCCATGCAGGAGGGGAAAGGCAAAGATAACATGGCTAGCTTTATATGGAGAATGACTTCTCTGTTATTTGCATTTATTTGTTTTATTCCCTCTCTTTAAATTTAAGCATTTGCACAGTCTTATCCTACCAAATCAAACAAACAAAAAGCCATCATGGTCTTGTAGACATCTCCAGAAGTTCAGCAGACATGAAAATTTCTGGCTTGCACAGAACCGAGGGCACTGACTATGCAATACAGCTTAAGGAAATATTTTTACTTTAATTCTTTCAGTAACCTCTCATCAATGAGGTAGACATCTAAGTAGCCCAGAAACTCCTGAAGGAGGGAGAGGTCTTTTACATGGCTCATGTCACCAAGGAAGACATGACAGCATAGGTCTAATATTTTCCTGAAATAACGGTAGTGTGTTTTCCCTGCTATCCATGCCGGGAAAGCACAGGCATCTCTGGGTATAACACTGCTTTCCAGAGGGTCAGTGAAATTTGAAGACCATGTTTAGGTTAGTCTACTGTGGATTTTTTTCCTATACAAAAAAACAAGAGACCAGTCTAACTGGGACTGTGTGAGTATGACAGTTTATCTCCTTTATTTCTAAAAGAGGGAAGAGTTTTATGAAACAGATGCCTGACTTAACATGACTGCAGTACACTGGACTTCACAGACAGAAGATATACAAAGAAAGTTCATTTTTCTTTAAACTTATTTGAACTGGTATTTTCCCTGCATAATGCCATCATGGTCATAATGACATCATGGTCGTTTCTCTCAGGATTTAAAGAGACTACCTGGATGCCTCCAAAGAAACCAGGGACTATTTCTAATGAGAAAGATCTGCAAACCATAGACCTGAAATCACCTGAGATCTACCAGTGTAAAAGCACCCAGGTTTTTCTCAGAGTGACCCTGACCGTGTCTGAGCATTATTGGTCTTGCAATTCGGACAACTGTAATTCTGGAAGCAGCAGGATATGAGACTGACCTACCTGCCACACAATTAAAAAAAAAAAAAAAAAAAAAAAAGAAAAATTAAAAAAAAAAGAGAAAACATATTTTTGTGGTAGTTTCAACAAATGCTGGTTTCTAAATTGCATTTCCCACATTTCAGCTGTGCTTGCATGTAGCGTTTTACAAGTATTTGGTAAGCATGAAGCTGGAGAGGAAAGATTTCTTAAGGAGTAACTAGACAGAGAGAAATAATGTGCAAACCAAACTTCACCTTTTCCATATTTTGTTCATCTTAACTAACTCAAATACCTGCTCATGAGGGCACAGCTGCTTCTTAATATGAATTTGCACAGTAAATTCACCGCTAGCACAGCGAGAGCCATACAGCACAGTATGGGTTACAAATAAACCGTAGTAACAACTGAATTAACCTGAAAGGCCATGCAGAACCACGTGCAAATTCATCATGTATTTTGACTTTGTCTAACCCACCCAAAGCCTGACGAGCTTCCAGCAGATGCCAGTGCTCTAAAAGATAACTGCCACAAATGTTTCCTTTTCCACTCCCAGCGTTTATAGTTGCCTGGGGCCCAAGGCAGGCAAAAAATGCAGTCCCAAGCCAGCTGTAGTTTCTCAGGAAAGCTATACATTAAGGCTGTGTAGTCCACTATTTTATTGCCCTGCAGGACTAAAAATGGGAGATCATTTCTGCTAGAAATAAGAATTCCCAGCTGCCAGCAGGACTCGGCATGCACTTCCAGCCTGGAAAGAAACAAACATATAGCCACAAGTTTATGTCTAAAAATGTTATTTCACCCCATTGCAAAGATTATTATTACTTCTCCTTAAGTCTGTGTAACTGCATTCATGGTAACAGAGGTACTAAAAACAGTCAGAGAAATGCAAGTCCGAAAAACTTCTAAAACCTCAAATACATGTTTTTTCATAGAAGGTAGCTCTACACATAAGAGGTAATGCTGAGATAAGGAAGTTATTTATCAAGGATGGCCATCAGCGACAAATTTTTTTTCATACCATCATCTATCATGACAGTTGAAATTGCCAGTCATTACCCTCTCCTGATTTGGAAACTAAAGTCGTTGCTTTCCACCCATTCCCCACTGAACATGAAAATGAAATCACTCTTCAGCTCTGCTAGGAAGAACAAATGCAAATTTTGTGAACAAGGAAACAGTGTAAAAAAAGGATCTATAAAGCACAAAGTTGCTAGCAAGTCAAAGCAGGTTATTATGAGCCAAATCTTTGCTAATACAGAGAAACTCTACTGAACAATGGGAAAAAATAGTGTGTATGAGTTCCATCGTGTCTCTGAGAGTAGACGTGCTTTCTATCACATACCACAACAGTCTTTAAGGATTAAAAATGTCGGTCAATATTTCTACACATTCACTAGATTAGTGTTACAAGAGATACTGGGAAAACTAGGAGGGGTTTTGTACTCAGTACTGATGGTCAGAGATACAGAAAGACTTCATATTTTGGATAAAACAGCAACAACAGCAAACCCACACATTTCCCTTGGGCTCTCCCCTGCCTCTCCGTCCAACCACGCTCTCAACCGCATCACCGCTGTGCCCTGGCACTGCCCACCCGGAGGAGAGCTGCAGACCTCCTCACCATCCCTGACCTGCCCCATCGCACCACTTCCAAGAAGCACCCTGCAGCAGCAGCAAGGACTTAATGTGTGTGTTTGCTTTCAAAGAAAAGAACTTCCCCGGCCATTACTGAAGGTCCCGGGTTTCCCTTTGCCAACTCACACAAGCACAGGGGACATTACTCCACTTGGACCTCTCCACCAGGCACCAGTTTGTCTGCAAGAAGCACGACCGGAACAGCGCAGGAGTGAACATACAAGGTAGGCGCATTCCTAAAACAGTCACATCTTAATTTTGGATTATTTTAAGACCTGGGGCATGAAGTCATAGACATCTTCTACACCACCATCAGCTATTTTATTACCCAGAGTATTTTTTCTCACGTGCTTCTTCGGTTTTTGAGATTCCTGCTAAAAACTTGTGCATCAACAACATTCTGCAGAAATAGTGTTGCATGTCACATTTGTATTATGCAGATAGCTTTTCCTCTATTGGTCTTTTGTCTTATGTATTTAATATAACTGAACGTCTTTGCCCTGGTGCTAGGCAGAAGACAGAATAAGAGTTTCACTCTTTCTTCAGTTGCCCATTTTATATACTTTTTCTTTTCCACGCTGCCACTTGTTACTGTTTTAGAAGAAATAATCTGTCTTTTCGAAATCTCTTCATACAAGTTTTCCATGCCCTTAATCATTCTTGTCACCTTTTCCTCACTCCCTCCATTTCTGCAGCGTTCCTTCGGCGATGGAGTGACCAGCACTCACAAAAGCCTCAAGCATTGATTTATACTTAATTAACTTCTCAAGCCCTCAAACAAGCAAACAAAATTATTAGTCAACAATGCCTGGAGAGCCATTGGGTTGACCCAGACCTTCAAAAAGAAGCTGAAATTTGGAACAGCTTGCTAGGCAACCCTTCTGTATGTTTTAACTTCACACCCAAGAGCTTTCCAGTGAGGTTAATTAGGAAGTGCAGCTCTTTATTTCACTCTTGTGGGTGACAGTATATATGGAATTCACATGCTCACATTTCCGTTTTACTGTACGTATTATTTCCCCAGAGTAGAAAAAGAGAAGCTGTATGGCATAATTTCACTATGCAACATGAATTTACATATGTAGATTGTTCTTGCTCCCCAAACTACACTCAGCTCCATCACATTTTTCATCTTACATGGATTGCGAGCCACTGGCACCTTTTGCTGTCATCCACTGCAGCGACAGCTCTTCCAGCAAATCACACCGTTTCATTCCACGTGAGGCATTTTTCTTTCCCAGGAAGCCAGGATGAACTCCAGTTGAGAAGTTGGAAGAAGGTAAAACCCAAGTTTCTTCTCCCCACACCATCAGAAAAGCAGCAGCATACTGAATTTTTCCTTTTCATCTTTCCCTTGTTCTTCTGTATTAATAGTTAGTAGGAAAGATCAATATTTCTCCGACACGTGAATATCCTCCCCGATACATCTTTGAAGATTAGGGCGATGTTCAGACCAGCAGTACTAGAAAATGCGAAGGGTTGGTAGTTATGGCTCTGCTGCAGCCCACTTCAAACCATACACCTCTGCTGTTGTCAGACTGCACGACCAAGGAAAAGCCTTCCTCCCCGCATGCAATGCCTACATCTCCCAAGTTAGGTAACGTTTGATGAGGGGAAAGGGAATGATTTTAATCAGCCAAGGTATGCATGTAAACCCAACAACAAAAGTGAGTTTTATCACCATAATGATGAGCTGTTCCCACTTTGGAGGGCACTTCTGAGATCTCTGAGATGCTGCCAGAACATGGTTCTGCAAAGCAGCAGCAGTCCTATGTAGAAGGAAAAAGCAGGAAACGTCAAGAAGCCTGCAATTGTTAGCTAGACAGGAAAACAGAAAAACAAAAACTCCACCAAAAATGAATAGGATTTTATCAGTCTGAAATATTAAAAATTTAACAAACTATCTTCCTGATCAAAATCTGCACTTGTTCAGAATGCGGTCACCCCAAGCGAACATCAATAGAACGTTGCTCATTTGTCTTTGGTAAAAAGTCTAGAAACTGGTCAGCAAAGCTTAGAGAAAACCTCATACATTTTCTCCTCTGGATAAGCCCCCTACACTAAATTTGATTTTCTCCAATTCAAATGCTATTGTCTCCCACCCCTCTCCAAGTTAATTTTGGTTCTTTCAAGGATTTAACTTCTAGGAGCATCCTTTTACAGTCTCCCTTCTTCAGTCTTGGTTTGGTTATTTAGTAAGAATACAAGTGACAAAAACTGGATCTTCATGCTGAAAGCTGAGAACCTGAACTGGAATACGAAGAGCTGCAGGAATGCCCCAGCTGACTGACTTACACCGCAATGACATACACTGGTACTGTGAGAGCTTAGAACCTGTAATAGCAAAAATCACAGTACAAAGAAGTCAGGGGAGTTGTCTCAGTCCTTTACCGTACTTTGCTGGTGTGCGGCAAATCACTCAAATTTTCTTTTACAGTTCTCTAAACTGCTAGAAAGTATTTAGATCTCTGTTGTGCATGTAAATACATGAGAAGGCAAATATCTTGGATAGGAGGTCCTCATCCCTGGAGCTGTAGCTTTGTCCCTGTTGAGAGGAACTAAATGAGGCCTCTTGTCCAGCCAACACAAATCACATCCTCAACGTCCAATTCTCTGTAGGTCTGCACACAGGCCATCCATGGGTCCCCCTGCCCTCATGTGTCACGCACGCTCCCGAGGCTGCTCGAGACAGCACCTCTCACTTGCGCCTTTGGGAAGATTGGAGCAGTTGAGCAGCACGATGCCAGGAGAGCTCCAGTCTGCTCTACCCAGACTTCTCTTACGGTTTATACCACCATAAAACGAGCGAAAACATCACAGTCCGCTCAGAATACTCAACTTCGCAACATCGCCGCAAGAGCTGGGATTTGACACCTACTTTTGTTCATCATCTGTCTCACGAAACAGCCAAGTCCGTATGGCCTTTACCAAGGTAAAAGCTTAGGTGGCTGCCGTCAGCCTCAAACCCTTCGCTAAGGCTAAGCACGAACACGCAGTGCAGGAAGGACAAAGATCCCCGAAGCCGAGATCTCGCTGGCTTTCGGCAGGACGCGGAGCTGCACTGCCAGCACGCTGCTGAGCACAGCACGTCGTCCCTGCCCGCACGCAGGAGGAGAAAAGAAGGGACGCTGCATCCCCCACTCCTCTCCCCTTTCACTGCCCACCGTGTGGGACCGCTGTGCAGGATGAACGGATGTACCCAGAAGAAAGCAGTAGGAAGAATGCTCTTTATGTACCTTACAGCCTTCAGAGAATAAACTACAACCCGTTCCTGCTCACAGGCAACACGGTCCTGCAAGAACTGACAAACATCATTGACAACAGTTTTTTGTGTACACACAATTAACTTCCACTCTCTTCCAGGGAACGCGACCCTGGTACAAGATCCGTTCCGCAAATAAAAAAACTTTTCAGTTAAAAACTTTAAAAAAAATTTTTTTTTTTCCTTCTAGTGCAGCTCTCTGAAGGAATATGAAAGGCTCAGCAAGCCAGATCGCAGCGTTAGCTGCCGAGCGTTCAGCGAATATACAATAGAAGATTGTGTCAAATCTGAAACACGGTAACAGAGCTGCTCCAAAAGAAAAAGGAAAATCCTAAAACAGAAAAAAGGGCAGAAGTGTGTAGCAAAGACAGGCCTGATTATCCTCCACATTACATCAGAAAAAAAATGCCACTGAAGACAGTATAGTTATTCCAGAAAGAAATCGGGACACTTGAGATGATGTACTGCCTGGGACTGCAGATCAAATACTCTCCAGCCCATTAGGCAAGGCTGTGGTTATCTTTGGCTTCTTTATAACATACAGGCGCTGGGACATAATCAATTTACCAGAGGGAGACAATCCATTGTACTTATCCAGAACCAGCCCGCACTCAGCTGGCAAACAGCCCGTGGCGCGGCAGGGATGGGTGGAAGGGGCTCTGAAGCCGGAGCGGGATGACTGGGAGTGGGTTGCTCGGGAGCGGGAGCCCGGACCTTAGCGGTCCAGGATGGGAAGTTAGGGCAGATAAAGCAACAGTAATTCTCACCCTCTAAATAGCCAAATTATTAAGAAAACTGCCCAGTGAACGTCTTTTTCTTGGCCTGTGCTAACTGTGCTGAGAAATTGTTTGGGAGAAAGTTGGGTGGCTTGGCCTGAAATGGTGCCAGGACCATTTGAACAATTTACCAGTTTAATTTACCAGGCGAGATGCAGCCTGCAAGTCCAGAGCACCTCCAGCACATTTTCTAAGAAATGCCTGTTTGGGTAAGGATTCTGGATTTCCCAGTAATTAAAAATGAGTCACTAACTTAATTTCCTCTCCTACTATTTTTTTCTTAGCGTTTTCTTACATTCTACATACACGGAAATTATACTGCAAGATGCTTGGAGCACGTTTGTCCTTAACGCGAAGCTCAAATACCGTATTCTTTAGACAGGGAAAAATAAACAAAGTCGGGTAAGAGAAGAGGGTTGACATCACCTTCTCTCTGCCACTTTGCACCAGTCCTATGCAGATAAACAGCCACCTACTTGAAAAAGATGGTTTATATTACTCAAACTTAAACCCACATGGCACCTTCTCATCCAAGCACTCCAGGAGTTGCATATACACCCATTTTCCTTCCATACCTGCAAAAAACCCTCTCTCTCCACCTGCCCGCTCTAATGTAAAGAGTGTTTTACTCCAAAGTGCTGCTGCACTGCCACTGCTGCAGCAGCCCAGGACCCGAGCTGCGAAGGCAAAACCTGCTCTGGTCAGGGCAAGTCCATTTCTCCAACACTGAGTAAATGACAAAAGTTATTTTCTTAAATAGGGAAAGCGTGGAGGAGAGCCATTCGTAACAAGCCCAACAGACCTCTCTCACACAGCCAGCGTGGCTCCCCCGGGGCTGCCCCGCTGCCGGGGCCGTGCGTGCTGGAGCAGTGGGCAGGGGAGGGGAGGAGGCGATGGATGGGAGAGCACTGCTCATCGCAGACGGACACGAGCTCAAACACAGATTTCCTGAAGTGCCCTCTGAAACCTGTGCCACCGAGGTTCAGCACTTACGGTGGGCATTTCTCATTAAGCGGTATTTTGAAGTTGATTTTGAAACCTATTTATTTATTTATACCCCGATTTATCAAACAGGCACGTTTGATAAATTACTGCTGATTTATAAATTCATACAGTATTTTGAAATGCTGTTTTGAACATCACCACCATTTAACTCAATTTTATGGCTACCACAGGAAGCAAGGTTAGGGAATTACATAGTCCACTGCACCACAGGAATTGTGGATTGTTCTGAACACTAATCAGATAAGAAACAGATTAAAAGTTAAATCCGTATTTGTACACCTCCTGTTTTGCCTCATTCTGCTTTGGCCATCCACTGTCTGACTTCAACCAAGTGCTTAAACATAAGGTAAACTCTCTTCCAATCCCCTTAAAACACTCCCCACTTCTTTTTCCTCTCCCATTATTGCGATGCATGACCATTGTGTAGAATATGTGTTTTGTACAATGTGAAAACTGTCTCACCTTAAAGTACAGTGGTTTATGTAACAACATTACATACGATGTATTTGCAGGTTCCTGAGAATTTCTTTTCAGACAAAATTCTAATTAGAGCAAGTTGTTCACATAAGACACAATAAGTAGACCGAAATGGACAAGAACAACTCTTCTAATGCATGTGCCTCCCTGCATATGTGTTATTACAAACAATTACAGTTTGTCCTGTTGCTTTACATAATCACGTGAGATGATCTTTTTTTTCCTCTTTTAATAAGGACACAGTAAAAGAAAAGATTAAAAATGCGTTAAGTCCTTTGTTTTCCCAGAAGAAAACACAAGCAAGCCCTTCATAGCATTCAGCCTCAAGGCAAAATTTTCATCTATCCGAAATCCTTACTAAATGTATTCCTGACTGAAATGTTTACTAAATACTCATGTACTGAACACACTTTGTCCTCAGTGATATCTTTTTTGCTTAAGTGTAATGAGGGTCCTTGAAAATGAAGTTTTACATAGATAGGAGGTAATACTTTATGGTACTGATTATCCCCAGTTTACCAGCTTTCTTTGGTCCCAATCCTGATGTTAATTGGAATATTACCAAGAACTTGATAAATAAGAACTGCAAAATTTCCCTTTTTTTTTTTCGTTCCATCTCACTTAGCTCACAAAATTCCATTTTCTAAGGAGTTGATATAGAGTATTACTATAACGTTAAGGTCTAATACTATAACAACAAGTTTGCTTATGAAAGTCAGTCTAGAGTGTAAAATATGAAGCTGTATTAGAGGTAATGAATTATCTGTATTTAAACACACAAACCAGGCATGATGGTTAAGTAGAGAGTATGTATCCAGCGGATTCTTTCAGTTGGAGGCTTTTAAAATATTTGCAGCAAAATATTTATTCTAAGTGTCGTGAATACTGTGTTCTTAACATCTCTAATAAAAAATACCAGCAGGATGAAATTCATAAAAGCACAGAGAAGTTCTTAGTGGCTTTGAATCCAGAAGGATCATGTAATTAATCAGACTGTATTTGACAAAGGAATATATAATTTATATATAATATAATACATGTAATAATGTAGAATTTAACATATAATTTACAATTACATGCCTGCCAAATCAAGTTATTTGAACAAGTTTTTAAAAGAGCTGATGATGTAATCCAGCTGCGCTGACAGCGCACGGCTAACGTAACCTTGAATACTTCAGGCAGTTTAAGAAGGAGCTTCACTGCAAACTGTTTGGTCTTTGCCCCCTTGCTTTTTAAAGGAAGTTCTTTTGGCTGAGATGAAGGAAAATTAAAAAGAACGTTATTGACATAAAATATTAAAAGGCAGGCTTTCTGAAGCCAGCTTCAGTGCATTTTAACTTTTGGCTTTAAAGTCCATTATGGGCAACGTTTTGCAGAGCGTTATCAGCGATGCAGAAGACCATGCTCATAGGAAAGTTCTGCAGCGCAAAGTATAAAATATGCTGATGATTTAACATCTCGCACAACCCAGCGTTCCCCACACGGGGGTCAAAAGCCAGAGTTCAGCTGGACTCACAAATACATCACCCTGAATCAAACAGAGCATCCCTAAATAGTAGCAGTCACTAACATACACTCATTACATTAATAAATTGCTCGCTAATGGGAGCGGTGACAAGTAAGATGTGCACTTAGTGGCCCTGTTTGCAGCCCGCCCCCGACGCCTGAATGCCCGTTTTTCTCTGGGTTATGTTCTAAAGGCTTCAAAGTGCACGAAGAAAATCTGCTCAGCGTTGTGAAATAAATCAAAGAGTGTCTGCTGAAAATTCCTAAAACGCTTCTGCCCTAATCTCCTGGACCAGAGAGCGGGCTTGCAGAATGCTAAACTTGCTTTTCAAAGAAGATCAAAGCAACACGAGCAACAATTAAAAACACGGGTGCAGGTGTGCGCATGCGCAGGGGCACCGCGGAGGCAGGAACAGCCCCTTTTTAGTCATCCCCGAATGCTAACGCTGACTTATCTAATCATTACACGTGCGATTTGAAAGGACAGGAGACGTGTTTAAAAGGTACACAAAAATTGTCCGCCTTTGTATAAAATGCGGTTTACGCACACGCACCACTTCACGAGATACACCATTTCCATTCATTTTGAGAAGCTCCTTGGCCACCCTCTGATCAAACCAGCCTGTCGTTTTGTCCCGTAGCCATTCAAAGATAAATGAAGTTGCAATTCTGTATCTACCCTTCCTCCTGTTACTTAGTCTTTCAATAGGGTTTAGCCTCCCAGACCTTGCTTCTAGGAAGACTTTGAAGGCCAGCTGCTCGCCTTACCCAACACCTGGAGAACCAGTTACCTCTTCAAGCGGTACGGGGCCGTCTGGCAGCACATCCCGGGCACCGCGGAGATTTTATTTGCCTGCTTCAACTTCTAAACAGTATTGGTTGTCCTGCCCAAGACCGGTCACTTCTGCACGCGCTTACACAAGAAATACTCGTGTTAGTAGGCGAGCGTGCTTACAGAAGAAGTGCTGGTGCTAGCAGGTGAGTGACGTTACATGGCAGGCGCTACGCCTCCGGTGCGGGGGGAGGCTCAGCAGCCAACCTGCTATTTCCCTGACAATACGGTTTGTCTGTTTTCCCCTTCTCAAGCTGATATTTCACCGCACAAACGAGAAAGGGGGGGGGGGGGGGGGGGGGAGGGAAAGCAGCTGTGGGAAAAAACTCTTCGAAGTTCACAGGGTGAGTAGGGAAGGAGTAAAACCCTGAATGAACTCTCCTGGCTGAACTGGGTTAGGATGAAAAATGCTTCTGCTAAATGTTGAAAATTTAGGTCAGTCTTGTTTATGTGAAGATATAAACCGCTGACATTTTGAGAAGCACGTGAATCGAAGTGGTATTTCAGCGTTCTCTTTCAATCACATTGGGCCACCAGGCCCTTTTACACTGACCAACTTCTCCCCCTTCAAATTAAAGACAATAAATCTGAATCGTCACTTAAGCTGTAAGCAGCAACATATTGGAGTGTCGTGCTTTAAAGTCTAGTGGCAGCAGCTGCTGAAATATTCCGTATTTTTAAAATACACCGAGATAACCGAGTAGATACTTGGGAAACATTTAACAGAAGAGAACAAAGTAGGTACAATTTTGAAAGCTATCTCTGCTTTTTTCTTCCCCCGTATTAATACGGGTTACATTATTCCCCTATGAGTATCAGAGAAGATGAGGAAAAAGATAATTGATGCTTTTCTGAGACCTAATTGATGTTATCCAAAACATGCATCACACCAGATACCCATTACATTTAACACAGCTCAACATAAGGCGATTTTGACGATGCGAATAGGGCTCAATCCTATTTCTCTTCAAATCCACATGAATAGTTTATTATATACAGAGCCAGGCTCAGTGATTCATTTTGATAAAACGCTACTTAGCAGCATCAAAACTGCCCGAGTATTTTGTCTGCCTATACTGGGGCCTCCTACTGCTGCCATTGAAACAAATGGTAAAATTCCCATTTACTTCCACAGGAGGAGAGCCAAGCCCTTAGAAACCTTTGTATTTAAGGAAAAACATTTTTCCTCCCACTCATGACTACAGTTCCCCTGAAAAACCAATGGAAATGTTGAAGAAGTCAGGTGGTTAGGACTGGGCCCAAAGGTCAGGAACAAAGAATATTAATACAGTCCTGCTATTGAAAAACTGAGCAGCATCCTCAAAGCGTCGTTGTTTTTCAACAGAAAATGTCACTCTCAGATCTAACTAGGAAGATTTTAAAATATATATAAATCTGGGAAGAAGAAATGAAGCACACATTTCATTTAGTGTCTGGATTACAGATTCTTATTAAACAAACCAGAGCTCATTATAAAATCAATATCAACTTAACCACTATCCTCCCAGGAGAAATGGCAAAAAAGGTCACTCCAAGAAATTCAAACAATTTTCCTGCTGGAAGGGCACGATTTTAATTACAGATACTATTAATTAGAGCTGTCAGTAGGAAGATTGTCCTGTTAATTATCACAAATTCAGTTTCAAGTGTGATTTTTGGAACCTGGGGGGCTTTTTTTTAAAATTAAGAATTCTTGTATTCACGTTTAACGGAAGAAAAAGACTACCTATCGCTTCTGTGGTTTAAATAAGCCAACAGCAAGTTCCCTTTTAAAACCAAACAAAAATATTTATGGCCACAGTCTCTTTGGCCAACAAAACTGATCAGAGAAACTGCTGGTTTGTTCACACTTTATCCCGGAGGACACTCCTTTTTTCCACTCGAAATGCTCTTGCTCTCGCTCTCTCTTGGTTTGGAAGTCGTTAAATTTAAAGATGTAAAGTAAATTTAAAGATTTGGGTTTTTTAAGTAAACATTCCATTTAAACTGAAGACCGAAACCATTCCTGAAGCCACTAATTGTTACAGAAACATTCATATTATCATTCTGCACTAACATGCCCTTGGACCCTGCCTGTGGAGACGTACTTAATACATTACATCTTTAACATGTAAGAGGTACAGGCAGATCGCAACTTTGCGAGGAAATATGAGTTTATTCCCGCGTGACTCCCAGCTGCCAATTTGAATCTATCTCAGCTCCAGAATACAGAAAGGCCATAATGCCTGATCCTAAGCAAAACAAGAAGGTAAAATAAAACTTGACAGAAGAGCGCCATTAGCGAGAGCCTATGGGTGCACAGCAGACACAGATACTACAGCAACAACGTTTACACAGTCTCGAATTCTTTTTCCTGGTCCCACTCCAAATATTTTGGGACAGCAGACCAGGGCTGTGGGGTACACAACCAGAACGCATGCATTACCACACCACCAACACACCAAGAAATAAGTGCCACGATCTAAAACAAACTTCAGGAAGGTGCAGAGTGTCTCTCCACCCAATACTTTTGAAACTGAAAGAGAAAGCCTGAGGTTTCTGATTTATTTCAGGAAATCTGAGTGCAGTCCTCCCCGTATTACTGGGTACACATCTGCTACCATTGTTCTCCCAGAACCAGTCCCGGTTTACCTCCCCATCTATCAGCATTAGATTTCATTTTATCTGAATAATGGCAGAAGGTGGCAACAGATCGGGTCAAAGGCTCTTTTCATATCAGACCCCGAAGAAGTCGATTACTCAAAAAGAGAGACATCTTCAGATAACCGTGCAATCCATTCCTCATAAATGTTAAAGATTTTTCGTTATTAATAGTGGCAGGGGTGACAGATTATGGATATTAATGTTATTTTTCAGAGAATTTCAATGGCGAGGGCTTCTTTTTTTCCTTTTTTTTTTTTTTTTTAATGTTTCTAATTAGGCACGAATTTACAGCAACTCCTAGAATAGCCAAGATTAATACCCAGCAGTAAAAAGCCGCCACGGTGAATCCGCGGGAATACGAACGGAGCGGGGGGAGACGGGGGACGGGACACACGACAGCGTCGCAGCCAAACCCACCCCCCTCGGCTCCCAGCCCGCGGAGGGTCCCCCCGGGGTGCCCGGCAGAGCCCGGGGGAGCAGGGCCGGAGGAGGAGGAGGAGGAGGAGGAAAGCTCGGAACTTACCTGATAAGCAGCGGGGGCGTCGGAGCCGGCGTCGGCCCCCAGGGCCGAGAGCTTCTCCTTCAGGCGGTGGTGGGCGCGGTGGCGGAGGCAGTAGGCGACCCCCGACGCCGCCAGGACCCCGGCGATGCAGGCGAGGGAGAGGAGGGTGAGGAGGAGGAATTTGGCGGATTCTGCCTCTTCCCCGCGCTGCGGGAGCGGCGGGACGTCGCTTTTCTGCAGGGGAGGAGAGAGAGGCAGCGCCTTGAGTTGCGCGGGCGCGGAGCAAGGGGACCCCGTCGGGGCGGGGAGGGGGGGGGGGGGGGGGGGGGGGGGGGGGGGGGCCAGCCGGCAGCGCTAACTTTCGGACAAGGATGGAGGCGAACGGGCGGGCAGGGACAGCGCTGCAGACATACCCCCCCCCGTCCGTCCGTCCCCTCCCCTCCCGGCGGCTCGTATTTAACTACCGAAAGGCGGAGGCGGGCGCGCTGCCTGCGCGCAAGCACCGCGGCTCCGCGCCCACCCCCCCGCACCCAGGGCCAGCGGCTGCGAGGGGGGCAGCAAGGGAAAATCCGTTGATTTTTGGTGGTTTTTTTTTTTTTTTTCTTGGAGTGAAAAATAAAACACGGAACGACAGGAAGGAAAAAAAAAAAAAAAAAAAAGTAGGTGGCGGTCCTTCCTTTTGTCTCTTGTAGAAGGAAAAGGATTAAAAAAGCCCGATAGTTCCAAACTCCTCCAGATTACTATTATTTTTGCAGCAATAGGAGAGAATCCTTCTAGTGCATTTCACTTGTCTCCATGTGCTAAAAAGTTGTACAATAATTTCCCCTCATTAGCTTCATTATAAGCTATATTAGCAACAATTAAAAACGCAACATGAAAATGAAAAGACCAGGCGCGCAAATTGCAGCAAGACTCATTTGGCCTGCATTCCCCCTTTCACAATTACCAGGGAAATGAATTGAAAAGCACGCCCCTGCCTCAGTCCTGGTTGCTACAAGATGAGAACAATTAGCAAACTCCTTTCCACCACCTAATTTCGCGTGGTAACAAAATGGATTTTTCCCCATGAATGCCTAGCCGGCCTATTCATTATCTCTCCTCTATTAGTAATTTTCTGCTCCGTATTCAGCTAGCCAGCTCTTAATTTCCTCCTGTCTCGCAGTGTACACAGTGGCTCTTATGTCAGGCCCGGTCCATTTTTATCTTGTAATCATAAAGGCCACCAAAGCAATTATCGCTGGTCTTGACTGTAAAAGCTTGTCATTAATTAGCCTCCTTGCCTTCAGTGCTGCGGATTAGCCGGGGCTGAGGCTGAGTTAATGGAAATGCAGGTTCAGTAAGACTCCCGGATTTTCTTGCCTGGATGCGCCGAGCGGAGGACGATTTGCCGGGTTTGTAAACCCCGGGCACCGGGAGGGAGGGAGGGAGGGGGGGGGGGGGCGGGGGCAGGGGTGTCGCCGAGGCCACGCCGGGGCCGCCCGCCGCCGCCGCCTCCGCGCCCGCGCAGCCACCGCCGCGCCCGCCGCCTCCCCTCCCCTCCCCCGCAGCCGGCCCCTCCCCCAAATCCCAACAGCCACCAGGAGGACGGGGCTGCCTCGCCCCCCCACCCCCCCCCCCCCCAACCCACCGCCCGCCCCCTGCCCCAGCCCCGGGGGGGAGCTCCGGGGCCGCCTCCCCGCGCCCGCCCCCGACACCCACCCCCCCCCCTCGCCGCTTCCCCGCGGCCCCAGCCGGGCACCTGCCCCGTTCGCACCGGGTTGGAGAGGGGGGGGGGGCTTGCAGGGCAGACCCGGGAGGAGCAGCACCGACGGCAGCCGCCGCCTGCTCGCAGCTCCCGCCGCCTCGGCCCTGGGGGCCCCGGGGGCCCCGGGGGCGGGGGTGGGGGGGACGTCTGTGTGTCTTGGGGGGGGGGGGGGGGTGTGAAGGGCTGCTGCGCTCTGCCATTAGCATCTCCGTGAAAGGCCGCCGTCCCCTCGGGGCCAGAGGTCGCAATCTGCATCTAAATAGGCAGCTCCCGCCAAAGTGCCGGCGCCCCCTCCCCGAGCGCTGCGCCCCGGGACGCTTAAGCCGCTTCGCCGCGGTGTTCGGCCTCCCCATCGGCGAGGCAGGGACTGAGCCGCCCCCGGTCGGGACCCTCCCCCCCCCCGCTCCCCCGGCCGCCTCCCTCCGCCCCGGAGCCCGGCTGCGCCGCCGGGAATGGAAGAGGCCGGGCGGGCGGCGTGGGGCACCGCTCCTGAATCTCCCGGTGCTCTGCTTTCGCCACCAGGGTTTTAAAGGGTTTTCCTTCGCCGGTTTGCCGTGTGGAAGAGCCGCACAAGCACCCGGGGAAAGGGGGCTGTGCCAGAGAAACAATGAAAGTGATGGCAGCGAAGTGCTGTCGAATGCCCCGAGTAAACACGGGGGAGAGAAAGAACGTGCTGGCCTTGCCCCCCCCCCCCCTCCCCCCCGCAGTTTCGGCGATGTGAGATGTTGCTTCCAACTTTGCCCGGCAGTTTTCCCCGCAGAGCCGGGGCTGCCCTTAACAAAAGACCCACTCGCCGAGACGCCCCGCGTGTCCCCAGCGCCCGGGGACGTGAGACACGGGGAAGAGTTAGAAACCTTCCGGGGGGGGGGGGTGGGGTGGGGTGGGGGGTGTTTCGCGTTCTTTACACCTCGGGAAGCATCTTCCGTGGGGAGCCAGCGTGTGCCTAGCGATGGGCTTCAGACAGGCGAGGGTTCGCAAATAATCCTACACGTCTGGGGGGGGAACCGACGCCTGCCCCGACCCTCCGTGCCCGGGAAGGGGATGGCGGCCCCGCAGCGGGAGGGAAGAAGGGGCGAAGGGGCACGGCCGCCCGACGGTGCCCGCCACATCGGAGCGGCTGATGGGGAAGGGAGACCGCTCCTTCCACCCCCCCTGCCTCACGGGGAGCCCCTCCGGAGCCGCTGCCGTCGGGGCCCGGAGGGTTCCCCTCTCCTCTCCCTGCCTCCCGTGGGGGGGGGGGGGGGGGGGGGGGGGGGCTTGGTGCTTAGGACCACCTCGGCCAGCCCCCACGCCTGCCCCGGGCAGCACCCCGGCATCGGTGATCGCGAAAAGCCCCGCGTAAAGGCGGCAGCGAAGCCCCGCCGCCCGGCTCCGGCTGTAGCTCCCGGTCCGGCACCGGCGCCGCTGCCGAGCCCCGAGCTGGGGACAGCCGGGGTCGCAGAGGGCAGCGGGACCCGGTGTGTGTCCCCCCCCCGCCCCGGGCGCGTCCCGTCAGGAGACCTTCAGGAAACGGCCCCCACTAAGTCAGCCGTAGAAACCCGCTGCCCTTTCATCCTGCTCGATATCTGACCAAACATCGAATTATGAAACGGGTAAAAATTAATCCGACACGCTCGTTACCAGCTCCCCCCCCCCAGTCAGGAGCACAGATTTCCCCACCTCACCTACACCCCTGATTCTTCCCTGCAATAAGGCCCCAGCCTGAAACGGAGCCCAGGGTTAATTAGAGGCGTCCTGTCAGACTTGACTTGAAATTGAAAGGAAAATGTTTAAATATTTATGAATTTGACATTTACAGTCGGATGTCTTTTAAAGCAGAACACCTCTCCCTGTGCTGGTTGGGGCTGCCATGGTGCGTGTGCCTGGGGTGGAAGGGGAAAAATAGCTGTTGCATAACAAGAAAAACAAATCACCTGCTCCCCCCTCCCCCCCCCCCCCCCCGGCTTAACAAATAAATAGACCACATAAATTACACGTAATTAAATATTAAATTCAGCTACATGTAACTATGCACTTTTTAAACTTTATATAACAGAATATATTGACATTCCTCTGAATGATTTTCTCCTTGGAAAATTGTATAGTATCACAGAGTCCCAGTGAAGGAAAACCAACTAATGCCCAAATGGATGGCTTAGGAAGCGACTCTAAATACGGAGGCTTTGGAGATGCTCAGCCAGTCTTTACTTGCTTTGAAACGGCCCGGCCTGAGCTTAATGCTAGAAGGCAAAGAGTTACCCTGTCTCTCAGAACAGCATTACACCTACCACTTAGACTCAACAGTGTTTGCTTGAAGTACACCACTTCTGTGAGGGCTTGTGGTTGTTTCTTTGTTTTTTTCTTTTTAAGAGGGAAGAAAAAATGCCTAGGATCTGATCTCATGTAGGCTTTCCCAGTCCCTCGACAGAACGCGTTTTATATACACCCAAAAGTGAGTCAGTAACTAGAGCAGCCACAACGCTGGAGTCACAAATCACTGTTCTAATCAAAGAGCAGCGTCCCGTTCCGCGGTGTCATCCCATGATGCAGCAGAACAGCCGACATTTCAAACGAATTCCAGGCAAATGTCAGTAAATATTTAATGTACGCTTTCATGTAAATAAGTTCTCACACCTATGTTGGAAGTGTGGGAGAAAGTCTTTGTAAGAGTAGAGAGGAGCTCCCCATGCAGTGATGTGAAAGCTCACCTTCCAGATGTCTCAGCAGAATTACACTTCATTATTTCCTTTAGGACACAGGGCCCGATTCTGGTCCTTGCTAAAGCAAAACTCTAACTGAAGTTGAGGTTTTGTTTTGCTTTAAAAAGATCCTCCTGATTTAAAACCCAGTTTGCCGGTTACTGCACCCAACCTCTCTTCCAGTTTGCAAAGGAAAAAGCACTACAATTCATTTTAAAACAAAGTGACCTTATAATTTTTTGCCATTTTTGCATGCCTTGATTTTTACATTTATATTACACAGTTTCGTTTTGGAGCAATAATTAAAAAATGCAGATTTCTTAGTAAACAGGGGCAAAAAGAGGAACTTCAGAATATGATTTGTTTCAAAATATTAGAACATTAAAAAACTCAAGAGGTGCTATTTTTAATTTGGAATTCACTATAGAATCTAATAAATGAGAGAAGTGAGGCGGAAATAATCATGTATTAATTCTGTGCATTACAAAATCTTTTCAGAAGCTATTATCAGAGCAAGAGGCATTGTGGTTTGGATTCAGGGTGGGAGAAATCCTTTGTGCAACTGAAAGCTATTGTTCCTCTGTGCAGATGAAATTGTACTTGCAAATCTGCCATTCAAGGAGGGAAAAAAGTGCCTAGGCAGAAGAAAAGAATTCTACAAGAAAATCATTATTCTTAAACACAAACTTCACTAAAATAAGTTTTAGTTCATCGGGCTTTTTTTTTTTTAACAGGATCCTTTGCTGATAGTCGCAGCTACTGACATTAAAACAAACCATAAAGGATACGTGTATTATTTCCTTAATATAGAAAGCATGAAGAAAGGGATGTGTGTGGGTGTGTATGGAGAGAGAGAGAGAGATAATATGTATTCATATTGTGTCTGTGTATGTCTGCTCACCTAAATAAATCTAAACTTAAATTCACTTGTAGTAATTTCCCTCTGTAAGGTTATCTGAGACGTAGGTTGAGATACATTATGCTGGTTAAGTTTTCATAGGTTACTAGAAAACCAGGGAAACACTTCACATCAGGAGGAGCCTGGTTACCCTCATCTGTTCCCAAGAAACCTACAGAGAAGATTTTTTTCCTTTAGCAAAATAAGAAAGCAAAACAGAAGGGAAAGCAGCGTCTCCCTCGGTTTTGGTTCCTGCTTCCCCCCCCCCCCGCTTTGCGCTCCCAGTCAGGTTGGACTGGGGCAGCAGGGCCTGGGGATGTTCACCTTCAGTGCACATAATGTTCCTCGTGTTCAGCACCGCGCTCCCGGGCTGTATGGTCCGGGCTACTTGTCAGGGTTTTAAGGTACTACTTTTAGAGTTAGTAAGAGATTTCTGGGGCAGCTATCCTCTGCCTCCCTCTTTACACCACCACCCCCGGCCCCCCCCGGCCCGGGAAAGCTCGCCTGATGCCAGGATCACTTTCAGCAAATGTCAGTTCATCACCTGAAATGAGGTCAATTTAACGCTTTTACTCGGGAGGATGAAATCGGATGGGAAGGTACTTTTTGCTTCTTTTAGGGGTCGGAAAGATTAGACAAATCGACAAACACAAAAGGCAGATGGATTTCTGGGAACTGCAGCTTATTCAAATCACTGAGAAAGGTCACTGCAAGAGCCACAGATCTATTCATCTGTGGGGGTACAATGATCTTTCCGCAACCTTCAACACCACAAAGCACTCTGGAGCGTCTCTATACCTTTTAGTAGGATTAATACCGCGAACAATGACTGAATACAATCAAGAATTCAGTGAGTTCAAAGATCCCTTGATCAACAGTAGATACTTTCTTCTGGCTTCCTAAAGGCAAACAGAAGTGAAGTTTCTGGTTAGAGTTACAAGAAATTACAGCTATTATCCTGAATCCCACTACAAGGTGACGCTGAAATGCCAAAATGTCCAAGAACCCCAAAGCGGTTTGTGGCGTGGAAGGAATAAGGTTGCGAAAGAGGAAATGTAAAGAGCTTCAAGATTTTCCTGAGGATCCGGATATTTTTTTAAGTCAGCTTTTAGTTAAAGCATACGGCGCAAAAGCCTACAGCGTCACCGAGACGCCGCAGGGATAACGCACGCCTCGGGAAACCGGACAGCCACATCCATGCCTGTGGAGGAGGTAGGTGAGCCGGGGATGGAGGAGCGCGGCCCGTCCTGCCCGAAGCGGCGCAGCGCGCCTCCGGGATGCCAGCAAGGAGAGGAGGGCGTGGAGACACCACGGTGAAGAAACTTCCATTCCCATCTCTAAGAACTCGGGAGCAATGAGGGGAAAGCAGCAGAATGGGAGCACCGCGAAGCAGGTTTCCTCCTCAGCCCGGGCTTTGTAAGCCAGAGTGAAACAGATAAACAGAGGGACCCAGCGGGTCGAAGTCCCAAAGCGCCAGAGCCCGAGCCAAGAGGACGGCCAGCGATAGCCCAGCTTAATCGAGTCTCTTCAGCAAGCAAGACAAACACAAGCCGTACTGCCAGCGCTGATCTAATGCGGATGCTGAAGGCACATAATTTAGGGATTAGATAAAGCGCCCTTAAACCCGAGTGCCAGCAAGCGAGCCGTCGCTCGGTAACACGCCGGCGGAGCCGGAGGCCCCGTCGGCGGAGCGGCCGCCCCGTCTCGCAGGGAGCCGGGCCGGGGCCCCGCGGCTGCCGGACCGCCCCCGCCCGGGGACGGGGCTCCGGCGGCCGCCTCCGCGCACCCTCCGCGGGGGGGGGGACCCCGGCCGAGGGCAGCGGGAAGGGAAGGGCCCGTCCTCGCCCCGCCGGGCCCGCCGCCCCCTCCCGCCCCTCTCCTGTTTGACGGCCCCGAGTCCAGGGGCAAGCCCGGGGCCATCGCTGAGCCGGGGCCGCCCGGGGGCTTTCGGAGCCGGGGCCGCGGGCCCGGGGGGAGGCGAAGCGGCCCTCCCTTCCCTCCGGCGCTTCTTCGCGGAGACCCGGCCCGGCCTCGACCGACGGGGCGGGCGGCTGCTGCCCCCCATCCCGCCCTCCCCCAGACCCCGCTCCTCCGCCCCACGCCGCGCACACGGCTCCCACGCGAGCCCTGGCCGGGCCGCCACGAAACACGCCGCTCTCCCCCCCACACGCATACCTCCCCCCACCCCCCCCACCCCCCCCCACCCCGCCCCGTCCTCCATCGCATTTACCTGCTGCCATGGCGCCGCAGCCGGCGTGCCGGGACGGGCTCCTCCCTGGGAGGGCTCAGCGCACCTCGGCGGGTTCTAGCAATCCTCCTCCGGTGCCAAAACTCCCCCCCCCCCCCCCCCCGCCGCCTCTCGGCCCCCGGATCCCCCCCCCCCCCCCCCCTTCACTCCCCTCCTCAGCGGAGACAAAGGCGGCGGCAGGCACAAGCGCTCCTCGCAGCCCGCAGCCGCCTCCCGGCTCGGCTCGGCTCGGCTCGGCGGGGCAGGGGGGGGTTAGAACCGGCGTCCCCCCGGCGGTCCCCGCGGGGCGCGGGCGCGGGTGGAGGATGCCGGCGCGCCCCGGCGCTGCCCTCCTTATATCGGGCGGGTGGCAGCCCCTGCCGGCTGCCGCACATGGCCCATCCACCGGTTGCTATAGCGATGCCTCCCCTCCACATGTTGCTGGCAGCAATTGGCTGAGGAGGTCTGGGCTGTTCAGAAACCCTTCGCCGGAGTGAGGCGGTGAATGGACACGGGCTGTGTCACTCATTTTGGAAAAGCTGTTTGGGGTTTCTGTTGTGGAGGGGTGGGGGGGGAGGGTGGTTGGGTTGGGTTTTGGTGGGGTGTCGGGGGTTTTTTTGGCTGATTTTTTTTTTTTTTTTAGCGTCCGCGTCCCCCCCCTCCCCGGCTTTTTTTTTTGCCTTTTTTTTTTTTTTTTTTGCCTTTTTTTTTTTTTTTTTTCTAGTGCCACTCTTGCAAGATGGAAGCGGAGGGTAGAACAATGACGGAAAGCCAAAAATAAAATCAAACAAGGACAGCGAGGAAAACCTAAAGATCATTTGCATGACAATACAGCAAAGAAGCCCGCAACGTTTCTTCCCGAAAAGCCTTTCCTCCGTTAAAAAAAACCAACCAAAACAAAACCAAAACCCACCACACAGTGCCAAGCAAAGGAGGTCCAAACTTCCCGCCCTCCCATCCTCGTTCTCCAAATAACACGCGAAATTAGGAAGAAGCAGTGTGCTGCGACCAGCCATGGGACGGTGGCGGAGCCCGCTTCAATAAATCACGGCAGGGACTGCTGAGAGCGGCCGCGGGGCCGGGCCGTGCCCGGCGCTGCGCACCCCCAACTCCCCACTTAAAGCCGCTTTCCCGCGCGGGTGCCCGGGGCAGCACCGACTCCTATAACGGAACGGAGTCGGCAGCACCGACTCCTATAACGGCACGGAGTCCGCAGTCCTCCTCCTCTCCCCCAAATGACAGCGTGCCGCCGACAAACACGCTGCGGGGGCACCCCCCGAAGCATCTGCCGCCGGAGCGCCCCGGCTGCGGGAGTGGGACCAGAGCGAGCGTGACAAGTGACAGGTCCTTGGGAGACCCCTTCGGACGCCCCCCCCCCACACACACACCCCCCAGGGCGATGAAGCCCCCTCCCGCTTGCCTCTCCCCATTGTTTCCCGTTACCGCTACGGCAGGGGATGGCAGGCAGGGCAGAGCCGGGGGGGGGGGGGGACACGACACGCACCCCCCTTCACTTGCTCTTTCCCCTTCCCCTCCGCAGACCCCAGCCCCTGCGCACACACACACACACACACACACACCCGGGCAAAACCCTCCTGAGCGGAGAAAGCCGCAAATCGGGGATGGGGAGCTGCCCCCCCCCCCCCCCCGCGAAAGGACACCCCCCCCCCCCCTGCCCGGGACAGTGCGGAGGGGACGGCCTGCGGGGGTGGGATGGGATGGGATGGGATGGGATGGGATGGGATGGGATGGAAGGGGCTCCCCGCGGCTGTCCCGGGGACACTGCAGCAGCCCCATGTAGTTTTTCCTTTCTCTCCCCCCCCCCCTTCCCCCCTCCCCCGACAGTATTCATCCTCCCAGCATCTCGGTAAGCACACGGGCCTGGCCGGGAAGCCAAGGAAGGGCAAGGGCAGTTTGTGTCCCCAAAGCACTCCCCCACACACACCTCCTCCCCCCCCCCACCCCCGCCCAGAGCGACACTTCACTTAAACCTGTAGGACAGCACCAAAAGTGCCATCACCATCCACTGTACAGGGTCCTTCTGCCATATCCAGAAAGCGCAGGGGAGCTGCGCCAGAGGCTCACACCCCCCCGACCCCCCATAACCACCCACCCACACCGACCCTTCCCGTTTCGGATTGAGGAAGATGCTGTTTACACCAACACCGGGTTTGACAATAAGGTTTCAGGGGAGAAGAGGTACTCCTCTCGCTCCTACCTGGCTTCTCCTCCTGGAAAATCCTTCACGTTCCCACAGATTAACACCACCCTGGCTTCTCCAAACATTTAATCAGCTACATTTTTAGTGCACGGTATCAACTTATTACTTTGTCAGACTGTCAGCCTGATAGCACTCTTCTTCGTCTAATATTATCCTGCCCCGGTAAGAGCCATAGCATACATAATTTGCTCACTAACCTGTATTACTTAAGTTGAAAGATAAATGAACCCGCCAAGAGATTTCATTAAAAGGACACGTGTGTTTGCATATTGATCCTTCTAATGAACTGTCTGAAACTGATAAATACTTCCATTAGCTTTGTAGTTTGTATTTCTTATTTACAAATATATTAATTATCATTTCCTAGGCAAATATTGCATCTTTTCAGAACTGTCAGGTGCTGAATGGGTTGCACATGAAATTGACTGGCCAAGTGTCAAGAGACAGCAAAATACTATTTAAAATACATCATTTTTTAACAGGGAGAAAGTGAGAAACTTGAGAAATTTGTAGTGAAGTTTAAAATACTTTTCATTTTTGTGTAATTTTCATTACATCTATCATGTGCTAAATACAACCTTTGAAGGGATGGCAAATATCTGAGAGGGTTATGTCACAGGGAAGAAATTATTTAAACATAGGTTATTTAATGTGCTATTCACTAAAAATGTAGGAAGTGTTGCAAGATAGAAGAAATAATTTTCAATAGTTTACTAATTGAAAACTTAAAAACTGTTTCTAATGTTTTCATAGTACTGTTACTCACAGCCCTTATTTGTGAATAAAACCTCATTTTCAATCGAATAACTTGCATTTAGGTGATCTAAATACATTTTCTCATATGATTTAATGCATTTGTACATGGGAAAACAAAAAAACCCTGACATCAGCAGCATTTCATTACAGAATTTCTAGGAAGTTTCATGTCTTTTTCTTGGAAAACATTTAGAATTGAAAGTAAAAATGACTTTGAGGCAGTTTCTTTGAAGATTCGCATTAACATTCATCCAAATTCAAGAGCTGTCTTTGAACTGCGCCTAAACTCAAAATATTCTGAATCTTGCAATTTCAATGAGAATGATGCTGAAACATATTTCTAGCTTGCGCAGAACAAAATTCTTGTCTGAGAACCAGCAATATTTGTCAGGACTCCCTAAAAATCTGTTCTTCATAACTGGGTGCTGAAAACCCCACTGACCTTTTTGCCTTGATTTCTGACAACAGATCTGTCTGCAATTTTAAGTTTAGTCACTTCTTTCTGCAAATGCATGCACAATATATAGCATGAAATAGATTTTCATTCTTTTAAAGGATGTATGATAAAGCTAAACCACCATTTAATCTCGTTTGTTGTTTTGTTTAAAAGTTTTCTCTAACATCCTTTGGAGCCTTGCTCCTTAAATACAAATCCAAGTATGCTGCAGCGGATTTTCCACAGATTTGCTATCTGTAAGGATCTTAAAATGAAATTTGAATTTCCTTCGCTCCTATGAACAAAAAATCTTTTCCAAATATTAACTTCCTATACACATTTTTTCAAATTACCATAACTTCAGGAATACATGTATTAAGAAGGAGACAGAGCCCCCATCTCTTGAAACCACCATGCCTTTGTTACAAATAAACCCAACACCTAGGACCATAATTTGAAAATGGAATTAGCAGTATTTTAACCACCAGACTTCACTGAGTTTTATGTCTTATCTTCTCATGCTCATCTGTGAAGATCAACACCAGACACTTTCTACTTCCAAGTAAATTCTAGAGCTCTTAGCTTTATTAAGAAAGTGATTTCATTCTGGCTAAGATTTGAATCTAATTAATCTGTCTTGCAGTTTAAAAATGATAACTAAATTCAAGCTGCATACTATTCTTCAGAGACAGCTTAAAATATTAATTAAGTAAAGAGTGCATTTTCCATTTATTTTAATTACATTAATACAGTTTCAATAAATAAAATAGTTCTATGCTTCATCAAATCAAACAAACTTGAATGCAAATTTTTCTATTGATTAGTTCTCTGTTCACATTGGCCCTTTTGACTGTTTATTTTTTTAAATAGGAAAGAGATGCAGAAATGTTTGGGGGTTCCCATTAGTGAAATGAGGTCCAACTGTCTGAAAAAGGTCAGCTCAGCCTTCTAAGAGGCGGATAAGCCCTGTAAAAACAGCATACTGATAACATATTGCTTATAAAGGTAATCAGCGATATAAAACTGGATGCCTTTATAGACATTTTTAAACAAATGAAGATTTTCTTTTCTCACATTTTTCCAGGTAAATTCAAAAAAATTATTAGATCTCTCTGATCCACTTGCCTGTGATGTTTACTGATCCACAGACAAAATATTACAAGACAACTGGATGAGTTGTGGTTTTAATATTCATTTTAATCAAAGCTGACATGTTCTATATTTGCAGATGAACCTCTTTCTTGAGATGAACCATGGGACAAGACAGAGGCAGTCTTGTTAGTAGTTACATCAAAAAAAGTGTCATTCTACCTAATTCAGTAATAATTCTAGCCTTCAAATATTTGAGCAGCTGCATCAGCTGAAGGAAAACTAAATAGTGAAGAAAAAGTTTCAGAATACCTCGGGAGTCACAGCAGGTGTTTTGAAACATTTTCTACATTTCAGAACATTTGATTCTCTTTGTAATTTAGGGCCCAATCCTGCCCACCTCAATCTGAGAAATTCATTATAGATCAACAGAACTAAGCAGAAGAGCAACCGGAACACGATAGCAAAGGTTTTCAGGGTCAGGCTTTAGGTAAATCAATGTTTCACAAAAAATACTTGCAATATTGAAATCTTAACTGCATTGTGATTAGGTTTATATTCACAGAATATAGATAAAAATATTAATGTAAGTTTTAACACGGGACTAAATACTGTTATTATGAAAGCCTGATTAAGAAGCTCCTATAAAAATGCCAACTCAAAACCTGTTTAATGGTAAAGCATTATGAGAAATACATGATTTTACACTGTGATCTGGTTATAACAAAATGTGGCTATCATTGAAATGCTGAACTTATTTTACGCATCAGTATTGTGCGTGCCAAGAATTCAGAGAACTGTTAGGTATCAGTTTTCTCTACTGTAACATCGGCAGATTAGTTTTTTTAAAGTGTTATTTTAATATTGTTGTGAAAAGGATATTTATTTCTCCTTTCCTGAGATGAAAACAAACTAGTACGGTTTACATGTGAACAAGTATTTTCAGAATAGTAGTCAGTGCTGCAAATCCTTATGAGATCTTAAATCAAGATGTGTTTTTTCTGCCTTTGACACAAATATTGCTCTTTCTATCTTATCTTCTAATACTGGTAGCCTCAGGACAAACATAGATTACGTTAGAAAATTGTCCTTCATTATATTGATCGAAATTCACTTCCAACCTACCTGAATCTAATGTTAGAACATTTTTATTAGTTTTAAATTGTTTGCATTATAAATTTAAAATCACAAAATGCTTTTCTAAAGAGTTTAAAGTTCTAAAGCACATGGTTTACCAAGTTCTTATGTGCTTTGCACAGTCCCGTTGAGTTTCTTTTCGCACCGACCTCCCATTTCTGACTGCAGAGAAAGACCATTTTTGTGGAAAACACAGCAATGCCCCTTCTGAAAACGTATTAAGACAGCATTTAAATTGGTATACAAAGTTTTAACAACTGTCAGAATTACAGAGCACTGCCTGACCAACTAAAGTTCACGCACTGGTAGTACCCCTATTTAAGATTTCTGGTTGGTGCTAGCGTTGCTTTAGGGTCCCTGATAAGGGTCTTGCTTTTGCGTTATGACACACAGAAATGGTGGAAGTCTGGACAGTATTAGCAATATCACCAGTAATATTGGTCCTGGAGCTGAGCTTTAATGGATAATTTGGCAAAGATGGCAGACACCCATTAAAATCCTTCTTATACTTTCACTACATCTAATAAAGACACCACCCCCACTCCCACCCTAGTCCCTTATTTTAGAAAGTAATTTGCCAGTGTTTTCCTCTTCTTTTTCTCCTCCTACTGAAGAAATGACAAAACGCCCCTTGATTGGAAGCAGGCCCTTGGTCAGTAAAGCAAGTAGGCACTATGTGTGTGGCATTTTTAATATAACTAGATTCCTGAAAGTATGAACACTTACCAAAAAAGAGAAAGAAGCCCCTGGCACATGTAGGAAGGAGGATAGAGACTAGATAACTTTCAGGAAGTCCCTTTTCTTCTCTGAGTCACACAAGCATCGAAGAACATTGAAAAAATTGCCTTTTCTGGCTTTGGAAACAGGAAGGTGACTACATCCGTTTATGCAACCACAAGCTATAAAACCTAGATAAATAATCATGTGTGACAGCATGCTAAAATGAACGTATCACACAGTCATTTTAAAAATACGTGCTTTAAATTTATGCCTTCAGATTACACATGAACTCAGAAAGATGGGGAAAAAGTACTTATCCTATGTTTTGCATTTTGCAGGTAATGAAGCATGCGTATAGACACTCATTAGATTTTTTCAATTAATTTCCAACCAAAGTTCTATAGATTTAAGATTCCATTTAAATCAGTAAGACTTTAAAGTCACTGCTTTGCTGACACAGGTATGTCAATTTACACTAAACGTAGGTATGGTCTGTAAGATTTTACCTGTACTCAGACACTTGGTGTTTGAAGCAATTATCACTGAAGTCTCATTTTTTTAAATGGAACAAGAAGAAGAGCAACGGTGCTGATTTATACGAACAGAAGCTTTCACCCTTAAAGAGTGGTCTTGCAAGTGGCACTGAGAGCTACATCCACATGCCTATCACTGGATTCCCATAACATCATCAGAGTTTTGGAAGGGCAAAGAATGAAGGGTCATGCCAGAGCTTGATAAGACGCGCACTGACAAGCCTCTCATGCAAAGCTAATTGCAGAGGGAAAGTCAGAGCTTCTGAAAAGATCTTCTGTTTATCATTTTTCTTGCGATTTGCTCAGGCTGTTGAAAGAAGAGACCTTCTTGCCTCTTCTCTCCTCTTAATCACTCACTCTGTGTATGATAACTTTGTTCAAAAAGTTTTCCAATAAATCTCAGATTTCTCTTAATTCAATACCAAATTTTAAATTGTCAGTAATATTAACGATGCAGCCCTTTAAACGCAGAGCTTACGAAAATTTAGGGTTCACCATCCCCACCTACGTATAGAATTTGGTTTTCCACAATGAATTAGATACTCTCCAACACAGCTGCTCCTAAGTTTTATCTGTTATGCTTCCTTGTGAATTCAAGGAAATCAATGAGAGGCAGTACTTAGGGAAAAACTTCCTCTGGAAGTCCTTCCAGCCTCCCTCTGATCCTGTCCTCAGAGCTCCTGAAGGCACCGTGGAGATCTCAGGACGGACTTTAAGCACACCCAGGGAAGAGCTGCAGGTTTGGCGCTTGGATCAATCGCTTTGTGCATGAAAGCGCAACCCTCCCTGGAGCACCTCAGAGGCCAGGAAATGAGTGCCACGATCAAAGCTTACACCTTTTCCTACCACCTAGCCTTGCTTGTAGGACAAAAGCACACTAAGGCCTGACTTCACAGGAAAAAGGAAACTATGCCTTAAAGTATTTCAACGTTTAAAACATAAAGGTACTGAAAGTTTGGAGAGTCCCAACTATGATTAATAGAAATATCCTGCTGTTCAGCTCTTCGAGAAAATGGAGAAGACGCTGTTGAGAAAGGGAGGTGCAAAGGCATTCTTAACGGTCTTTGTTTTCCTACGTCATTTTCTCTAACTCACTGTCTTCAGTAGTTTTGTTCCTGTAGCTAAGTTAAGCCTTGGGACTGATTATGCTGTCTTCTGTTTCACCAAGCCAAACATTTGACCTGGCACTACTGAGGACTCCTTTGCCGTAACCCCACTATCTGTGTTCCCTGATACAGGCTTGTGCCTTTCACCCTGCTTTCTTGCTTCCAAAAACCCAAGTCAAGTCCATGAACCACAAAAAGTACTTTAGGCCCCTAGTGAAGGGCTTAAGTGAGGTGCAACAGTCCCTTGGTCTCCTGCTGGTCTGACAGGGCTCATAACATAATTTCTTTTCTTTTATGTTCAATATATTAATTACTGTTGATCACAATTAAAAATTAAGTGAAACAAATAGCACCTCTTTAGAAAAGTTACCATAGAAACAACACCAGAGAATTCCCTTCAAAAATGTCAAGATTTCCCTCACATTTAAATATGGACTGCCAGGCATTACTCATGCACCATTAAAAACTGCAACATATCCAGTGAGTCATTAGTTTAAAAATATATCCATAAACATACACTCTTTCAAAAATAGAGATGGTTTTGTCTCAGTAAATACGTATCACGACATGACCCAACTTTTGATTTTATCTTGTTCTCTTTTACATCCCCAGAGAAAACTTGAACACTATCATTTCTTGTTCAAACACCTGATTGAGAAAGGAGAGAACAAAAATCAAGAGTGACAAAACATGCAGAATGTGAGAAACACCAGGAAAAGCTAGTCAGAGAGGAAGAATAACTTTGAATACATATTTACATGGTAGTAGACAAGATGAATGGAAAGAAAAATGTCTGAAATGAGACACAGGGCAGACATTCTCCACACAGAGAGAGAATTTTAATGTTGTATCTATCTTAAAGTAAGAAAATTTTAAATTGAAAAATTTCCTAATTTAAACTAATCAAGGCTGTGGTACTGTGCTATATCAGTTGATTTCTACTTCTTTGTGCCAATCTGTAGTATAACATCAATCTCTCATACTTTTCTACTCTATCCTTCTTCCGTGGGATAGCTGGCAAACTCTGACAGATTTTGGCAGAGCAGAAGAAGGTCCATCTGCATAAGACACTTTGATCATCCGGAAGCTGAAGCAAATATGCTGGAGTCAAAGTGGAAGGTGCTCCACAACTAATAATAATGCAAATCTAAAGAAAATTCAGAACTAGTCACAAATAAAGCTGATAAATAGTTTATTCATAAACTCTTGAATATTTAGAGGAGATAATAACATAAAGGCATTGTGCCTTCCCTTTGCATTACTGGCTCTGCTGTAGATAAATACCATGGCTGAATGGAACCAGATTAATGATAATAAAGACAGTTTTCTCATTTTCTTTGTAGTAGAGCCAACCTGAAAATGAGGAAAACCAACAAAATTGAACTAATTTTTGTTCTGCAGGCTCTTATAGAAATGTTTTATTTCTTTCATTTTCTTAATGCAGGGAGTCTTAGAAATTAACTTCTGAATTTTTAGTGGCAGAAGTCCTCCCATTCCTGCTTAGTCCTATTTCCTCCTTTTTTATCCTTCTCCTCTGTTTTACCCTCCTGTTTGTCACTTACGCAGAGAGAGATAAATATTGACGGACAGATATAAGAAAAACAATCAATCCAGTTAAAAAAAAAGCCAAACAAAATTATTTTTCTTTCTTCCAATACTCAGTTTCTGCTGTGTATTTAAATTTGTCAAAAATGCTGCAAACATTTCCCATATTAAAGAGAAATTTCAAATACAGTATTTTGTCAAATTTTTTTAGCCACTTATTAATTTATATAATCATCATAGTCTGATAGTCAAAATATACTTTTAGCTTCTTGCTGTCAGAATTGTGTTTTCTGTTCCCACTTCAACTGAATGACATGGAAAAAGAAGAATAAACCCAAGGAATGAAACAGAGATTACGTGAAGGTGAGGAGAGGTGTGGTATCAGGACTGATGTATGTAGAAGACACCAACAGAAAAACATATTCTGGAAGTGACACCACATTTTAAATTAACTTAGAGATTTTGATTATAAATTTCCTGGCAATCAGAAAGATAAACACTTGTAGTACTTTTCCTCCTAAAACCAGCAAGGGCAGCGCATAGTACAGCTGAAACTGAGGTATCTTCGATATCTTGCTTCTGATCTAATTTCTTACTATTTCTAAAAAGAAAGAGCAGGTTTTGGAAATATTTAGATATCATTTTTCACCGGCACTGATCTCTTGAAGAGTCATATTCCCACATTTAGCCCAAATTGTGCCCCAGCCACACTGATAACAGGCTTTACTCAACAGGCATCTAGCAAGAGGCAGACGCATACCATTGCCAGCAAGGAGTGCAGGGCAAGGTTTAGATATGAAACACAGGCATATCGTGGCAAGTTTTCAGCTGGAAGTTGATTTTAAATCTTTGGTAATTATGTTTATATTCAGTGCCACAGAAGGAGTTTCACATAGAAATAGATCTGTTTGTTTCAAATCAGAGCTGTTCAGCGTTGTCTGGATCAGCAAAACACATTTATTGGTTTATGGACTCAGTGCCGTAACATTACAGGGTGCCCATGAGAGATGGACTTTGCATCTGGATATTAAAGGCAGGTGATTAATGTGCTGAAGCTGCCCTGGCAGAGAGCTCCCTGCTGACCACACATCTGAGCAAGGGCTTTTTTTATGTGAAGTGTGAGATTTGCTAAAGGGAGGTGCTAGTTTCTTCAGCAGACCTCCTCACCTTGTTTCTTCAGCAGGATCTATTTACTTTCTCTTACACATGAGAATTTCTCCATGTTCACCTCATCATTCATCTGCCTTTAGATAGAAGCAAATATGAAATGGGACCAACACAAAGGCCTGAGGTTCAGCCCTGCAGCCCCTTCTGCACTGTCCTCTAGCTTTGCCATGTATGAGTTACACAGCTCGCCCTAAAATCATGACAAAAATCTCTGTGTGCCACTTCTCCGGTCTTCTCTGCGAAAGACAAGTCGCTGGAGCTGTAACAGTTTACACTGGGGAAGGTCTGTCCTCATCTATTTTTATTCACACATATGAATCACACTTCCATGCACCACAGCTAGAAATAAAATAGTAGTCCACCTCAAAGCTTTAAATTACTTAGGGCTTAATTAAGAGTATGATAGAACAGATATGAAATTTAAGATGCAGTCAGTGGGTAAATTAATGTAGACACAAGCTCATGCGTCTGCTATATACCTCAATCTGGTAGTTTCATGCAGAACAAATTTCCCACTCATTTTTCCCCCTAGACATAACATAGAGTAGTGTAATAACTATGATTACCATTATATGAAAATTAAACAATTTTGAAATTGCAGGGTTTGGAAACATGACTATCATACGTATGACAAAGAAAAATGATCTCTTTCTACATCAGTTTATCTCATACATGGATGAGAGTTGGATCTTGGCCCGCTCCAGTTGCTTCGTGACACTCTGCAGTTTTCAAGCAACTGCAGGGTTGGGGTAGGCAGGTCCCCGAGCACTCTCCTGCATCAAAGAGGCAGAAGAGTGGCTCTGTATTGATTCCTCCCAGCCTCTATAGAAAGGCCACTCCTTCAGCACAGGAATACAACATGAGTGCATTAAAACAAGAACATCAAGCTTCTTTTTAGAGAGCCCCCTTTCACTTTTAATTAGGGTGATGCTGGGTGAGTGGTCCCTCAAAAGGGGAAATGTCTTGGGAAGATGGCCAAAGCTCTCCCGTCTTATCCACGTGGGACAATCTATGAATCCTGCACACTCTTCCCAAGTTTAAGCATTCATCTGCATGGAAATGAGAGATGGAATAAGGCTGCAAATTACTTCTCATTCCAGCCATTTGATCTGGCACTTTTGTCAACAGGACTTTTGGTTGAAATTGGGCTGTTTTACAAGAGCTTTCCCTGTTGCACTTGGTTGCCTGCAATAAATGTACAGCTGGGCTAAAATGCAGCAGATTATCCAATTGCCTTGATAGCACTTTGGTTCTGCCAAAGTGTTCACTCTGTATCCCAGGTTCCCTCAGCTGATGGAGCAGTAGAGGGGACGTGCTTAGGAACAAGCTGTGCCTCTTTGCCCTAATATCAGACCAGCTTCTAATTTCTCTTTCCAGTCTCCATTCTGTCTCACCACTTACATTATCTTTGAAACGACTTCTCCATACCACTTTGGATTTTAAAAGGCAATTCATCTGCCTGAAGGATAATGAGAAGAAAACCAAACAAACAGATCGTCAAGATCATTATTTATTTTTAAGCTGCTTCCTTTCTGTAGGTTTCCCACAGTCCTGACTTTTGCTCTCTGTTGCTGTGTAGAACAGAGTTTAAGGAGAAGACCATGGATCTGAGACTAAGAAGGCTCTGTTGCTTTACACCCTATTACAACACCAAATGATGAGATCCAAAAGTTTGGCTTTAGTCCTGGTTGTGTAAGTGTCAGTGATGGCATGTGATAAGGAGGGGAAGAGAATTTCTTAAGAGTGTATTAACAAAATACAGTTTTAATTGCAATTGTGTTAACACATTTACCAAAATGGATGTTAAACAAAATAAACTCTACATTTGGCCAGAGAGCCGGACCTCATTGTAATCAAGAGCTAGAGAACAAGAACGCTATAAATTGCTTTTCAGTGACTGAGGAAGGGAATAAATCCAAAGTCCTTTTTATGGGAGAAGAAATCAGGCAACTGTACTATTTCACAGTTACAGTGTATGGTTTAGGGCTACAATTACAAATCATAATTTTTTAAGGGTGAACTCCCTGAATGGAGAAAACAGGCTGAGCGACCGCATCCCTCAGCTGCACGCTAAGGAAACGTGCCTGGACTGACAGCATCGCTACCTCAGCTGCCGTCGCTCCCCTGCATCAGCAGGTCACTGCTAATTGCAGGGCTGAGGAGCGATGCTGCGTCTCCCGTTCTGCGAGCTCAGAGCTGGGGGTCCCTCCTTCCTTCCCGCTCCCTTACGGTGTCCGGCCGGCCGAGAGCTCCTTAGACATTTGAGCCGTGCCCTTTTGCAGAAGAGAGAGGAGGTTGCTGGAGGCAGACGGGATGCTGCTCAAGGGGAGGGGGGTCACGACTTCCAGGAACTCCCACCCCTGAGGTTTACAGGGCGCCGAACGTGGGAGGCAGCAGGGCTGAAGGCAGGGGCCTTCTCCCCGCACACGGAGGCACTTGGAGCAGAGAACCAAAGGCTCACCTTGGGGCCATCCTTCACGCCTCTGAGAGAAGCTCTCAGCCCAGATCTAGAACTGACTTTTTGTCACCTGCTGAGGCTCATGCCTCGGTTCTCCATCTCATTGGAGAACCGTGTAAGGGTGGAGCGGGGAGAGCTTGGGCCCAGCCTGTGCCTTAACACGTCTCCGAGCTCTCACACGAAAAAGTGGCCGTGCCTGAGCACCGGAGCCTGTCACCCCCTCCTTGCAGAAACATTGCGTGACCAACGCAGGGCGAGCAGGCCAGCCAGGCTTACTTGCAGAGAGACCCGATGTGGGTGACACAAATAATAGTAGCTGGTGGAGTTCTAAATGTCGCTACTTTCTAATAAATGCACAGATTCAGAGCGGGTGCTGTGCTCTCGGCTGCTGCGGACAAGCTTTCCCAAAACACCGTGTGGCCTGGGGCAATGCCCGGGTCCCCGGGCACTGACTGGAGCTGGGCACCCACCAGGCTAGATCTGCACCTGGCCACCGAAGAAACCAAACCCAAGCGCTACAAGACCTTCAGACTCACACAGACGTGTGTGTAACGACAGGCAGTAACTGAAGGAGAGAGAAGTGAGGGCAGCTGGATTGCGATTTTGAATGTAGGCACTTCTCGCTGCAGGCTCCGAAATCCTGCACTGAATTGAGCCCCAGATTTCAGGGGCAGCAGCTGCATTATGCATTTTTCCTCAGAGTGTCAGCTCTCCAGCTTCTAAGAGCAGGGACATTCATCACCTACAGAACTGCTGGATTATTTATCGTTGAAGAAAATCAAGCACTCTTACTTATACATTAATTTAAAATATTAATAGGAATCTATTTGTCAGCAAAACTCTAAATGGTTATGAAATATGTGCAGTGCAGCAGATTTTACTTACAGGAACACCAAACCATACCTTAACATCTCTTTTGTTGGAATTCAGCTATAAACTCTGTGACTAAGATGTGCTTTGACTTTAACACCTCTCCAGTGGCTTGCTGCTTTTCTTTATTAAAAAGGATCCCAGCAGAGCATTTTTTCTTGTTATAGATCACTTCTTGCCCCTCAGAGTGGAATATGTGTGCTCACACTAATTTCTATATACCAGATTATTATTATTATTATTTGTGATGATCAGATCTGAACAACTTGTCCTGGCAGAATGATTTATGCATCTCATTTCAATAAGAATAGGCCTCACTTTTATTTTAAAAGAAAGATGGGATATTTTTTTTTTTAAAGAACTGAATTAAAAGAGGATTACAGAGACCTCTGAAAAAATAAAAGATGCAAACATTTTATTTATTTCCTTACATTTGCCTAATAAGATTGCCAGCACAACAACAACAGGTTTATTTTAAAGGCTAGGGGATTTTTAACACAGTTGGTATCACAGGCTTTTAATGGTAGCTATAGGCCAGAGCTGCTAGCTGGGAGGATTTGGGCAGACGGGAGGGGAATTGTGGATTTTATGGGCTGATTGGGCCACTAGGAGAAATCAAGATGCCTGCCTGGGGACAGGTCAAGACACCTTCATGGAAAGCCCTGTTCATCTTCTCATGGCCTGGCCACACAAGGAAAATCACATCAGCATAAAACCATCTCACAAGCTGGACCAATAAATCCACATTTGGGGTTGCTATCAGTGGACCTACTCCAGGTGAGGGGGACAAAACTTCTGAGAACTTCCTTAACTACACGGTTTATCAGCCCTCTCTGAATCCTCCAAGGTGCTCATCCCCAAATTAAATGGTTTCTTTTCATTACATAATACTCTCCTTTTCAAATTAAATTTTTTTTTTTTTTTTTTTTTTTTTTTTGGCATACAATGGGGCAGACAGATATAAGAGGATGAGTGGGAAGAGGACTGGGTGATCTCCATCTTCAGACTCATGCCAGATCTCATCAGAGCAGCATGCAAAGCCCTCCAGAGCTAACAATGACAGCAAAGCATTTTGCTCTACTGATTTTCATACATTTTTGGCCCTTGGGAAGGTGAAGTAATAAGTGGGCATAGAGTTTCTAGTTTTCTTCCCATGTCTGTCCATGACGCCATTACAATTATCAGTTCCTGAGTTTTCTTATTTGTAAAATGGACATAGCAGAACTTCAGTCCCTCACAAGGCTGTTGTAGGGTCCAATTCATTAAAATTTATAAGATGCATTCAAGTTTTTAGCTGAAAGTTGCTGTATGAATTGCAAAGCTTGTAACATCTGTTTCCCTACACAGCTGAATACAAACCAGAAATAAAAAAAAAATCACATATACAGGTTTCCTTGTGCTACCGTAGCCATTTTCTCTCTTCTCCTTTATTGTCCAAGCTGAAAAGTTCTAAGTAGGTATTCACAAGTGGCACATCCTTTTTGAATAAGGTGTGACTCCCCTTTGGGACCACCAGAAGAGACCTGCCTCCAGACTGTGTGGATTTCTAGCTAACAGAAGTAGCATTAACTCACTGATCAGGATTAGATCTCCAAGCTTGCTGCAGGTGATACAATACTGCTAACAAGAAGTTGAAAATCAGACTAAGCACTGAAAAAATAAAATTAAATTAAACAAGACATCCAAGTATTTTTACTCTGGCTTAAAAATAAGCAAGAGGGGCACAATGCAGTTAATTTAAATATCACAGCTGACAGACAGATGTTCAGACAGATTCCTGTAACAAGTGCCATAAAACAGGAGTAAACAAAGGTGGCTTTGTGAAAAATGCCAAAGCCAGAACAAGAAGGGACTAAAAATAATCCATTTTTTTTGGGGGGGGGGGGGGGGGGAAATTCTAACTGGTCTTCAGAATGGCTCAAAATTCACTTATATTATTGTAGGGCCAACACTGCAATTTCATGATCTTCCTAGGATCTTATAATATAACATGGATATGCAAAGTCAGACAATCTATCTCAGCTCCACCCATAAGACATGACAAATCTAGAGTTTAATGAGGTGGCTGCTAAGGCATAGTTTGTTTCATTAAACAACAACAATAAGAACAACCTCTTGTTTCAGTGTAGTCTTGGGGAGAAAGAGGAAAAAATAGGGACATGTGAATTGGTAGGCAAACCCCAAATATATGAATATCTGGAAGATAAATTTGTTACCGGCAGGCTGGTCAGAGGGATGAACTGCTTGCTCTAGCTAGGAAAGCCTGGTATCTAACAATACTCTTACATTCCAGTAACATGAAAAAAACCCCAGCCCCAAACCAGAGGAGACAGCATACAATCACTAGCAAATTTAAGTAGGGACTAGAACTCCCAGGCTCTATTGCTAGCTCTTGACTTCTCTTGGGCATGCAATTTAACCTCCCTGTGAAAGATTTTTCATAAGCACCAGAGGGATTCAGAAATGCAAGTCTCATTAATTTTCATTAGACTTGTGCAACTCCACCCCTTGGGTCCTTTGAAAATCTCTCTTCCTGTGTTTTTTAGTTGACTTCCCTGTTAAATAGGGATAATAATTACAACTGATCAACCTGTTTAAATAATACAGTTATAATATCGCTATTATCTTCATAGATTATATTCAGCACTGAAATAAATGCATCATAATAAATAATGCAGAACTTTAACATCTGTTCTGGTTAGTAAATAATTCACAAGTCAATAATTAATTTTCTAGCTGTTCATTTATAATTCATAAATATTTGCCAAATATTCAGAACCTGAAAAATTTTATCTGAACTATTATGGGAACTTTTTCCTTTTAATTATTACATATTCGCTATTTGTGTCACTTAGTTTGGCATTTAATTAACACAGTATTATTTTCTTTATCCTGACTGAGTGAAATTTTTCAAATGTTGGAAGGAAAGTCACTATCAACACTGAATCATGAATATTCACTTAGTATGACTTTTCAGTGTCCACAAAAATTCACAGTGCTTTGAGGACTCACCAGCATTTTCATGACCAGCATGATTTGTGGAGTCTATCTCAGTGTGTTTATTCATGTTACGTACATTCATACTGTTTGACTTCATCTGCCAACTTGCCTCCTTCCCAGTTGTTCCATTAGCCAGTTCTGTTTACACCCAGTGCTTACTTCAACTAATTGATGATTTGGAGTTTGATGATCAAAATTTGGGTGGGAACAGTTTTTAAACAGTACCAGTATTTACAGAAAAATATACCTTTAAAGTATTCATTCAATAATTCCCCAAGAACTTAAATGCCTTTTATAAGCCTGTCACATTAGAAAATGTGACAAAGGCATCTTTGACACATCAGACTGTGGCTGTCTCAACAAAAAAAGACCCCAAAGCTCAATCACTGCTTTTTATTCCGCAAAACATATATTGCTAAATATTGCAAATAATCATTACCATCAGTGTGCATTTGTAATGGAGCTTAGCAGTAAAATACCTGAAAGATTGAGATTATCCAACCTGAGGCACCTTCCTTGGCTGGTTAAATTGGGTAATTAGTTTCTGCATGCTATTTGGGCTACAGAAAGTAACGAGTGTGCTCTACAGGGCAATTCTGGCTGTGGGCTGAAATATTTTGAGGAAACACATCTCTCTCTTTCTCTGGTGACTACACACAGGGCCAGAGCAGCTTTGGTCTTTAATCACTTCGTGGAGAAATCAAGCCCTTAACTGCTGACTGAAGATGTTCCTGTTGTTTTAAAAGCAGGACAAATAAATATTCACTTGCTGCTTTTCCCCTTGAAAGGGATCTCTGCTTTCACCAAATGTTCCTGATTAAGCCTCTGAAATAGTCTAGAATCAAAATGGATAGCTTTAGTCTAGTTCTCCAGAGGACTCAAAATATGAAACTAATTTACATCTGGATTTAAATGCTTGTTCAGAATAACGTTCTGCATGCAGACACATCCAAGCTCATGCCTGTGTGGGCACAGGGGTAAGGGTACAGGGGTTAAAAATGGGACTGGAAGACAGGCTCGAGGCATAGCCTTCTGTCTACAGCACCGATGGCTGCATTTCTTTCACTAATTGGACCTTGATCAGATTAATCATGTATGCAGTCCTACTGAATGCAATGGGACTACTGCTGGGGACAAAAATAAAAAGCAAGTTTAAGTGCTGCAGGTGGTTAGATCGTCGATAACTAAAGCCAGAACCTTCCATACAGCAACTCAAGTAGGGAGAAGCTGCCTTCTACCCACCATTTCCACACCTATTACTTCACCAGAACCATTAGGGTTTTTATACAGTGAATATCCCTGAAACAGCAAAGTATCATTATAATGGATTTTTTGTTAAGAGTTCATAGCATCCATAAGCCTATTCACGCAGCAATGTGCAGCCATAAAGCTTTGAAGAGTGGGGTTTAGAGAGGGGAAAAGTAGCACAAAGGTAATTCAATAAGATGTTGGTCTCACAAACAGTATCAAAAGACTAACTTTTACATAGATCGTGACATTTACTTTTAAAGCTAAGAAGATTTTTCTTGTTCATCTTATTTTCATTAGGAAGCTACACTTATTATGGATTTTTTCCCACTCAGGCATAGATGAATGAGACAAAAAGCCAGATATTTAATATAATGGCCTGATACCCTGTAAATAATGCTTTGTCGATTATCCATTTGCTCTAAGTCTCTCTTTTGTTAAGCCACCATTTTTTTAGGTCATCTTTGCAGTTTAATCCAAAACAGCTCTAACAGGAACTAGCCCTTGAATACAAGCATCACCTACAGACGTAGGAAGCAGATGGCAGGTGTGTTCATTGTACTCTGCCGTGAGGATCTTCGCACCTTTTAAAAGGGATTTGGCGCAACCTAGGATAGGGTCTACTTTGTCATTAATGCTAAAATAAATTAAATTTGCATTGAAACAAGCTAAATACTCAGGAAGAGCCTATTATCGAGGCTGCCAGAGGCACTGCTGTCAGTTCTCTTATACCTTATACTGGTCTAGTTATTTGTACGCTTGTTTAGCGATGGACACATGCAGATCAGGGGGCTGGGACACCTCTCCTATGAAGAAAGGCTGGGAGAGTTGGGGTTGTTTGGCCTGGAGAACAGAAAGCTTCAGGAAGACTTTATTGTGGCCTTTCAGTACTTAAAGGGAGCATTTAAGAAAGACGGAGAAAGATTTAGCCCTGTAGTAATAGGACAAGGGGTAATGGTTTTAAACTAAAAGAGGACAGATTTCAGTTCGATATAAGGAATAAATTCTTTATGATGAGGGTGGTGAGGCAATGAAACAGGTTGCCTGGAGAAGTTGTGGATGCCCCACCCCTGGAAGTGTTCAAAGTCAGGTTGGATGGAGCTCTGAGCAGCCTGATCTAGTGAAAGATGTCCCGGCCCGTGGCAGGGGGTGTGTGGAATTATATGATCTTAACAACCCACACCCATAATTCTGTGCTTTTATGATACATATTTAATTATTCCATGTATGATGCAACAGCTTTAATAGGACAGCTTGAAAGAACACATCTGAGAATGCTCTGGTGAGTTACATCATCTACCAGGAGATTGGGCATGTCAGTATAATTCCCAAAGCATGGAAATTGAATCTGGTTGTCTGATATCCTTGGTGATCTACAGGACAGAAGATAAGGCATTGGCCGTTTTCATGGTCTCCAAATGCTGCTGGGTTTTGGGTTTTTTTCCCCCTTGAAAACTGGCTGGCAGGTAAAAAAGCTTCTAGCAGAAGAAGGTTCAAGGTTTTAATTCCCATCCAGATCTCCTGATTTTCTGTATTTCCTGAGAGAAATGTGGCTTAATCCTCTTTGGCCCCTTTAGGCAGTTCCCTGCTCAGCATGCTAGTTTTACAGAGGATCTATGATATACGCAAGCCCTCCTACTCACTGAATGGGTAACCTGCACCGTGAATTTCTCTGAGGCAGTGGACACCCAAACAATACACCCAGAAGCACAGGTGCTAAACCTGTCAGAATGGGAGGTTTATGTCATTTTATAGGGTTAGCCTTAACTGACTTCCCCGAGTTAGAGCAACATTTGAATCTCAGCCTTGTGACTAGTGTGCTACTGTCATAACCAAAGGACTATTCATCCTTGTCCTTTGCAAACTCCCTACCAACACATATAGGCTTGGGTAATAAACTACCTGGTATAACGTGAGTTTTTTAACTAGCAGAGCAGAAGAAAGTTACTTTCAGAAACAGTCCTTATGAATCATGTCCTCATTATTCTAACCACATTGGTGAGTTAAGGCTAAACAGGATGCACCTCATTAAATCCATGTTGTATCTTAAGGAGTAATCTAAGTCACAAAAATGTAACCTACTCCAAGGCCCAAAGTATGAGGACTTTTGAAAAGAATTGATGATAAATTCTGAAAGTATGTAACCACAGATAAAGATGACTATTTTGGGTAAAAGTATAGGCAGGCTGATGTTGGGAGCAAAGGAATTCATGACAGTTTGCCCAACCTCTTCCTCTCATTTCTTAAATAATGCATGATTTGAAATGAGAGCAAGTCAACATCTCATTATCTGATGTACTCTCCTCTCACAAGTCACATCAGCATGCAGATTCCCAAAGCGCTGATTCCCAAAGATGCAGCAGACTTGTCCAAGCTGTTATGAGTATCAGGAAACATTTTATACAACATGCTATAGGAAATAATTTCACACACAATGTCAAGTTCATCCTAAGCATGTTTGGTGGCAAGACTTCCTAATAAATTATAAGGCTAGAAATGCCTAAGGAAAAGGAGGCTTTGTAAGTCCTTTGCTGCAAAGGGACTAGCATTTTCCTTTCCTAAAGTTATGACATTTTGCCTGTGGATGATTTTCTTGCCAAATACTATAGACCAGTGTCAGAAGGGGAGGGGAAAAAGAGAGACTATACAATACTTTCTATTATATGCATCACATGGTATCTTTTGGTTCAGTAGACATAAACAGCTTTAAAGTTCAAGGCTAATTCAAATTGGATTTTAGAAAGACAAAGTCTTAAAACATTTGCACCAAACTAAGGGATTACACTCTTATCTTATCCTTAGAAAAGCTTTTGAAATAAATATGGTAGCTCAGATTTTAAATTGGGTCTTCAAAACCCTCTTGTCTGTAGCTGTGTCATCTGCTTGGTTGCCTATTGTCAAAAGGTAAAATGTCTTATAGAGAGAAGGATTTGCATAAATTGCTATCACCTGCTGGCCATCCCAGGTTAATGAAAGTGGGGGAAAAAAATAAATGCACGAAGCCTTTGAGCCTAATCTTTCTTGACTGTTTCTGTGCCAAAACAGATGAGCAAAATATTACTGTGGTTGTCTTCTTAATTTACAGATAATTTACAACCTGGGCCCAGTCTTGCCCCTTACCATCATTGAAATCTTTATCTCCACCTACTGAAATCAGTCATCAGAGGGTGGAGGAACCTTTTCATAGTACAGATGCTTTTAGCCTTTTGCTCTCCACATGCACCAGAAAAGATGTAGTACAGAATACTGTGGGAACAAGCTGCACTAAAAGAAAATTATCCCTTAGTGGTTTGAGTAGAGCATACACAGTGATTGGACAGATATAACACGTGAACAAAAAGTGTATTGGGCAAATGTTCATACTCTAAGTTAATTGTACAACTGGTAAAGAGGAGTTGAAAGGGCAATCTATAGCAGTCTACAGCTACCTAAGGATTACTTACAAAGGTAGCAGAGACAAACTCTTTGCAGCAGTGTTAAATGGCATACCAAGGACAACGGTCATCAGCTGTGGCCTGGGAGATGAGGATAGTCCAAAGAGGCTGTGGAATCTCCACCCCTGGTGGTTTTCAAGACTCAGGAGGACCATACCATGACTGACCTGAGAGTGTGTTGGCGAAAGGTGCAGTTTGAGCTGAAGGTTGGCCTAGACCTACCTGCTCATGTCCCTTCCAAACACCGTTTCTGTAATCCCATACAGTGCTAAGTATGAACGTTAACATGGTGCATATAACGATTTACACAAAAGATAATAAAAAGTATAGCAATTGTGAAAGCAGTAATTTTGTTCAGAGGGATAAAGAATGGTTCTGACAATTTACTATAGCATAAGGTCTTTTACCAGTCATGTCAAATGAATCGTTTTTTAGAGTGTCTGTTCTTTCCTGGTTAGACAATTCACAGGAACCTACCATTAATATTCATGGGTATTTATATTTACATGAGAAGAACAGAACAAAATAATAGACAACACTCACCTACAGGTGAGTCTCTTTTCAAAAGCAGTCTCCACACTGCACTCTATTGTCTAACAAAGTTTCCCAAGTATTTAGTCGTTCCAAAGTTCACTCTTTTTTGTGCAGGAGAAGAAAGGGGAATTTGGCTTGCTGTTGAGGACTTTTGAAGAGCTGTGAGAATGACCAAAGCATTGCCTGGATATCTCAGAGAAAAAGTCACTGCATGAGTCCGCTAGCCTATTCGGTTTTACGTGCTATAACAAATATATTTAATATATATATAAAATATAACACATATATTAAAAACCACTAAACTATGAATTATTATAATAGTGAAACCATGGATTATGCATTATATAGTTGATGTATCCATGAAAAAGGTGTTTGATGCACATCTGCATTACTGCACATGGGCAGACCAACTATACTGTATTGATACTGCTGCTCAGTTAATCCCAAATGCACCCAGCTCACTGCACATGCGATGCAATACAACAGATATATATCTTTCAGGGAAATCTCTGAGTGATCTGTAGGAGATGTATCTGACCATAAGAATGAGCATAAGAAGCAGTCTTGTTACACATGCAGTGCAAGGGATGCCCACAGAAGGTTAATCTATTCTCAGAAGTTGCTAAGTAACAGCACCCTGAGCTCAGGATCACTAATTACTCTACAGCTCATCTCCAAAGACTTTGAGTTGTGTTTTATTGGCTGAACATCACTATTTCTTGATAGTCTATTTGGGCAGTAGGGGTTGAGGGGAGAAGAGAAAGCACTGAGTTGATTTAAATCAGTGGAGAATCTGACTTGTCTCACAATTCTGAAGTTTCAATTAACATCTCAGTGAAAACTCCCTAGTCATGAGAAAACTCATTGACTTCTGGATTGGTATATACTAATATGCCAAACGTTATTCATTCCAGCTACAATAGCACTATCTCTTTAGAATGCTCAAAATTCATTAGAAGGCAGGTGAAGTAAATTTGATTTTGTCAAGCTATCACGTGAGCACAGTATTACACAGAAAATGGACTGCACTTATGTTTTGCATATCCTAGGTACATAATTTCTGTTTGCTGGAGGCTATTTTCTATCTGCCAGGGATTATTTTTTTTCCCCCTTTCCAAGAAAGAATCAATCAAGTCCCCTCCCAGCACACAGGTAAATAAATTTGTACCAGCAGTGGGATTAAGGTCAAAAACATAACCAACATTCTTCTGTAAATACCCAAGATTAAAATAAACTTATTCTTATTAATGCTGTTAGAAATCTCTCCAACATTTGAATGCTGTGACATTTGGACAGTAATAATCTTTCTGCCTCTCACCGAGATGTGCATTTTTGTCAGCAAATACTGTAATACATGGCTTTAAGTTTCAAAATGAAGTTCTAGCAAACCTTTACATACATTAAGAACAAGACCAAAGCCAAAGGGCCTGCATTTGATTCACAGAAGCCATTCTAATATTAGGGAGTAATGATGTACAAAAAGGAATATTAGCTAATTTGGTGTAAACAGAGTAGCTATTTCAAAAGCATTTCGAAACAATATAAAAGATACTAATTAATGTAAAACATAATGAACATGCAATTCCTTGTAGCGAAAAAATATTTTACAAGAGTTTAGCAAAGAGCGCATCTGTAACTGAAATACAAATCAATAGAATTTGTTGCATAACTTAGACATAGCTTTATCCTCTTCTATTCAAATTAATATATGGGTTAGCAATTTATATGCCGAGTCTCATCTCTCAGGGATTAGAAACAGCTGAGATATACTGCAACACTGAGGTTTATGATGTGAAAATGCTGACAGACTGGAATAAAATGGCACTGTTGCTACCTCAGGTGGGAAACTTGATCCGTGAGCTATTACTGGTTGGGTGTAAACGTCTGAGTTCACAGCTTCAGTCCAAAGGGTTCAAATTTGCCCAGCAGATGTTGCCTAGCCTATATCTCTTTGTTTACAATACTCTTCAAAGTAATAGCATACCTTAAGCGAGCTTCAAATCAGCTACTTCTAGAAAAGGTATGCTGTAGCAGACAGCTGAGCCTACTTAACACCTTAAAGAAGGGATTAACAGATGTACTTTCTCAAGCACTGTGTGTGAGCCTCCTTCTTTCTCCTTCACTTCTGTCTCAAGATTCGCAGCACTGTCGTCCCTGCCCTAATCTGATACCCACCGTGCCCGGTACACCTGGTTATGGCAACCAGCTCTCCCATTCAAAGGCATCCCAATAGAAAAGGACATTCTTCCTAAATACAGTTTTTTTGCTGTGGCCTTTCCCCAAACGTGGAGTGCCTAGGTTACGGAGAAGCTCACGGCTAGATCTCGGGTTAATCCCTCTGGGTGAGGGTGTCGTGGGTTTCACCTGGTAAAGCTTGTTGTCAAAGTCATTTTACAGTGCAGCATGTTCCTCTCACTGAGGAGCTCTTCTCAGTGAGTCCTGGCCATCCTGGGCAGTTGTAAAGGAAAAAACCAGCCACAGTCACTGCATTTGATTCCCACAGAGATCATTACATTTTACTGTTTCCTCAGGCCATGGCTAAATAGGGCTTGTGGTGCCTCGGGACTATAAAGCCGCATTGTTCTTTCATGGCACATCTCTGCTTCCTACAATACTTCCCCAAAGTGCAAAAAAGTTGCAAAATAAAAACTAAATATAAGGAAGTAGACTCTGAATACTGTACTAAGCATGGAATTCCCTGAGGTGTGAGGTAGTTGAAGCACCTAGCTGTCATGGTAACAGGCACGACTGCAATTAATAAAATTTAAAGTGTTCTATATGTGGAAGATGTTAGGTAGAAACCTCCACAAGCGTTTTTGTTAAAAGCCACTCCTGCCTTCCTGCTTATCCTATCCAAAAACTCACCTGATGCATCTCAGCCGGGCATCAGACTTTCTTCAGAGATTTCAAACCTTTGTGTAAAGCCACTGCCAGCCGTTCATAAACTGAATGATACTAAATTTCTCTGCCCTAAGGAACAATACCAAACACTTATAATTTGGAGAACAGAGCCTTCAGTTTTCTATAAGGTGTGCTCTTGAACACCAGGAACTAATCAAATATTGCGTAAACCTCCTTTCACCGCTTGGCTTTACAGCTGTCACATCAGCATGGCTTTCTAGCCAATGTCATGCTGCCCTGGAACTGAGAAAATCAGTGAAGGTTAAAATCACGCACATGAAGGCATTGTGTTGATCTGCACTGCCATTAATTCAAACCATTTGGGGAGACTAAAAAGCAACCCAATTATTTTCTATTTGCAATTCTAGTGTAGGGCTAATACACAGAGCAATACCTAGTATATAAGGAAATGTAAACCTGTCAGTTTACTGCTAAGTGACCCAGCTTATACAGATGTAATTAGAAAGTTATTAAACCAGAGTCCCTTTAGCCATGGCTTCAGCTGAACAGCTCTGCTACTAATACTATCCATTAAATTGCATCCATTTATAGCTCGAGCACTATCACTTTTTAATAGCATTACTCCTAACAATCAACCAGCATATGCTGTTTTGAGCGTTAATCCTTGCCTGCCATTGACCACTTATAAACACAATATAAATTAAAATTAAAAGAACCGTAGCACTATCCTTGCAGGTTGTGATTAGGACCCACACCCTCTCTTTCAGGTGTGCAGGTGCCAAGGGCCTGACCTGCTCTCCCTGATTAGTGCGTGAGAGGCAGAGGGAGCACACGGCATGGCTTCACACCTCCTTTCGAGAATCTGTGGCTAAAAGAGGGCAAAGTTTAGCAGAAACTGGCAGGGTAACCCTTACATCAAGGTACAGCTCATTTCTTTCTGGGAGAATTTTTTCCCCATACACATCCTTTCTGTGAGCAGCCCATAGGATCACAGCGGGAACCTGATTCAAAGCGCAAGTTAGAGATGGGGATTTGTGCCACGTAACCAGATACTGAGTCTCCTCTGTCTAGTCCTTGAGAAAGGTTGAATCCTGTCCCCACGAAAGATGTTCTCTTTCCACTGACCTCTCCGGACATTTCTGAAAGTCACACAGGCCCATACAAGAGTTCGTTAGATCCGCAAAAAAAATCTTCAAAATAGGTTCAACTGGAATGCAAATGAAGGCCTGTGGCAAGAAGAAAAAAAATCCCTCTTTTTTGAGTTGACCTTTTCTATTTTCATCCATACTGACTGATCTGTATTAGCATGAGAAACAGTACCGTTTCAGTTGCAGCTTTTTTTAAAATCAGGTATTTTCCTAACTCCCTGCTCTATCTGTGGGAAGGTACATTTACTAGAGATTAAATCTAGAAGCATCCAGGCTTCTGAGGTTGTACTGCATGGAATAGTTTAATTAGGTAATGGTACATCAGTATTTTTAGGAGAACTTTCATTTATTACATGGAAGTGATCATAAAAGTTGAATGAGCTCTGGAAATAACTTGTTCTTTTCTGAGACTATTCAAAACCTCATCTTTATTTTTAGATTTAAAATCTATCTTAATTTTAAACTGTATAGATATAGTGTACTTAGAACATATATAATTAGAAATGAGAAGTCTAGATTGCTCCAGATGAGGAGCTGTAAAATTTTCCTTAAGACTGACAGTTGCATTGAGTGTGGTTTACCATTGGAGACAAAATATTTCTTTATAATAAAATGGCTTGCTTCTCAAATTCTTTCAGGTACAATCATCCATCAACTGGGTCTGCTGGATCTAACCTCAATTCTAGAGATATCGAGACAAACAGAAATGGAGGAATTCTGCTCCTTTAATAGCCTCTAGTCTTTTCTCTCAGCCTTTCCTTTTGCATAGGATTGTGATATTGAACTCTAAGCCCAAAGGTTACATCAACCACACGTGACTGTACCCATAGGTCCAATGCACTGACAGTCCTGCTCTTCCCATACATCTGTGGAATTTCTTTTGCTTCACTAAATACCGTAGAAACTGTGATTCTGATCATGTAGCTTTCTATACTTATTTTTACCTGAAAGCTTGCCCATTTAGACCTAGGCATTTTTAAAATGGAAGTATGCAGCTCCTATACTGCAAAAGTATGAAGCACTAAGGTACAAAGAGAAAGTCTGTGTTCCTTAAAGGATTTTGAAGAAAAGGCCGCAAGTTCCAGTGGGTAAGGCTCCCTGGCATTACACAGTGCAAGATCTTAGAAGTAACAAATCAAAGAAGTTATGCAGTGCTAAAATACTAATAACTGCACCAGAACCATAGGTTTTGAAGCGCGAAGAAGTATTGTGCACCTTCTCATCAGAAACATTTTAATGTGTACTGAAAATATTAATGTGGAAAGAATCAGTATAGAAAAACCTCAGCATATGGATGGCTTTACTGGAGTAAGCTCTTTAACAGTGGAGAGAAGCAATCTTTAAACACAGATGCGAGCAATCTTAATCGCCCTGACCCTTGAAATAACAGCAAAACTACAGCATAGACCACAATATGTCATGATTTTAACTAAGCTGCATAAAATTCTTGCACTGTTGGCTCACCATTACGTGCTCTGGATGAGGCATGTATAAAAAACCCAAAAATTTTGTAGAAGAAAAGTCTCTTTTTCAATTTCTGTTTGTTGAATAGTGATTGCATTGGCACTGAAGATGCTAAGTGTCTTGCTGGATTAGATGTTTTATGGTTCCTCATTATAGCAGTTCACTATATATATCTAAATGTTTTATAAGAAAAGTACACAAAGGGTCCTATCCGAAGAGAACTCCTGAGCCTGCATATTACCCCATTATAATCCATATAACCAGGTCTGACCTAGTGTGGCAGCTTGCTGATATATTGCCGTAACAACTACGTATACACATTGTAATACAGTTCAGGCTATTACCAATAAAAGTCAGTTATCTGGCCTCTGACATTTATACAAGCCGTAAATATCCAGAAATAAGAAAGCTGGATCCTGCTTTCCTACTTCTTGTCTTCCTAATGATGCGGCTTTTTTCAAACTTGTTAACAATCCGGTGTCCAAGAGCTATTCAGCTCTGTGCAGTCATTGTGCACATTTCCATTTGCCTAAAATAAATGCGAAACTTTCACTGAAGTTCTTTAACAACAATTTTTCTCTCTGTGATTCTGACACTTCTGTTATACTGTCTCTATGTTGTAAAATGAAAATTCTTAGATGACCTGACACAAAATAGTCTAGTTTCAATGTTTGTATCGGGACCTGCTTCCCTCCCAGGAATCAGAGTATATAGCCAACGCTGGTACAGCAGACCAAAACACATTTTTTTTTTAATACTGCAGCTAAAATGTTGCAAAATAAAAAATAAATATACAATAAAAAAGCATTTTCTTAAATTTGACAAAGTACAAATGTAAGGTGTCTTTTAAAAAACCCAAATGTCCTCTATACTGGACACACTTTGATGTATTCTGTTTTACATTGGCTTCAGCCACTGCAACTGTCTTCCTAAGTCTGCACAGCACCCATGAAAATTTTAAATATTTCTGTTCAGCCTTGGCACAGAAGTGCCTAATAGATGCACTTGGATGGTTTAGTACATTTACTAAAACATTTTAAGTCACTTGGTTCAGATAAAATCTGTGTAAACAGAGACAAGCCTCATGTGCCATACTTAAATTGTTCAATCTCAGCAGCCTGGTCTCAGCACCAAAACTCAGACAAACATGTCCGACTATCCTGATTTAAAGAAAGAGATGGTGGGCACATGCAACTCATCCTAACTTGAGGCATGGCGTAATGAGCACTTGGAGAATTATACCTATTTTAACACTTAAATACAACCCTTGCTGCCTAACTTGATTGCCACAGTTACAAATGTGGGCTTGCAGCTGGAAACCCCATTGACCAGGCCTGGCACAGGCCACAGCCCCAAAGACAAAACTGCACTCCACGTCAATGGGGATTTACTTAAGCATAAAGGCTGTGTGTAAGGATGGTGAGCAACAACCTATTGCCCAGGTGGGGCTGACATATCTTTCCAGGTGGCCAGTCACTCTCTACCAAGGTAGGTAGAGTGGATGTCACCCCAACACAACTTTAAACTAGCAGACAAACAGGAAACAAGTACCTGTGTGAAGATCACCCTAGCAACTTGTGTTCTGCTTTGAAACCTGGTGAGGCCTTGACTGCTAGCTTCAGGCCCTAATATTTCCTCTTGCAGGTAGCCCCATTCATCTGTCCTTGTTTTTTACATCTTGTCCTGTCATCTGTGCCGTCATCCTCATGTTGTTCCTGCACTGCCTGCATTTGTTTCCCGGCCTCATACTATCTTGCTGGCAACTCCTACCAGGCTCCTGCCTTGCCCCTTGGTTTGACTCTTTCATGACTTCTCCAGTTCTTGGTTTTGTTTGTCAAGATTTGTCTTGACTTCTTCTTTCACTCTGATTAACTGAGTTTAGCCAACAGGCAGGACTAGCCATGTCCCAGTGGTAACAAACTGAATCAGACTGTAGCTTGCTGCATCTGCTTCCACCAAGTTTGAGAGCCCTGACTACTGTAAACGTATAATAAAAGAAACTTGTTGAGTCTGGGAGGCTCTACATTGCTCGGTGTCATGTTATTTATTGAATGTAACATGATGAATTTTGGGAATGGCACATCTGCTCTCCTCCACAATTTCAAGGGGAATGTTGGAGGCAAGCTGAAGGAAGAAAAATGTATCAAAGGCTATTAAACACAAAGATACCATCTGTGGTTCAGGAAGTCCCTGGACTGCAAATCACTGAAAGCTTGGGAAATACATCAGCAAAGTATCACTACACTCTGGCCCTACTCCATCCTGCTGTTGCCTGCAGTTGGACGCAGACTTACACAGTCCAAGAAAGATGTTTTTATATTCTCAGGTAGCCAGGGGAAAATCATCATGAACATTTATAATCAACTGTATTGGGGGGGGTGGGGGGGGTGGGGGATGTGGAAACCTGAAGATGGGACTCCTACCATCTGCTTAGTAGAGCCACTGCTTCAAGTACCTCTGTAATTGCCTGCATGCCAAAGAACTGACTGATGGCACCAATGGACATCTTCCAGAACAGCAATATTCCTGTATGAGTGTCTCCCCATAAAGTTTAAGGTAGTGCCTTTCCAGATGACCTGCCTTCTAGTCAGAGGGAAGATGATGGCGGTGGGAAGAGGGACGTAAGCCCAAGCCCTCTGTGAGAGGGAAGACAATAGGGAACCCGCAGAGCCCGCTGAGGTAACTGAAGGGGGGAGAAAAGGGGACAGCCAGAGTGAAACACTCCCCCCCCTCCCCCCCCCCCCCGCAGCCAACAGCATAGTTGTCTCTTGTATGGGTTAGAGACACCACAGGGCAAGCAGTGCCCCAGGCATGGAGGGAAAGCTGCAGTTTTAAGGCCTCCATAAGCAGAAGAGTCCTGAAAGAACAGTCCCTGAGTTGGGCCATGAGCTTGGATGACAGATGCCCCAACAGAGATGAACAGAGATGTCACTCCTTGAAGCCCCCCTAACGGGGGGTGCAGAATTAAATAATGTGTTGTGGAGACTTGCTAAAAGGCTAAAGAAGATTGCTCCATTTCTGAACAGCCTGTGAAATACAGAGCTGGACTGTGCACTGATGTAGCGGTGGAGGCTGTTTCAGCATGTAGCAAAGAAGGACAAGATCAGACAGGATTTGAGCTGGGGTAGCACAAACCCTGAGCCCTAATCCTGTTGTTTCTGAAAGCAGATGTGTTTCTTTCACGCTCTAAATGTGCTCGCTCCTCAGTTCGGGCCCCAAGTACCGAGGAAGGGAGCGTGCCGGGGGACCCAGACACGTGGGCACGAGGTGCTGGCTGCAGGTGAGGAGGCACCGTGGCACGGGCAACTGACACGTATCCCAGCCTAGAGCTGTCTGGGGATAACCCGAACATCTGGCAAGTCTATCTGCAGCAATGTTCTACACCATTTGTCCAAGATACTCTCTTTTCTCCCTCCGCATGACTCCATGCAGTGACCTAGTGGACCCGTAGGAAGAGTCCAGCTCCAATACAATTAGCGCTAACATCAGAAAATGTCTCCCCATCACACAACTCCATATAGCCAGGGCACAGCTTGAACGCATTTATTCTGTGCAAAGCTTATGAAGAATTTGCATTAGAAAACAGAGATAAATGGAAATTTTGGCTTTCACTGCTGTTTTCAAAGCAAATGTCACCCTAAGAGCTATTTACCTATTATCTAGATTCTGTTGTTGATAAAGCTAGCTTCGCAATATGAATTTTTAAAATTTATTTTAAAGCAATATTAGGAAATGCATTTTGCACCATGTAATTATATTAATAAATAAATTTGTTTGATGTTAAATATTTATTCTTCTCTCACTGTAATCATACTTTTGATGCTGCATACATTTAGAAAGAAAAAAAATGCATTTTCAAATGTCTTCAACCTGGTTTTATGATTATTTGTTAATCACAATCCATTAAAACCTTAAGGTTTTGAGTGGAGGGTTTCAGGTTCTTTTTTTTTGAATGGTCTGTTTTGCTTTGGTTGCCACAGTGAAAAGAAAAAAGTAATTTGGGTTTAGCATGTAGAATTTAACTAAGCTTTATTTATTTTATTGTCAGAAGTAATAATAGGGAGTAATTTAAGTACTTTGAAGATGTGCATTTAGTGGTCTTTGAAGCATAATCCCATTAAGATTAATAATGAATTACATCTGAGAAAGACTATGTCCCTTAATGCTAATGTCTTTTGCAAGGTGGATAAATCGCTCAATTTAACAGCAAAGATGAATGTGCAGAGGAGCTGTAGCTGCACTGGCTTATTTGATGATGGGAGGTTCTAATTTTGGTGGTTTTTTTGTTTTATGTTGTTTCTGTCTAGAAGACCTAGAGACTCATGGTCATTGAAAACATTTGAGTAAAGCCATACCCAGGGATGACCAGCTCCCTCGAATAATCACCATCCACTTCTCATGACTGCAAACCTCACTGATAATAGTTCCACTATGGCCGAAGACTTCAGTTTTCCCAGCAGGTCTTGGTCATGGTGTGCACAGAAAGCCTGAAGCGGCCAAGGTGGGCTGAAGGGCTAAACGATGAAGAGAATGTAGATGGCCTAGTTCTAATTTGGCTCAATAAACTGTGCTCCTTCAGTGTCCCATGTGGTCTTTCACAAAAACCAGCACTCAGGATACCAACTTCGAACTTCACTCAGTGGTGCTGCAGTGTTCCAGAGGGGAGAGATTTTGCTTCTTTGCCTGGAATGGCAACATTTTTTGCGGTGTGCATAGCTATGAAGTAAAAGGTAGGTAGGTATAAAGCGTGGCCTGGCTCTTTTAAGAGCAAGAGGGATGCACCCAAGGACTGAAACAGAGCCTGCAAAGTAAAGAGCTAAGTTATGGCTCACACTAGGCAGACCATACCGAGGAAGAAGCAATCTCCTTACAGCCCAATCTCCTTACAGCCCCCTTTCAGGTCCAGCCTTGCAGCAGAGATCTGACGGGACACATCTGTCTTCTCACTCTGGTAGGGTAAACATCACTGGCAGGACACCAGGCAGAACCTCCTCCTGCACCCTGCTATTACATGTGTGTTAGTCAGCTAAGTCTTCATCCTGCTTAATTTATAAGAGCTAAAGAGATCACATTACAGACTGGTAAAACCACAAAATCAGTACTGCTTTGCCCAACAAATAATGGTCTATGTCACTTCTGGTTACAATCGGTTCAAGGGGGCAACAAACCTCACAGTATACTCAGCCTTCAAAGCACCTATTAAAAATACATTTTTATGTTGTAATTGCTTACTAAGATAGATGAATTGATTTCTTTCCCTCACATCTGAGAAGCAATTGCACAGACTTATATTCAGAAGAATGCACATAATATACTTGAAAAACTAAGCATGAAGAATCAGTTTAGATTTCACTGAGTGTGAATTTGGGGAGAAAAATTATCCTTCCACCTTCTCACTACTAATGCAGTAGAGTTTATTTTTGAATGAAGGCAATATGAGTTTAAATTAAATGTCAAATATAATTTAACATTAAAGCATGAAGTGGCTGAGCGTGTGCGTGTCAAAACTAGCAGCTCTTCTGAGTGGTTAATTGCTATCTACAAAATAATAACCTATAAAAAGATCTCTCATTTTCAGTAGTAAGGCTTAAATTTACTGTACTGGAATAATTCTAACAAAATAGAGCTTAGAAGCCTTTTTAGTCACCCATGCCACATGAAGACACACAATGCCAAATAAAAACATCTGCAATCTGGCTGCCTACTTCTCTGGGAGATGTCTAGACTCCTTTTATAATCAGCAAAGAGAAATAGACACTTCTAGGCTGCAGTTCATCTTGTCCTAAACTAGATATCTAAAATAGTCCAGAAGAATCACAGCTGAAAAGTGCCTATTTCTCTCCACTGAGTGTAAAGGAAGCCAGGAGTGATTAATTCAGAGGCAGAAAGCTACAAGGCAATGTGTAGTTTTGATCATTTTCTGCCAACAGGATCAACTGAACAATGCCGCAATTATATATTTTTTTTTTCACTGACACCTGATAGGTAACTACAATTAGCGTTTGCAAGTGGCTATTTTATGCAACATGCTGCCCACTTCAGAAAGTAGTGAAATCCTTGCCAAAAGAAATTCCAAGTCTGAGATTTTTAGCTCTGGGGCTGAACTCTGGAAAGACATTACAACAATCAAACCAGCTAAAATTGAGCAAAACCATCCCAATGGACCTAACCTTCCGTGCATTTGTACACCTGCTTAGTTCTAGCCATACAAATAGTCCCATAGGGCAGATCTAGATGACTTTTTAAATAAGTTGTTGGCTACCAGCGGGCAAAGGTCTGTATGCTGTAGTACAATGGACTGGCTGGAAATCTCTGCTAAACCAGCTGAGTTCTACTTGAAGGAAGGGCCAGTTTCAATAGGGGAAAACAAAACAGAGAGGACACCACGTGCTTTTTATATTGGTATACCTCCTTCTCCAGGTTCAGTTATGACTTAATTTTCTTTCTTTTTTTTTTTTTGGTGGTGGTATTCCTAAATGTGTAACAGCATAAATAATACAGAAAATCTGACTCAAATTCATTAGGAACAGCGAGACAAAATCCTGATATGTGTGAAGTTAACGGCAAAGCTATCACTGACTTAAATTGATTCGCAACTTCAATCCTTCAGCATTTACAACAACTAAAAATCTAAGGTGGTTTCCAGAATATGAAATAACAATATGTCACTGTAATGTCTCTATACAACTACTTCTGCTAGAAGAAGGAAAAGATTTGAGATAAGAGAAAACAAGAAATCAGTTTTGTAAAGGCATTATCATTGGGGTTGATGAATATAAAACCAATAAACCATAAATTTCATCATGATTTCTTGTTTGTTTTCAATGTTACATTTCAGAAGCATAATACAGTTATCCAATTTCTGTGGGGTCACAGGAACTTGCCATGTTCGTTTGGGCATATCCACTGATACAGAAGTTTTGATATAAAAGTTCACAAGGGTCATGTAAGTCACATGATGAAAAGCGTTAGAAAGTTAAATTAATAGACTAATCTGAACATTGAAATGTACCTTCAACAGTAAGAATTACTACATAATCAGAAAAGCATTGAGTTAGATTTCTAAATGCTAGCTATAATATGGAGTGAGTGATATGGATGAAAGAAACGGAGGGTAAAGAGCCTGGAATCACAACGGAAGGAGCAAGCAATTCCTATCCAAACCTTTCTACCCAAACAGATGCATCTGAGCCCTACGGAGCTGCTTTTTTACTTTAAGATGAAAAACATTGAAAGGTAAGCAAGGCTTAAGTCTCATTGAAAGTTACTGTTTTGTTGTTCTATGTCCAAAGTCAGCGCTGAGAGCGGGCAAGCAGCCTGATACGGGACGTGGCCAGAGACGGCTCGTGGCTCTGGTAACGCAGCCACACTCTGCACGGCCATTGCCAACTGTGCAAATCTGCAGGAGGGTTTTACACCGCGGCACGAGCCTTGGGCACAGTGCTGACATCCTAGACTGCCTGCCAGCTTGGCCACCACTTGCCCTCCCTGCGGATCGTCGGGTGCCAGCCATGAGCTGTTTTGAGTGGCTCCCAGCTCCTTCTGCCTGCTGTGTCTCAGAAGAGGTGCTGCCGTGTTGGCAACGGCATCGCGGCACCGTCGGAGCAGCCCTGAACTACCTCGTTTGCGGCAGCGGGAGCACGGGTCTTCGTTTGCCAAAGCAACAGTCACTCTTTGTGGCTGGGGAGGTGACCATGGGGGAGGTTCCTCACCCCAGTGATCTCTGACTGATAAAGATAGTGAGGATCAGAGTGTTTTTCAAGCCCTAGCACAGTGTGCACAGGACGCACCTCCTCTGCTACCATCCCTCCCCTTGGCATACCATGGCCAAGCACAGAGGGGCTTAGGGTTATTTCATGCTCTCAGCTGAGGCCTAAGGTACGGAATGTTGGTGTATTCCTGGCTTCCAGTTGGGCTACTGGTAGGAGCTCGCTGATGTGGCTCCTCCTCCACACGTAGCTTGCGAAGCCTTTTACAACCTCAGTGCCTTTCCTGCACTGTGACTTCTGCCTCGCCTCTGCTGTCCTGGCTCACTAAGGCGCACAAGGACTATCATCTGCCCTGTCAATAGGCACGGGTCCACACCACAGAAAGCAGAAGGCCGTGATAACCATATCTTCCTCATTTCAGAGGTATCCCATGCGTTGATGTGCAACTACTCTTGCCAGCCCAAGACAGAAAAAGCCAAAGAAAGACTGGTGCTTTGCTGCACTGGGTAGAAAAAAACACCTATTCAGATTGCTGAAAAAGATAGTGTAACATCCAGGGGTTGCTGTAGCACTATGTGGAGTGACTTGCATTGAACGAGGGGTGAGAACATCCTTGTACAGCGACTCCAGTGATTGCATTGTGAGAACAGAAAGTGGGTTAGAAGAAAAGGCCCGTGTGGAAACAGCAGCAGACGCAGTAAAACTCTGGCGTGGGCAAATGTTACTTAATCTGGCATAAAGTCTGCTGACATCGGTTCAGTCGGGAATATTACCTATTTACTTGTTAGCGATTCTGAACTGGTGCAGTGTGGTGCAGAGAAGTCACCGATTTGTGTCACCCGGTTGCTCCTTTTTCAGCAAAGCACCAAGAGCCCTCTTGCTACTGTCCAGCTACAGCCTTTGGTTCTTAGGCTCCTGTAGAGACCTAGAGGTCTCTACATCTGCTACCTAAAGTTTGGTAACCTGCTCCCATCAGTGCCATGATGCTTCATTAACGTAATCCATTCACCAGCAGCTCTGCCTTCAGTATATTTGAAGTCATAAGGAATGTTTTAAAATAAGAAATAATCACTTTGCCCTCCAAGAGAGGGTCTGAATACCTTATAATACTGACCATCATATTACAAATTCACCCGCAGTGTTTGTTGTATGGTCTCCTATTCTTCTGCAAGCTAAACTCCATCAAAAATAATTAAGAACTTTCTCTGAAACCTCAAGATTTGCTGATTTAGCAGAAAAGATGGGTTGTAACAGATGAACTCTGGCAAATTTTGCTGAGGTGGTTTAGATGTTACTGCTCTCAGTTATTTTTCCCATTCTTCTGCCAAAGTTACTGCCCCTGGACAGAAGGGCAAACTAAAATGTGGGTCCGTATCTCACAGAGCCCCTTCAAACTGCTGAGATATCAGTCTGCAAAGTGATGCCCTTGAAGCACAGGTGTCCAGTCTTTTTTTGTTGACCCTGATACAGGGCAGAGTTGAAAGAAACATCTCCATCAAAAGCCTTAAAAACAAAAGATGGGAAAACAAAAATGTATCAAAACTACCTCAGTTTTCTCTCCCACTTGTTCTCTCGATGAATTCAAGTCACATCCTTGTTTCTCTACAGCTGTCCTGTCTCTGTTAGCTGCTAATTTTAGCCAGGGTTCTCCATTACAGGGCAAGATGAAAAGGAAGTTATGAAAGGATGTGAGCCATAGCTTTCCTAAACCTTTTATATTTTCTAAGTTCCTCAGTCAGCTCCCAAATGCCTTTTCTGGTTCTATCACAATTCCAGCACACAGAATGGAAACACAAAGTGCCAAACAGATGCAGCTATTTGTAAGAAAAAGCCGAAAGCTTCTGTCCTCTCTCAATGATCTCTGACTTTCAGAATCTTGCCTGAACATTCATCAAATATTCCCTTTGTCTGTTGTCAACCCTCTTAAATACATAAAGAACTCATTCATGAATGTATAAACTTTTGTCAGTCTCTAAAGTAAACGGAGTTTTCTTTTAAAATGCTTTAAATCAAAATCGCTCCGTGCATGGTGCTCTGTACTGTTATCCTCCTTTCTTCAGAGAGTGTGTCTGCTTTTGATCCTTTATTCCAGACTTCTCCCCAGCACTGATTTCTCTGTCAATTTGGGAGCTGTGCCCTGTGTTAATGTTTAGACAGCGTATTTTGATGTTTTTCCTGTCTCATTTTTTAAAAATATCTCTCTTAAAATTGGTGCTGATAAAGGTTAAAGACGCTCAAGGATAATGTAATTGAGGCTTTTGTTCTTCCTCTCCACTCCCCATGATTATGTGAAAAAATAGTCAAGTAACTGTTGATGAGCCAGAAATTCCATTTGAGTTACATCAAGCTCTGCGCCTGCACAGGTAACAGACTTTGGTCTATCCTACTACAGAATAAGGGCCCAAACTCACCAAGGACTAAAGACTGTAGTCCAGGAAAAAGTTCTTCTTCAGGAAGCAGGAATCCATCTCTCCATTTCCTGCTTGGAACTCCCCTGTCCCTCATATTGCGTGCTGAGGGAATTATGATCTTGCTTTAATAAGCCATTTCTTCATGCTGTACAAGGAGACCACCACTTAGGATTCAGGAGTTGTGTCATCTCTTCCCAAACAACATTCAATCTTCTTTGGACACTGCTTCATGTATATACCTTTCTCTAATGGTTAAATTGTCTTTATTAATCTAGGGAAAAGAGTGGCAACCAGGCGGCAGGGGCTGAGTCAACTCTAAGACAGAATGTAGCCGAAAGAGCAAAGAAAACCTCCTCTGGTGTATGCATGTGTGGGGTGTGTGTGTATAGATATATTTTTTTCTTTTTTAATAAACTTTTGGATTACACTCACTTTCAGAGACAGAGAAGTTAAGAAGCAATGGAGAACTCTGAGGTAGAGTAATTGGAAATGTGTCCTTCTGCAGCTCCTATTCACTGCTGGTGTTCAGCAATAAAAAGAGAATTGCAACCATGAATCACAAACACTACAGTGCTGTCTTAATACTGCCTTTCAAGAAGTGAAGAGACAAATACCACTTAGTCAAGGAGAAGCCCTCATATATCTGATACACCTCCAAATGCTCTGTGATTAATCTTTTTTCTTAAAAACAAACAAAACAAAACAAATACTAGTTGAACAAAAAAATTCCCACATCCGACAATCTAGATTTCTAAAGCTTTGATGGAATGAGGCCATTGGTGAGCAACAGTAGAACTTTACATAGAAAAAACCCCAAACACTTTACTAAAGCTATCAAAAGAGCTATTCTTTTAGGTAGTTTTGGAGTAAATAAAACAACACTTACTCCTTTAAGTGATTTGTTTGCATTAAATGATTCATTTGCATTTATTTGTCTAATCCCAGAGAGGTTATTGTGCTGCAGCATACTCACACATTCAATCGGGCTATTCTATAAAGCCAAGTGCTGTGGCTTCTAAAGTGGGAGCGTGGATGCTGGATTTCAGGCAGAGTTGGAATCAACTACGTAAATTGAAAGAGTTTGCTATTCTGTATTGTCCGTATCACGCTCTCTTGTTGAAACAACATCAACCTTTCAGCAGTGGGAAGCGGGCGGCCTGGGGAGCAGGAGGGATTCCTGACATGCCGTGTGGCCCTTTGGGAATCACTGTGAGATGTGTTTGCAAAAGCATGGGTGGCTGCCACTGTTCTCGCTGTGAGCAATTTTGAACAGCTTCCATAAGCCTCTTCAGGATTATGGTCCCGTAGTGCTTAACTGGGAGGCAGTGAGAGTTTCAAGCGCAGATCCCTCCCCAAAGTCATGTGCGCGCTTCGTACTTCAGGGTGGGACTTGGGTTTTTGGTTAGGCTGGCTTTCGCTGCCACTTCTGCCTAAATGCTCTTGCTGCTTCTCTTGCCCCATCATCAGCCCTCATCTGGATCAGGGAGCTGAACTGGTAAAAGACTATAAAAAATATGAAGTGAACAGATTTTTGCCCATTTAGCACCGTGAACTGGTTCACCATGACTGATCGCGGGCTTAGTGCAAGAAAGAAAATGGAAGGACATGGCTGGGGTAGGACAGAAAAAAGTTTTTACAGTGGTTTAACTATATTGTTAAACCACACCCTCAGTTTATCCATGTCTCTCTATCTCTCTATCAATCCTTCCCCATGTACAATGCTTTAGGAGCTGCGGTTGAAAAAGACACTTACGTAAGCGCTAATGCAATCTGAATAAATGGTGGCATTTAGGCAGGGGCAATGGGGGGGGGGGTGTGTGTGTGAGAGAGCCATTACATAATGTAATTGGAGATTTATCCACCAAAGCTTTACATTTTGAGTGGGACAAACTGGATGTCCCAGAAACCAGCACTTAAACAAACACTGAATTTGTAAACCCATTCAGAATTTGTAAAAGTATTGTTGTTTTATTACTGTTATTTATCTTGATCGCGTTTGTTCTGCTTAAAAGAAATAAAACACAGGCGCTCTTTGCTTTAATTACTGGGCCTATTCTTTAGTAAACAATGAAAAGTGATTAGAGATGTTTTTTGGCATGCACAGTCCAAAACCACCTAGTGAGAGTTCAAAGAACAAAGCAAATGCTTATTGGAAGAAATTACTCAGCTAACTAAACTTGTATATCTTTGAGTCAGACATTTTTTCAGCATCTTTACCCCATTTATCAATGCACAATTACTGTCACTATTGTGTTGTGTCATTAGGCGTAAGGTTACAAGTGCCAGTCAGAATAAAAAAATTGCAGTAATGTTGGCATAATTTTTCATTATCATCTTCATTAACCACAGCTAGTGGGAGTAAGAGTTTATCCTTGCTGTTGTCATTGTCATGACAACGCTTCCAAAGCTTGTCTGCCGAGAGTTCACCAGATACAAAAAACTGAATGTCCTCATTATTCCGCTTCTTACACTCTCACCCATGCCAAGGGTGATCCAAGATGCACAGGGCCCTTGATTTATCCCCTGTGATTTCTCTTGACAGCCTGGTATGGTGTCTCAGCTTAAGGCAATCGGTCTGATTTCACAGTTTAATTACTGCTAATCTGAAGGAGCGTGGCCAATGCTAATGAGCCAGCAGCAATCAAAGCAATAATGGCTAAACTCGCCCTGTTTCATTCTTCTCTTTTTATTAAAACACCCCTGCCCTGAAATAAGCAAGTAATTTCTCCTTCTCTGCACAACTGCATTGAGAGAACAGACGAGCCTCATGTACAAGTTGGTGTTATTTCAGAAGCAGACTGTAAGATGCCTTTGTATTTTGCACTTACACCCCTGTTTAATGTTAGTTTCCAAACAGCTTTGATTCAAGAAAAGAATCAATAATTGGAGAAGACTCATTAGCAGATCACTGCAGAACATCCACGGTGGCACACCGGGGCCAAATTTGGGATGGAGGCCTCCTTGACTTTTGCAGCTGGACATCACCGAATTAGGCAGCAAATGAAAATATCTATGACAGCACTGCAAAAGAGAACGTAGACTATTCAGAAAGGGTTTTATTGTAAAAGGAATTAATTATAAAACTGGATAGCAATCTACCCTGCAAAATCACCAGTGCCCTTAGTGAACATCACCCAACAGCTGTGACTTGCACATCCTCCTTTTTCTTGAGCTTCTCTCCTATTGTTAAAATAGATGAAGAAAAGCATAGAAAAAATTCTTCAGCACCAATTTCTCTCAGTCACACCAGCCCAAACACCAGGAATAACTCCAGGAAAAGAAAAAGAATTGGGCCCCTTATCTGCCTTTCTGTACACCCATTACGAGTGTACACTGAATTAGAGTTCCTTCAGATAAATTTTTGTTGGCCTTTTTCTTCCCCAGAGCAGAGCCTCTATTTAAAATATTTACTGTGATGATTTGATTAACGTACAGAATCTTTTACACTCTAATAAGTGTCCAAAAAGAAAGTAACTTATTAGAAGCAAAAGCCCCATCAGTGTAAATCCTAGATATTTCAGCAATCTTCATACAGCTATTTCATGTTTACTCCAGTAAGCCATAAGCAGAATCTGGCCCATTTCAAATTAAGCAGAAAAAAATTGTGTTTCAGTGTTACTGTGTGTGATTTATGATATATAAATAGAAGGTTAGGCAACATTTTGCTTGTTAAATGACATGGGAGGAAGAATGATAGAGAAATCAGCCATAAATAAGAGGTTTTAGAGCAAATTTTGAAGCATGTGAACTGCTTGTCTTGTGCTTGTCTCAAGTTTATCTGTCATTACTTCAAATTTGGTGTTGCTCAGTTAACCTGAAGGAAAATAGCTTTTTAAGAATTTTGTGGGCACCTAGAAATACCTGACCAGAGTGGAAAATCACATCTTCTTTGCAGATAAAGGTGTTTAATAAACCAGTAAATCTTAGAATGTACCATTTGCTTTTTACAGCAGTGTCATTTAAATGTGTAGTATAGCAAGACAGTGACACTTTATAGGATTAAGTCTATTATAAATCATATTATCTCATCCATTCATTAAAAAGCTGTTCTATCAGTGATTGTTTCACATTCACAATGTTGTATTTAAAAATAGAGAAGTCCAGACTGCAATGCTATAGAGATCGGTTATTTTGCAGTGTTTTTAAACCTATTTTACCTACTTTTTTTTTACTCTATCTCAGTACGAGAAAAATAATGCTATGGGTACTCACAAACTATGACTATTTCCATAAGATATGTGTGAGAGAGAAAGAGTGTCACAAGAGGGGAACATCATTCTAATAATATTTTGTACTTCATCATAGCACTGTCAGAAGATGCCAAGGGAGACTCCAAGTCATTTTAAAGAACCACTTCATTTACAGGGAAGGAGTTCACTCCTAATTAAGTTGGAAAGCCTCTGGGGCTTTCTCCAGCCTTTGCAATTCTGATTTCCTTGGAGAACTCCTGGTAAATCTAAGAGATCCAGAGATTTCAAAGTGATTAAGACCCTATTGACACAGACATTAAAATGGCACTAGTCAAACTATGCCATAAACCTTACACAAAAAATCCCTGTCCACAACAGTCTCAGGTAAACTGAACCAGAAGTCTGTCAGTAACGACAGAAGTATGGCATAACTATCAAGCACAAATAATAACAAGGAAAAGAAGAAGAAAAAACCCAAGGTTTAAGATCTCGCTTGTCTCCAGTAGTACACCTCCTTGATATTTATCTGCTTTAGCTGGCTAAGGAACTGGGAAATCTTGGTGTAAAGTGAAAAAAAACAACCATGTGTGGAGCAAGGAACTGCATGTATGAAAGAGTTACAGTTCCCTTATCTTCTAACTTAGAATGTTAGAAGGCAAGAATGTAATCTGGTGCCACCAAACCAATACGGTATAGCTACGTGGAAGATCTGAAGCCCTGTAAACAAAACTGGCATTTCCACATAAGGCTAAATTCTCTGATTTGGTTCACTGGAAAATTCCACAAACTCTATCAGTACAGCAGGCGGAAGAGAAGGAAGGAAGGTGGCACAGTCCTTATTTACATGGTTACAATAATAATAATAATAATAATAATAATAAAAAAGAATGTATATACAACTATAAGATGAGAATCAAATGATCCGAATTCCACTTAAACCCCTATATTATCTCATTCTGAGCTAAACTGATTATGTCTAATGTAGCAGTGGGTTGTCCATATAGATGCACCCCAACATAGAAGGCAAGGAAATACCCACTCTCATTTGTAGTTCTGACTTGGTTCTCCCCTTTTATTGAATATCCATCAGAAAGTCTAGGTTGATAAGTTGTCAGTCAAGAATAAGTAGCCGACCTGGGGACTTTGGCAAAATTGAGGCCTTGTAAATTTGGGTCAAAAAGAGCAAGCTGCAATGAAAAGCTGCAATAGAGCAGGGAACTAATTTTATGTCATTCTGAATAATGGAAAGTATCACAGCCATTGAATTATCCTTCTCTTCCCATAAACCGGAATTGCTAGCACAAGTGTAAAGCCTTTTTGTCATTGAAGTGATACAGGCATCAAGTAAAAGATGTCATTAACAAATGTAGGGTATTTTAGTAAAGTGTGGTGTGATGGACGCTGTGACAAAAGAAACACATGATGAGCAAAGACTTCTAAAATATAATGCAGGGACACATTATTCACATGGAGGCAATGCAAATCAAAGAACAGACTGTCAAGAAATCTGAGTCGATTTCCTTCTGGATGTTGTGAATTTGGAGTTTTGGTTAGCTGTGGATCTGGCATCCTGCATGGTACTCTCCCCTAAAAAAGGAATTTCTCAGATAATAATCTACCAAGTGGCCAGACCCAGTACTGCTGAGACTGCACTTCTTACACAGTTTGAACTGGCTCAGTTTTTAAGTTATAATAAAGCAATTGCCTTCCATTATTCTAAAATAATATTGCTGCTGAGTTTTTTGCAAGACAGGAGTGAGACAGCAGTAGCAGGTCACTGCTATGGAAAGAAGGGATCTGAGGAATCACACAGAAGAACTGAAAAAGAAGGCATTTGAAGTGAACAGAGAGAGAAAACCAAATGAATAAAAGTGGAGAGAGCTTCAAACAAAAACAAACGTCAGAGGCAAGGGAAAATAAAAGAAAGCAAACTTGGTTTGTTTAGCAACCAAGACTAATTCCCCTTCCTGTTAGAAAAGACCTTCATAGATCAAAGTATTAGAGTGCTCTGAATTCCACTTGGGCAACCAGCAATATCCTGATTAGATTTGTATTTAAACAGAATTCTCATACATTTCAATTATCAGAATCATTGGAGCCAAGTGCTCTTTCAAGTTATACCTAAATTATCCATTCTCTAACAGAAAGTGAAAAGGCATACAATATTGATACCAAACATTGTTCTGTAGAGCCTTATATTCTTTTAGCAGTCATAAGCATAAATGGAAACATTCTGTATTCATACAGTTCCACTGGTAAGCTGAAAACTTACTACAGCAAACAAAAGCAAGCATATTCTTGAGTTTTAATTGCCTTAATATTCAAAGAATAATCTTTCAGCCTAGTCTTCAGAATTGTTCTTCAGAACAATTACTTCTGTGTGCTCAAAAACAACAAAAAAAGAAAAGATACTACAAAAGGTACTAATTTTCATATATTGGTTCTCCCCTTTTATTGTGCACCTTCTAAAAACAAGTGCCCTTGATGGCATGCCATTTGAAGGTGCAAAGCCAGATGTACTCCAAACGTCTCTTTAAATGGTGATATGTGATCGATTGATTTGCACATTTGAATATCCCTAGTACTGAACAGGAATCTAAATATCTGTTGAAACAGCCCTGGAAGATAAGCATATTCACTGCTACTGAAAAACAGCTTAATGGGTAATACCACCCAAACACAATAAAGAGGCATGAAAGGTATCCCTATAAGAGGTCTGGGTGTCAGTGGGAATTCTAGCCGTTATTTAAATGCACAAGAACATATATAGGGACAAAACATTTATTATTCACTTAAAACTCATCAAACCATGAATTCTGCAAATAACTGCTTCTCAGATTTAACACATACATTTTGAATCCAGGATTTAAAAATTACAAAGACCATTATATTTTATTTTTTTTTGGTAACGTGTTTCCATTTTTAGGGTAATATCACCACTACTTAAAAGCAATGATTTTCTGATCTCCTGCTTTGGTTTTCTTACAGTAGCGTATGAGGTTTAATGTCTCAACTTTTATTTGTTGCTATTCAGTAGACCTTAGGGGTTATGCTGTTACTATGTCTTAGGCTGTCTGTAAAATTATCAAGTGTGTGCAGGATAATGGGGAGAATTCATCAACACAGGAGATTTTCAGTGAATAATCTTCAGATTCAGAGAACCTCCTCCCTCCTCCTACCGTCCAGAATTTTACTGCTGAAAGAGATGACTGAATCACAATACAGCAAAACAAATTTCAGCAGTGCTTGTTCCTGTTGTGGACCTTTGACCACTTTGTGACTGCTTTGACGCCAAGAGCAGCCTCTTTGCCCTCGCTGCATTTTCTCACAGGGTCCTTCCACAGTATCTGCACAACATTCTACTTCTACTCCCAGACACTTCCCTTATTATAGCAATTTTCTCCAAAGGATGACACTATCTCATCTGCAAGAAACAATAGAAAGCAAAGATGTTTAAGAATGCCACGGTCATCTGGATATATCCTTCTCATGTGTCTCTCCCTCAATGTTGTCTGAGTCGCAGTTTCTGCGTTGTACTAAATGCAGCTACCTGGTCACGAGGTCAGCTTTTCCCCTATCTTACAAGAGACCTGATGTATCTTTGAAACCCTAAAAATAACAACACACTGTAATAATAATAATTCAAGAACAAAGACTGCTTGTAACTTTTGCCTTATCTTGATGAAATTACAAGTGAAACAAATCTACTCTTTCTCTCTAATACACCACCACCACCACCATATATGAATTAGGGTTTTTTTTTTGTTTGATAGTTTAACTACTTTTAGAAAAATGTTAGGTGTACACCTGCTGTTTCCAGTGAATAACTTCTTTAGAAGGTAGGATGACCCTACTCGCATTCACAGCTCTCTCGCACTGAAAAATAAACAAGAATTGCAGTATGAATTTACGAGTCAGATTCAGGTCTTATTTCAAGAAGGTGAAATGTCTGGGCTGGAAAATTTAGATGTAATTCATATGTACAGTGGATAAAAAAGCATTGGTCTGAAAAACATATAAAAATTTAGAAGTGGCATAAAAATGGCAGATTGCCAATCTGTCCTATCTTCTGTCTATGGAAATTATAATTTTATTTCTTCAAAGAGCTAGCTCATTTTACTAGCCCATATGCCTAAGTGACACTGTTTTTAGCAATTAGTTTAGATATTTATACCACACGGGATTGTGTGTCCTCTTGGGATCCTGTCAAAGCTGGCCTAAGTGTCTGTTACCCACTTCTACCTCACTAGGTAAAATTCCAGAGTCAGGACCTCACTTTGCTTTTCTGGCAATGAGAAGGAAAAACATCAAAGGACCTTCCATGGCCAGACAGAAATGGGGTCATCTTCATCATTAGCCACAATAACAGCTCAATGTATGAACAGAAACTGTGCAGAGTTGGACATGCAGCACTGAGAAGCCCAGATGCAAACTGGTTTGGATTATCTAAAGCCCTTGTGCACAGTACTTTTCCCTTTTAACCCTTCTGTACCAAACAGCAACTCTTTAAAATGACGCCAGCAGTCTTCCTGCCATCCTATGGCAATATTCAGTATTCACACTAAGGCACTTTTGAGGGTGTTAGTAGCTGCAGCCTTCCCTTTTTTTTGTGGTCCCAAAAATCAGGTTTGCATAAGACTTCTACTTCTTATAAGCACTGGTGAGTCTGCCAGCCTGCAGCCCCCAAATTCAGCAGACAGCCATGTTCATCAGTGAACTGTGGGAATGACAAAGGCAGGAACCATTAAGAAAGCACTGAAGCACTATTCTAAGTAAGGGCTCTAGGGTGTATATATATATATATATATGTATGTAATGGGAAGGTGAAAAAAATTCACAAATTCTAAACAGTTTAATCACTTCTGTTGAAATGATGCACTAAGTCAAGCCATTTTACAAGCCCCTAGTTTTTAGTTCTCTCACATGACAGTTACTGTGCCATCTTCTACAATAATCTCTGTAGGACAGGAAGAAAAACAAACACCCACCTTCCATTTCAAATTATTTTTAGTAAGGTATATGAATCATCTTTGTCAACATAACCCAGAGGATATTGAAAGCCTTTAGAAAAACTAACTCTGGTTGCTCTCTCCATCACATCATTAAGCATGTTTAGAATTCTTTAAATCGTACTCTGTCAAATGCAGGGTTTTTGGCAAAAAATGTTGTTAAGCTTCTTAACCATGTTCCTCAATTAAGAAGAGATCTGATTTTTATCTATGTTATTTACAGACAAGAAAAAGAAGAAATATGCACAAGCCATCTTTAGGCTCCCTGTTTAGTACTTTTCACATGATTTGGTAAATAGCAAGAGCTGCAACACATATATGTTTTAAAATAGCTTTAGCAATGCCAGAGAATGATTTGTGTATGGATCTTTGTGTTTTACTCTTTCCCAGCTATGCTAAAACAACAGCAGTGGATGGTAGCAGGCAGTTGTTATATACATTATATTATACTATATGTATAAAATAGTCTATATTAATATTATCTACCTCTCTCATTTAAAGTCTTCCTTAGCACTAAAAGAGGCAATATCCTAACTGGACATTGAGTAACCCATCACTGCAATGAAGGCAGTTTGCCTCTGTCTTGTTTTAGACCATGTTCTGACTCAGTCTCATCTTGTTGGTTTACACTTAATTTGCCTCCTCATTATCTTTTCAACCATAAAAAGATGCTAACTTCTTTGTTACTTAAATAGAAACTGAGGACATAACCAAACACTCCCTGCAGACAAAAGACTCTATAAGTTAAGATGTTTTTAGTCTGCCTTTGCCTGGGGGGAAAGAAAAAAAAAAAAAAAAAAAAAAAAAAAGCCAGACCACACTGTAAGGGCATTTTTCCTTTGCCCTATAGGGCAAAAGCACCAGGACTACTGAACAAGTAAATTTTCACTCACAGACGACCAACTCTAGAGTTGTACCCCTTGGTATTTGCTATCTGAGCTGGTTTAACTGATTTTTAGCTCTTGCCTGAGGATATGCCTATTCCTGCCAAAAGTCATCTTCCAAGAAGCCTCAGCCTAACAGAAAGAGTCCAAGGGAGCATGATAGAAAGAAAAACTAAACCAGCTGTCTGGGAAGCCAGAAAGATGGGGAAAGGGAAAACAAGTTTGTGTTTCTTGACATTCACCAGGCAGAACACCCACCGAAGCAGGGTTTGGGTGGAGGGAATCTCCAAGCTTGAGTCTCAGTGGTCCATTCTCAGGAAAGAAAGCACGTAAAATATCCAGAGAACTGAAGAAAGCTGAAAAATGATCCTTTTACTAGTCTATCTTCATGTAGCCCAATACTGTAAGATGATATTTCCCTAATGTAACCTAGTTCCTGTCAGTCGAAGACTTTGCATTTTCCTGAACTGGAAGTTGTATCCAGACCATTGCATTTAATAACCCTTGATGCATCTTTCTGTCTTGAAGTTGTCTAATAATTTCTTAAACCTCTTTAAACATGTGGTATCCGAAACATCTTGTAGCATTGAAATCCTCAATTTATTTTGCATTATGAAGAAAAAGTGCTTTCCTGCTGCCTAGCAATTTCAGGGTGCCCCTACTTCTTGTTCTGTGGTAGCAGGGGATGACCATCTCCTCTCTGCATCCTCTGGATCATTTATAATTTTTTATACCTTTTTACATCTTTGTTTTTCACAGTATTATGTGCACTGCGAGACTCGTTTTTCCCCAGGGTGAAGAGATTTGGTGCATTCAGTTTCTGCTTGTACAAAACTGTTCAATTCCTCTGTGCAGGCTGTCACCTTGTCTGCAGCTCTTCCAGTTCCATCGCATCCCGTTGGAGACAGAGTAACAAGAGCTGCACATAGCGTACGAAACACTGGAACATCACAAGTTAGAGCCAGGAAGGCATTTTCTTTTCTGTTCCATTCCTTTTCCCGTAACTCGTTTTTGTCTGATGAAGTTGCGTTTTTACAAGCTTCTGGGCTGTGTGCCAGCATGATGTGAGATGACTTGACGTTTTCAGTGTTATTTTTCTAAAGCCCAACTTCTCTGCAGTCGGCTGTCCTGTGGGATGGTTTCCCAGGAAAGAAACGAATTGGCCATGACTGAAGAGTCACCGCTACCTGTGTACAAGCCACCCCTGCTATAGATTTCATCTCAAAGCAAGTGTTGCTGTTCTGGAAAGGTCCCTCTGGGAGAAGGCAGGTCCACACCATGGCTGAGTGGCTGCATTAGACGCCACAGTATTCTAATGTAATTAGAAAACAGCTGTGAAGGAACAGTCAATTGTTTTTTGGCAGTCACGGCCAATTTTGCACCAATGCAAATGATGAATCAAATCCTGCAAGTTTACAATATCTGCTGAGACTATAATGGCAGAAACCATGCTAATGATTTTAAATCTCGTTTATTCCATTTTTGGCTGATGCAGTAGTCCCTCATCCCCAGAAGCCTCCGAGGTGAAGGACTTCCCATACACTGCAGCATAACACCTATTGGGAAGGGTAGAGGAGATCCACTGGGTTGGGTATGGAAATCAGGCAGCTACCTTTCGGCCACAGACTAAATATAGTACATTCTTCTTCCTTTCCAGAGCAGGAACCATGCCATTGAGCCATGCATTACTCAGCCTCACCAAATAAACATAAAACCAGCAAGAGAGAATAACACGAAGTACCCAGTTACTGCCAGGCTGCTCCTCCCTGACTATTGGTCTACCCACTATGTATTGATGCATCAGAAATACTAATCCAGGAGAACAGTGTTATTCCTTTAAATATGTTCCTTATACCAGTTCTTTTAACAAACATTTAGCTCTGTTAAGGCTACAAATATCAGCCTGTGAACCATCAGCTGCTCCTAAAATGTGTGCAACTTTACTGTCCGAATGATGATAATAATCTCTAGGGCCACATTCTCTTGCTGAGGCCCCCCACAAGATCTTTCAAAATTATTGCATGTGTCAGCTGGGATTGGAAATGCTTCTTAGGAGGATAACTGCTAAAAACATATTTTTGCATTTGTAGCCGTGCCTGTTAACATGAACAAATGGAATCCAGTTGGCAGTATCTTTGCAGAAGCGCAAACTTTGAGATAGAGATGTTAGAAGCAACATTTGAAAATGGCCCTTTGCCCTTCTTGTTCTGGCCTGAAAATAGCTGTGTGTCAGTCTTTAGAAGGCAGTATTTTTGGCCAGATAGTCAATAATTTTAATAGAATTAGCATGGGACAGAAATGCCATCCAAAAATGGATTCATGTTTAATCTGGTAATCTGATCCCATATGGCACTTTAAAGAGTGGGAGGAATTAGTGTTTGCTGCTTAAAGAAATTACCCAGAAAATGACTGCTGAAGACAGACCAAATAGTACCTCATCAGCATTCAGTGTGAAAAAGACAAACAGCACAGGAACAAGAGAAGTTAAAAGGTGAGCCAGCAAAGAAAGCCAAAATTTGTTCCTGCATGGCTGGGAAAGGGATAACAATCAGATGATAAAGGCAACCTCGCAAAGTACTGGATATAAACAAAGAGGAATTAGAACATACTGCACAGAAGGGTAGAAGGCAGTTTAAAAGCCAAACCTAACAATAAGCCAAGGTCCATCCTTAAACACCCATTCACCTTCTCTGCAGTTCTGAGAAGGAGTTAGGAACGCATCGGAAAGCACAGTTTGGTCCCCTACTTATCCTAATCATCCTGATAAGGGAAGCGAAGGTCTCGGGCACAAGGCTCGTAATGACTGCCTTGGTTCTGACACTTGACTGTGCTTCAGGTAACAGTTTCGGGACATATTTCTGGGAGGCAAAACAGGCCAATGTGGTTCTTTCCTTCTGCCTTCGTCCCTCAGTCCTGCTATTCTGTTTGCCTGTACGGCCTTATGGTGAACTAGATTCAGAAACTCAACTCACAACTAATCCTGTTAAAGAATTAAAAAAAAGGACTGAGCATATTTTTAATTCAGCTGAGGTCAACCAGTTCATCTGTAGCCCTGCAAAAAGTGGTAATGGCACAACTGAGGAGCCACCCCTGGAGTGAACAGTTGGAGATAAATGGAATAAACAGATGGAGTTGAAGAGGAGAAGAGTGGGAATGGCTCACGCTGCCTTTGATGCCAAGAGCGACGTCCGCAGAAACGCAGCCTCAGAGCTCCCAGTTTGTGCTGTCTCTGGAAGTGTGATAATATCCGCACAAACACAGTAAATATGGCCTTTGTGATAAAAAAAAAAATAAAAATGACCAGAGAGAATAAAAATAGCTAGGGGTTGAGATGTGATGAACATCCAAAGCTCTTCAGATTCTGGGCAGGCAGCTCAATAATTTCATGATGCCTTTTCTATGTTCTTCTCCCTCTATCAGGATGTTCGGCTTCCCTGGCCTGCCCCCCGCTGGAAAACCTTCTTTTTCAACATCGACCTTTTGCTTGACCCATCCCCCCAAATCCTACAAGATGTGAGGAGCCCTTCTCTTCACGGAAGTTATGGAAGCTGAAGGGCATCAAAACCATGGCCAGTGAAGTTGCAGCTAAACCAAAGCAGGGTTTGCAGGTTGCAAATCTATTTAGTGACTCTGTATCTTGACATAGACATGTAGCACAGGCTAAAAACCAAAGAAAAGCTATTTTCCCCCTTCCCGCCTCCCTGGAAAGGAAAGTATTTAGCAGAACAAAGTGCCTGTTGTAAAATGAAATAAGATGTGACTGTTCCTATATGGAGATTACACAAAATACACCCCTAAAGAATTATTCTGTTGCTTACTTCTGGGGTAAGAATACAGGATTTATCTGTAAAAGCAGCTCAGACCAGGGCAGTGCAGTGGCTAATGAAACCCATGCCAATACGTGTCCAAATCCTTTCCTTTGTGTCACCAGTTCAAGCACACCAATTTGTGACAGAGCTACGAAATGAAAAATCACAGCCCAGTGCACAGAGATAATATAGACAATAACTAAGCTTTTGCTGCGTGCTTATGCACACATGCAACAGCCAGCATTCAGCCCAGGCAGAGCTTGGCTGGCTCACCAAAGCCAACAGCCCTGAGATAAAGAGTCCAAATTAGGGGGAGGGGAAAAAAAAAAATAAAAAAAAATCTCAGGTGCAGTCTACAAACACAACAAACCACAGTACTTTTTGACTGTTATCCTGTGGTTCTGAACAGGCACAGACCCTGGGTCCTGCACAAATATCCAATGACAGGATTAGCGCTATGTTATTATGTCCTTAATGAATATACACTTTCCTCTTAATTCTCCCTGTACCACCACCCACCTCCTTTCCTTCCTTTTAAACTACCTAAGGATGCCCAACACCTGTGGAAAACGCACTTTAAGAAAAAAAATTAATTGCATCTATAAAGTCACTTATTTGCAGAATAAAACATTTTTTACTTTGTTTAGGTAGCAACTGAGGCAGAGGGAGGACAATATCCATTTTTCCTCTAAAAAATTAAAAAATTCTTGTGAAATTCCCTAAAACTAAATATAACTTAAGTGTCCATAGGAACTTAAGCGTCCTCACTTACCAGTCTGGTTTCCATAGTCAGTGGCTAGTCTGGGTGTCAGAGCAGCAGCTACCAGCTCCCCATGTTACATTAGTATGGATTACCATTCTATCTAGCATTTTTATAACCTCCTTAACGAGTAAAAAAAAAACCAATAAAAAAACCCCAAAACATTTATGAGAACAGAGCAGTATTTACTCACCAACGGTGCACAGCATGTCAAAGGAGTAAATACAATAAAGGTGTATATGCACGTTTCTCCTTATCTAACCCTCCATACTATTTTCTGTCTGTGAGATGCAAAACTGCAACACGCTCTCAGGGTCTCTTTCACTAAGGACTGGCCACTTCTGGCAGCTCCCCCAGTCTCATTTATGTGGTTTAGTATTTTATGCGATTATAGGTTCCAACTGCAAAGATTACAATTTGCCAGGCTAGATAGAGCCAGGCTAGAGGGCTTCCCCAATTAATAGCAACCCTGTTGTTATCACCAGTGACCCCTTCCATGCTGTGCTTGATTTCCCTTGTTCCATTTCCCCTTTCCCTCCTCTAAAGGCCTTGTTTAACTCTTTCCAGAAAAATAGCAAATAGGCGAATTGAGGTGACATAAAAGCAATTTCCCTACGCTCAACTTCTTTGTGCTCTGGTCAGCCAGGATTTCCTTATTTCACCTAAGAGAAAGGCAAAGAACGCATTCCTAAAACCAGCATTTTATTTGCCCAGCAGCCTAGCAGGTTGTGCCACTATTAGCATGTCTAGCTCACTAACAGCACAGTGGTTGCTTCCCATCAGCTTTTGCAAAAAAGTATTGACAGGTCAGAAAGCAAAAATGGCAGGTTGAATGTACTAGAGCAACTGTAACTGTAATCCTTTACTAAACCTATTCCAGAAGTGTCCTTCAGATTCTGCAGTGTGATTAAGATGAGGATGTCAGTAAATGATGTTTTTTATTTCAAGATTTGGCTAAAATAAGGAAGATTCATTGCCTTTTTGACTGCTATATTATTTTCTTTATGGTCTTTGCATTGTGTCCCTTGTTTGTTTCGAGATTCAGGAGTAATCAGACCTTCCTTATGGGCACACACTACAGTGCATCTTGCAGCAAGTACAACAAAAGAAGGACTCTTGTTTCAGCTCAGTTATCTCATCTGATTACTGAGCCTTCAGGATAGATGCACGAGACAAGTTTAGAACAGGAATAACAATGCTGAACTCAATACTATTATCTAGGTGCAAATCAGGATGGGAATCAAGTCACAGATTACTGGAGGTGAGGCAATGAGGACCCTGAGCTCAGCCCTTCAAAGGGGTTAGGCACTGCCTTAAATTTAGCATAAATTGCAATGACTTTCAGTGTGTAAATAGAAATATCACCACTTTGCGTCCCTGAAAGGAATCACATTTAAAAATCAAGAGGTTAAGCTGTATTATCTAGAAAGACCAAGTTCCCCTTGTATCTCTAAGTCAACCGCTTTTATGCAAGTTCAAACTATTACTTAACATGAAAAGCACAGGCTGGAGATGGGACAGGAAATGTGCAAGACATGTCCTGAAAAAAGCTGGAATTAATGGATGGGTCTCATCAATCTCAGCTCATATTTGTGATGAAGACAGTGCAAAGTGAATATACACCTTAAATAAGAAAGGGAATGTCAAAAACATGACAGTTATAAATCCAAGGTCAACAGTGGCCTTCAAAGAGTTTTCTTAAGCAGTTGCGATGGATTCCCAATTTGCTGAAAGTTTTACGTAAGACAGCTTGACACTTTATTGCCACAAGTTTCACAGCATAAAAATTTCAAGGCTTTCAGCTAACAACAGATACATCTGAAGGAGATGATAGAACCCTGACCTCAGTTTTGGTACCTATGTTAGTTAAGCCATGGAGTTCCCAAGTCATCCAGGAGTGCTAAATTTTGCCAAGAAATGGCACTCATTTCCTTATTTTGACTACTTATAAACTACAGCTTAGTCTAAGCCAAAGGTCACAAAAGTCTTGACAAATATTCCCATTGACTTTCAGATAAAACCCATAATGTCCTTTTCATCCTGAAGGCTATGTAAGCATTCCACACATTCATACACTGTTGAAGTTCAGCAGCTTTCAAACTGATACGCAGCAACTATTTAACAATTTAGAGCAAACCTACACAATTCTTCGGAAGAAAATGTGAAGTCTGCTTTAAAACAGCATTCCAGGGTTATCTTAGGTAGGTACGATGTAATCACTTTCACAGTTTAGCAGCATATGTTTTGCCTTGAATCTCTGCATAGTCCCTCTGAGAACGTAACCTTATGTGACCTATATTTTTTTTATTATTATTTTAAAGCTAATCCCTGAACAAGCTTTACCTTGTCTTCCCACAGGTCTCTCAGTGAATCCCAAAGTCTCTAAACTCCAGGTAAGGTCTCTAGCCTTCAGGGAATGACACAGCCATTCAAGACAGGCTTCCCAGGAAAGGCAGCACCTTCAGTCTGCTGGCATGCAGCAACACTGTTTGCTCCAGTTCCTATGGTCTTCCCAGTTTTATCTTCCTACCCCAAATCTGCCATCACTATCCCTACATCGTTAACATTGCAGCTCATTAGTTGCAGTAGTGGGCAACCCAGCTCTGTATTTTCCTCCTTCCACTGGCTTTCCGTTGTTCAAATCAAGTAAGCGGTTTATCATTTCTTTGCCCGTCTAACATCATCCATTCATTTGTAGCTCTTCTACAGCAGTTCATTCATACCAAATCAGAGGACAGATGTTACATACCAGAGTAGATGGACATGCAGATGTACTTTTATATGGGATTCCTTCCAATCTGCTTCCTGTCTTGATCAAAATGACAAATTATTTTTTCTTCAGCATATATTGGGAATTAAACCGGGAAAGCAAAAATATAAACAAATAGTAATTCTGCAGAATTACCGAAACATAGAATTTACACTCGTACTGTGGCTCATATTGGCATCAGTTATAAAACAGCACATCCAAGAACTGCAAAATATGTCATGGTCTCATTTCTAGCCATAGACGTTAAATTTTAAATCTAGTCTGAAGGATAATTTTCACGAGCAACCCACCTCCCACTTCAGCTGAAGAAGCACAACTTTTGGTGCAGTCTGTTTTCCTGGACACCTCCCAAGGGACCTGATCCTTCACTGCCTTGCCTAGACATCGATACTTTTGCACAAAAGGTATAATGTGCTATAGTTCTTGTTGTAGCACTCACTCCCACTCTCCTCTCCTGCTGAGCAGGTGAAAATGAGCAAAGAAGCTGCAAGGCTGCAGAGTGTAAATCCTTACACCTGCACTTTCATTACCAAATCTTTTCTATCAGAAACATAGCACTTAAAAGCTTAGCGGAGAAGAGATTATTTTTAAAGACAGTGAAATTAAAATTTTCTGTTAAGGTTGCCTAAATGCAAAGGGATTTATACATTTTGAACATTATTTTATGTCTGATGAAATTCTGAAAATAACAGTTACACCTTTGAAAGCAAACAATATTTTTAGCTTTAATGAAGTTTGTCAAATGTTTCCTTTCTTAGAAACATATTGTAGAGTTTTGGCTAACCCCCCCCCTCCCCCCCCCCCCCCCCCCCCCCCCCCAAACAAGTATCCCTTCTCAGTTTGGCATCTCTCTTGAGCGAATTTAACCCTCATCCCAACCACTACGTCTCCCACAACTTTGCTTCTCCTTGAACCTCATAAATCAGCTCTGTAGTGATCTGGGGAAGAGGCTTGCTAGGTAATGGCGGTCACAGGCAGCAGGGGGGGCTCACACATAGGGTTACTTTGTTGGCCTTGCAGACTTTCGTGTTCATTTTCACTCTTTGCTGATGGTAATGGCAGAACAGAGAATTTCCACAGCAGTACTAAACTTTGGAACCTAAATTTTCTGATCATTTTCTTTGGAATTTCTGTACATGAATGCTTTTGATGATAATTTATATCTATTTCTTGCATTGAGACATTCATCAGTAAATCTCAAGGCACTTTAGAAAGGAGATCAATGTCATTATCATCATTTTGAAATTAGCTTACCAAGAGATTATTATTTCTGGTACAATGTGATTGCTATATAAAAGCAGTAAGAGTGCAATGGCATTTGCCTTTGTGCCGTAAGCTTAACACTGCTATCTAAAGATTTCTTTAACCGAATCGGAACAAGACAGCCTTAGTCTTTTCTGCTATCTTGAAAAAAAAACCCCAACCAACCAAACACCAAACCCCAAAACAACAAAGGAATGATTGAAAGAAATATGAGTCTTTTTGGCCAAATCAGGAAACCTAAGTAAACGTTACTATATATTTTACTTAATTCCACACCTATAATTCCAGAAAGACTGACACACAGAAAAAAACCAGAAACACATGCACTAGAGGAAAACTTTGCTGCTTGCAGACTTGCCGAGTTACGTGCCCTGTCCTCCACAGAAAGGGCTTCACTGACATTTTGGGGAAACACTGGCCCGACCCTGAGTAACACTGTGCTTGCTCTCTTATAACAGAGGCCTTCAGAGAATTTCATGCTAAAATGCCATATTGAAAATTGTTTATTGTTAGCCATTTTGCTGCAATGCATCCTTGACAGGGCTTAGATGTTGCCTTTACAAGGTGATGCAGAACTCGGGGAAGCCATAACAACTCCTTGAAAGGGAAGGAAGATTGAAGAAAAACATTATGAATAAGTACCAGCAGCCAAAGTCTTTCCGAGGAGTATGTTGTTTTATGAACACCTTTAGTACAGCACAGGTCTAAATTGGATTTTTGCATATTTTTGCAGAAAGTGCATGAGAGAAAGCGTTAGTTAGTCCGATAAACAGAAATGGTTAGCCAGAAATAAAAATTTTTGCGCTGCCAAAAGAAAAAACGCAGACAAATGTGTGTTTTGAAACAAAATTAAAGAGATTTGTATTTTAAATAGAACTGAAAGATGTGGGTTTTAATAGTTTGACTGTTTCCTACCATTCAGGCATCAGCCTCAAGACAAAAAGCACATAAACCAAGAGAAAGTTCTGTAACCTTTTTGATATTCTTCATTAGACTCCACCATCCACAGTCCCTAGAGTGAACTGCATCATCAAATCAATTGCACCAAAGCCTCCTCTGATTTATGAAAGACCTCACCATGGAGTTTTCATATACTAGTTATTTAAGTACTGAAAAGTCTTACCTATAGATCCTCAAGTAATTACATACTGAGAAAGCTCACGCAGAGCGGATTTTCAGCAAAGGGAGGCCACTGTAGGAACAAAAGCCTTTTACAGCTGAAATCAGGCATGTATTACAGGTTTGTGTTTTTTATAGGGCTGCATTAAGAACTGAGCCCCAAGACTAGCACAAAATGAGAGCAAGGGGACTTTCCTGGTGATAAATCTGTGAGGTATAAAGGCATTTCCAGGACCATCACTATGACGAAAGCCAGGTACAGGTTTTCCCTTTTCAACTGTCTGATTAAATAATCTTTTTGGTGACCTGTGATGGCACTCATACACACACATGCATACGGTAGGTGCGACAAATAATATCACTTTTCTACACTTGTTCAGTTTGGATTATTATTTTTTTTTTTTTAAATGATCTCATCACCTTTATCTTCTCATCCCCCCACCAGCACAGAAAAAAAAAAGGAACAGCCAAGTTGCTGCTTGCAGGAGTAGCACCTGCTGCACTCCTGCTTCTGGGATTCGTGCAGTGGGTTTGTATGGGAGCTTCCCAGTCTCCACAGCGGTGGACCACTATGTCATGATGGTCTGGGTAAAAAGAATGCTCAGACCTTTTCTCTGAAACCTGTCCTTCAAACACAGCAGAAATGGAGCTTTTTAATGTCTTTTGCAGGAGGAGTGTTATCTTGGTGTCTTGATTATTTCCAGCTATGCAAGTAATTCCCACTCTGCAATACAGTAAAACCAGCAAAAGCAGCATCAACATCCTCTTCATCAGTGGAAACTATTTTCCCCCTTTCCTTCCCTCTGTCCAAATCTCTCTAAAAAACTGAACTGGATAAGTGAATCTGCCCTTGCCCCTTCACAAAATGGAAAAAGACCACATTTATATGCTTTATCCTCTTTTAGAAAGATTTATATACACTTTATAAACATTTATACACATTTATACTCTTTCAGGAGAGAAGGCAAACAGAACTTTGCAGAACCTTTGCACCAAATTCAAACAACTTAACCTCTGCTCAACTTCAGTCAATTCAGTTGGTAGGCTGCACATTCACTGATATTTTGGGAAAATCATTGCATATTGTGGCTCCCAAAGAAATCTAGCTCCCCGCCAATAGCAACAGCTAAATTGATCTACTCTGCTTCAGAGTGAGCTGCTGGTTACTGACAAATAGTTACACGTAATTGAGTCATACAGAAATATAATTTATACACATTAAATCCCTACCAAAATGCAACTAAAATTTGAATACAGAAGACTGAGCCATTGCAACTCTGTGAGGCATCTCATGTGAGCAACTCATGTGAGCATAGGCACCAGGTATTATGAAGGCATTGGTTTAGTTCTTACTTGTGATGCTTATACACAATATCTTAACCGGGTTACAATTTCACTGATATCCCAGGAGCTACAGATACTTTTGCTGGGTGTCCTATAGTTCAGAATTTTTTTCGAGTAATTAAATATCAAGGACTGCATTTTGGTGGATTTTAAAATACCTCTTTGACAAAGTCGCTCAGCTGCTGCATCGTAGCGATTATCAAATAAAATCCTAACCTGGACCCTGTTAGTTTAGCTAAAAATAATGCAGCATCAATTCTTCCTACTTAGAAAGCACACAGCAATGCATAATGGGGGGGATTAGGAGGAACATGATGTGCTCAACATAAAAAAGCTAGACGGTCTAAAACTACCCGCAGGTGGACTTAATAAGACATCCTTGAGTTATGGCCTGCCCTAAGGACAAGAACTTGCATGCAGCCAATTTGAGTCTAGTTAGCAAAACACCTTTTATTTTAAAATACTTTTTGAACCTAATAAAGCAATTTTAATTAGATTGTTTGGTCAAAATTTAGAGAAAGCCAGAATGAATATTGCTAACCTGAGCGCAAACCCTTCCCATAAACTGAAAGGGGTAGGTATTTTGGAATAGTAAACACATGAATTTGTTCTGTCCTTGTGCTGATACAGACCACTGTCTTCTCCTGCATCACCTAGCAGATGCTCTGAATGCTTATGATCATATCACCCTTTGGAAGCTGAAACCTTATGTGGACTTAGCATAGGATTTTCAAAGGATTGAAGCCCTAACTCCATTTAGGATCTTTTCCATAAACCCTAATCCTAATTGCTTGATAGGACATTTCACGGGTTACTCTATCTTTACTTTTTTTTAAAATATAAAGGCTGCAGAGCTGAGGTTTGGGTTCATCTAATAGAACTCAGAATAAAAATATGGCATCTGGTCGCAAAGATTTTGCTCTCAAAAGTGACTGATGTTTCTGATTTGTCATTGATCGAAGTGCAATTTATCTTCCTTGGGGAAATAACAACACCACAGCATTTTCCAACAGGTGTGACTCACTAACTGTTTTCTTCCCACAAACTTTTAGAAGCTAAATTATAATTGGATTCGGCAATGGGTGTACTGGCTTTCCTACAACTGCTATTGTTACAGTGCTAATGACTTGCGCTT